>NC_135626.1:8494285-8814642 GCF_053574225.1 Canis aureus
GGGGAGGGAGGCGCGGCGCGACGGGGTGCGGGGACTGAGCGGAGAGGCTCCTTCCGGGGGCTCCAACGGCTCCCCCGTCCCCCCTGCGCAGGACTGAGCCCTGGCCCCGGGGGCCCCAGGCCGGCGGCGGGGGCCCGGAGCCCCGGGTGGGGGATGCGCCCGGCCCCCCCCCCCGGTCCCCGCGTCCCGCCCCCGCCTCCCCGCCCCGCGGCTGGAATGTCCGCGGAGGCTCGGGTGTCGAGAACCCGAGAACTCGAGGCCGCGGGCCCAGCAGCTCCGCCAGCAAATTTATTTACTCAGCAGCGCTATCTCCGCGCCATCGGGCCAGGCATTCGCCCCGGCGGGGCCCGGGAAGCTGCGGCGTCTGCTGTGATAACTGGGGCAGCGGCGGGCCGGCCTCCGCCTGGGACCGGCCTCCGCCAGGGACCGGCCTCCGCCTGGGACCGGCCTCCGCAGCGCACCTGCACCTGGCGCCCCGGACCTGCGCCCGCCTCCCGCCTCCCTCCCCGCACCTGTGCAGGGGCCCGTGGCCAGCTGGGCGCACCTGACCACGACCTACGATGCTAGGACAGAGAGGGCCGCGAGTTCACGGTCATTATTTTTGAAGTGACCGTTGCTCTTCCCATTTCACAGATGAGGCACCCGAGGCTTGTGGGGTTTGTCAGGGGCCTCAGGTGGCGCAGCCGGACGTGGCGCCCGCTGCGCGATCGTGCGCAGGGACTGTCGGCCTGCGCCGGCGGCACCTGATGTCCCGGTGTCCCCCGTCCGCGGTTCAGGGCGATGCAAGCACTTGGCCGGGTGCCTGCAAAGCTTCCTCGGCAGCCCCCGGGTGCCTGAGCCTGCTGAAATCGCCGTCTCTTCGGGGGGCTTGTGCACAGAATTGTTCGAGCCTCGGACCCCGGTGGGCAGGGGGCGCTCACCAGAGGCCTGTGGGGTTGAAGCGCTGGCTGGCCGGGCTTCTGCGGGCACCACAGACACACAATGGGATTTGGGGCTCCAGTGGCTCTGGGCTAGAGGAAGCCTCCCCTGTAGACAGCGGACACGACTCCCCCCTCCCCCCAGTGGTGTCTCTGCCGGTAGACTTGCTTATCCAAGAACCCCAGCCCTTGGGGGGTGGTGAGGTTGGGGCCCTGGAAGGCCCCGGAGCATAGCTGGAGGCCTCTACAGGGCTGGGGGGCCGGCTGGGGTCTTCCTCCTCCCGGGGTCTCCTCCCAGCCTCAGGCAGCAGGAGTTGGTGGGGGTGAGCACTTTGAGGCGCAATCCTCACCGCAAGGACGAGGAGACTGAGGCACAGGGAGATGAAGCGGCCCTGGTGGCCTGGGCCCTGAGCTCCAGCTCCTGATGGAACCAGCCCGGAGGAGGTGAGGGGGCTGTGGGTGCCGGGCCCTCCGACGGTGCTCTACCTGCTGGCGGCCCTGTGGCCCGTCAGTCCTGCTGGGCCTGGCCGCGCGCACACCCCTGCCTTCTGCTCCAGCCACTGTCACCTCTCCCTTTGCCCTGTGCCTGCTCCTCCCCGCTCCCCAGGCTCACTCCCACCCCTCCCCACACCTGGGCCCCGGCTGGGAAAGCAGCCCCCGTGTCAGTCTGCTTGGCTGTGTAACGAACCAGCCCAAACTGAGCGGCTTCACACAACAGGTGCACAGGTTTCCCCACCTGCTACAGATATTTGTGAACAATTCTCCACCGAGTCACATTTTCTATTTCTCTTGGTAAATACCCGGGAGTGAAATAGCTGGATCCTATGGCAGGTGTATGCTTAGCTTTTATTTGTTTGTTTTTAAAAGATTTTATTTATTTATTCATGAGACAGAGAGAGAGAGAGAGAGAGAGAAAGGCTGAGACACAGGCAGAGGGAGATGCAAGCTCCATGCAGGGAGCCCGATGTGGGACTCGATCCTGGGTCTCCAAGATCAGGCCCTGGGCCGGAGGCAGACACTCAACTGCTGAGCCACCCGGGGATCCCTATTTATTTGTTTTTAAAGGTTTTACTTATTTACTTGAGGGAGTGAGAGAGAGGCCGAGGGTGAAGCAGACTCCCTGCCAAGCAGGGAGCCCGATGTGGGGCTCGATCTGGGGACCCTGGGATCATGACCTGAGCCGAAGGCAGACGCTTAACCAGCTGGGGTGCCCCCGTGCTTAACTTTTAAAGGAAAATTTGAAGTGTTTCCCAAAGCGGTTGCACTGCTTTCCTTTCCCACTCGCAGTGTCTGAGAGCGGCAGGTGTTTTACACACGCACCACAGCGGGTCAGGTTCTCCGTTAGTGGAGAATTCCAGCTGTTCTAATGGGTGTGTAGTGATGCCTCCTGGTTTGAGTTGGCATTTCTTTTTTTTTTTTTTTAAGTTTTTTTTTTAAGTTTTTTTTATTTATTTATGATAGTCACACAGAGAGAGAGAGAAAGAGAGGCAGAGACATAGGCAGAGGGAGAAGCAGGCTCCATGCACCGGGAGCCCGAAGTGGGATTCGATCCCAGGTTTCCAGGATCGCGCCCTGGGCCAAAGGCAGGCGCTAAACCACTGCGCCACCCAGGGATCCCTGAGTTGGCATTTCTAATTTTGATGGCGTTGCTGGTAACTAATGACGTCAAGCATCTTTGGATGTGCTTATCGATCCTTTCAGTATCCTCTTTGGTGAAGTGTTCGCAAATCAACCACCCATGTTCTCGTTGGGACATTTGACTTACTGAGCCGTGAGAGTGTTAGGCATCGTTGACACAACTCCTCTGTTTGATCCATGTGTCATGAATATTTTCTCCCATTCTGTGACTTGGGGCTTTGTATGTCCTTAGTGATGATTTTCTCTTTTAATGCCGGCCTTAAAAAAAATCCTAGTGTAGTTAATGGAGTGTCGTACTAGTGCCAGGCGTACAGTTTAGTGATTCAACAATTCCATAACTAGTGCTCATCGAGGTACGTGTCCTAATCCCCATCACCTGTCTCACCCCCCACCTTCCCCCACTAACCATCTGTTCTCTAGAGTTAACAGTACGGCTTGGCTTTTGGTTTGTCTCCTCTCTCTCTCTCTCTTTCCCCTTCTTTGTTCATTTCTTTTGTTGCTTAAATTCCACATCTGAGTGAAATCATAGGATATTTGTCTTTCTCTGACTTATTTCCCTTAGCATTACACTCTCTAGATCCATCCATGTCACTGCAAATGGCAAAATTTCATCCTTTTCATGGCTGAGTAACATTCCATTCTCTCTCTTTACCCCCTTTTCTTTATCCATTTGTCTACTGATGGACGCTTGGGCTGCTTCCATGGTTTGGCTACTGTAAATAATGCTGCGGTAAACATAGGGGTGTGTGTACCCCTCTGAATTAGTGTTTTTGTATTCTTTGGTAAATACCCAGTAGCGGAATTCCCGGATCATAAGGTAGTGCTGTTTTTACCTTTTTTTTTTAATTTTTTAAAAATTTTATTTAAGTAGGCTCCATGCTGGGAGGGGGAGCTTGAACAGGGGACTTGAACTCATGACCGTAAGATCAAGACCTGAGCTGAGATCAAGAGTCAGAGGCTTAACCAACTGAGCCACTCAGGTGCCCCTCTTTGTACTTGTTTGAGGAGCCACCACACCGTCTTCCACGGCGGCTGTACCAGTTTGCATTTCCGCCAACAGCGCTCGGAGAGTCTTTTTCTCCATGTCTTTTGCCAACACTTTTTCTTGTGTTGGTTTTAGCCATTCTGACTGGTGTGAGATGATATCTCATGGATTTGATTTGGATTTCCCTGATGGTCAGTGATGATGAGCATCAGTTCATGTGTCTGTTGGTCATCCATATGTCTTCAGAGAAACATCTGAAAATGGGCAGAAGATGTAAATCATCAGATTATTTGTGGTTTGGATTTTTTTTTTTTTTTTTTGGTGTTGAGTTGTATAAATTCTTGACACATTTCAGATACAAATCCTTTTTTTAAAAAAAGATTTTAATTTATTCATTCACAGAGATGCAGGGAGAGAGAGTCAGAGACACAGGCAGAGGGAGAAGCAGGCTCCACGCAGGGAGCCTAACATGGGACTAGACCCAGGGTCTCCAGTATCACACCCTGGGCTGCAGGCAGCGCTAAACCGCTGTGCCACTGGGGCTGCCCTCGGATACAAATCCTTTATTGGTTATATCATTTGCACATATCTTTTCCTACTCCATAGGTTGTCTTTCAGGGTTTTTTTTTTTTTTTTTTTTTTTTAAGATTTTATTTATGAGAGACCCAGAGAGAGAGGCAGAGACACAGGCAGAGGGAGAAGCAGGCTCCCTGAGGGAAGCCTGATTCAGGACTCGATCCCAGGACCCCAGGATCACGCCCTGAGCCAAAGGCAGACACTCAACCACTGAGCCATCCAGGCGTCCCTAGAAATGTCTTTTGAAGGGGCAAAGTGTTTTTGTCTTTTTTGATTTTGAAATTTTACAGATTTTTTTTCTTGTAGGATTCATGCTTTCGGTGTCATATATAAGAAATCTTTATCCATCCTAAGATCCCACGGGTCTTCCATGTTTATCCTGGGAGTTTTATAGTTTGAGGATGACATTCAGGTTTATGATCCCTTTGGAGTTAACTTCTGTGGATGTTGTGAGGAAAAGTCAATATTCACTTTTCTCCATGCAGCTAGTCGGTTCACCCTATACCAGTTATTAAAAAGACTTTCCTTCTTCACTGAATTGCCTTGGAAACCTCACAAAACTCAACTGAGCAAATATGTGTGTGTCTGTTTCTGCACTCTCATGTTTTAATGCTCCACGATATATGTGTCCGTCATTTCATTAGTGATGAACTGTCTGGTTTACCCTGGATTTATAGTAAGTCTTGAAATCAGATTCTTCTAATTTTTTTGTCCTTTTGAAAATTGTTTTGGTGATTCTAGGTGCTTTATATTTTCATAACAATTTTATAATGATCTTGTCACTTTCTATATTTTAAAAAAGCCTGCTGTATATGAGGTGCATGGGTGACTCTGTTGGTTGAGCAGCGACTCTGGGTTTCAGCTTGGGTCATGGTCTCGGGGTCGTGGGATGGAGCCCTGTGTCAGGCTCCACACTTGGTGCAGAGTCCACTTGGGATTCTCTCTTCTTCTCCCCCGCCCCAAAATAAATAAAATCTTTTTTTAAAAAAAGCCTGCTAGAATTTTTTAAAATTTATTTATTCATAGAGACACAGCTAGAGAGAGAGGCAGAGACACAGGCAGAGGGAGAAGCAGGCTCCATGCAGGGAGCCTGATGTGGGACTCGATTCCCGGTCTCCAGGATCACGCCCCTGGCTGCAGGCGGCGCCAAACCACTGCGCCACCGGGGATGCCCTAGAATTTTGAATAGGATTGCGATGAATCTATACATGAATGTGGGAAAAATTGTTATCCTAACAGTTTGAGTGTTCCAAACGATGAACATGGTATATATCTTTCTGTTTGAGACTTAAATTTCTCAGCAGTGCTTTATAATTTTCAATGTAGATGTTTTGGAATTCATTGGTTCAACTTATCCCCAGTTATCTTACAGTTGTGTTGGTGCTACTGTGAGTTGGATTTTATTTTATTTTATTTTATTTTATTTTATTTTATTTTATTTTATTTTAAAGATTTTATTTATTTATTCATGAGAGACACACAGAGAGAGAAAGACAGAGACACAGGCAGAGGGAGAAGCAGGCTCCATGCAGGGAGCCTGATGTGGGACTCGATCCCGGGACTCCAGGATCACGCCGTGGGCTGAAGGCAGGCACTAAACCGCTGAGCCACCCAGGCTGCCCTGTGAGTTGGATTTTAGTTTTAATTTTGTTTTCCAGTTATTTGCTACTGGTGCATAAGAACATAATTGATTCTGTATATTATTAACCTTGTGACCTTTGACCATATTAAATCCATTTATTCGCTTTAGGAATCGGTGTGGATTTCCTGGATTCTCCGTGTAACAAGTGGATCTGCAAACAAGGAGAGTTTTACTCCTTCTTTTGCAGTCTGTGATTTTTATTGGCTCCCTCCTCAGCGAGGAGTCTGCTTCTCCCCCTTTCTGCCCCTCCCCATGCTTGTGCTCTCTCTCTCTGTCAAATAAAGAAAGAAAATCTTAAAAATAAAAAACTGTGGTAAAATATACATAAAATGTATCATTTGGAAAGTTATGTTCAATGCATTCATCTTTTTAAAATACATATAATAAAAGGAGAAGCAAGCTCCCTACTGAGCAGGGAGCCCGATGTGGGGCTCGATCCCAGGACCCCAGGATCATGACCTGAGCCGAAGTCAGACACTTCACCGCCTGAGCCACCCAGGCGCCCCAGTGCATTTACCTTCTAGTGCAACCATCAGCAACATCCATCTGCAGAACACTTTTCATCTTCCCAAACCGAAACTCTGTCCCCATTAAACAATTACTCCCTGTACCCCCCACCCCAGCTCCTGGGGCCTCTGAGTTTGATGACTCTAGGGACCTCATGTCGATGGACTCACAGAGTACTTGTCTTTTTGCACGACCACCTTATGTCACTCAGCATCATGTCCTCACAGGTACTCCACATCACAGAGCGTGTCAGGATCGCCTTCCTTTCTCAGGCTGAGTCATATCCCGTCGTGTGGCGACAGCCCGGCTGTTCTCGGCTCATCCATCAGTAGAGCCCTTGGGTTGCTTCCTCCTTCTAGCTGTCGTGGATGCTGCTTCTACAAACTCGGGAGGTCACATACCTCTTGGAGCTCCTACTTTCAATCCTTTGGGGACATATATATACCCAGAAGTGGAATTATGGGATCACCTAGAAATTATCTTTTTTACTTTTTTTGAGGAACTGCTGTATGTTTTCCACAGTGGCTGCACCATTTGACATTCCGACCAGTGATGCATGACGTCCCAATTTCTCTTCATCCTTGTCTCTGGTTTTTTGTTTTGCTTAGGTTTTTTTTCCACTCATAGTGATGATAATGGGTGTGAGGTAAATGGGTGGTTTTAAGCTACTGTGTGTGTGGTTACTTCGTTAGAATATGCTAGAAGAGGGCAGCCCAGGTGGCTCAGCGGTTTAGCGCCGCCTTCAGCCCGGGGCATGATCCTGGAGACCTGGGATCGAGTCCTGCGTCGGGCTCCCTGCGTGGAGCCTGTTTCTCCCTCTGCCTGTGTCTCTGCCTCTCTCTCATACATCTTTTTTTTTTTTTTTTTAAAGAATATGCTAGAAGACTAATACATACCTTAATTCCTCAAGCATGTTTTCTTAAGGTCTCTGTTTCTGGGTTGGCACTGTGAGATCCTGGCCTCTGGTCTCCTGACGGCTGTCTACTGAGTGTTATGGAAATCCAAATCATCGTTGCCCCGTAAATCGAGGTCTCTTATTTTCTTCTCTGTTTTCAAGACTTCATTGCTATTATTGGTTCTAAGAATTTAAGCATAGTTTCCCCCTTCAGAGTCCCCGCTTTGGATTTTCCAAGTTTTATGAATCTGTAGATTTGTTTTTCACCAACTTTGTGGTGTGTGGCGCCTTTAGTGCTTCAAATATAGTTTTTTTCCCCCAGATCTCTCCTGGGACTTCCCTGACCTATCTTTTTAGACCTTCTTGTGTTACCACACAGGTCACTGAGGTTTTGTTTTGTTTTGTTTTGTTTTTCCTTTTTCCACCTTTCCTTTTCTTCTCTCTGTTCTGCACATTCAGAGATTTGGTCTCCCCCCTGCCACCCCCCCCGTCACCTCCATTCCGTAATTGAAGCCAACCAATGAATTTTTAATTTCAGACATTATATGCATCAGTTGAAAATTTCCATTTGGTTCCTTTTTTAAAAAATCATTTCTAATCCTCTGTTGAGAACTATTTCAAGTGCATTTCTCTTTACCTCTTGGAGTGTGTGCTGATGGCTACCTTTCCGGTGATTCCCGCACGTAGGTCCTCTTGGGGGGCCTCTGCTGATCCATTTTTTTCCCCATAGGACTGGGCACATCGCCCTGGTTCTTTGTGCAGCAAATTGTCTCATCTCGTATCCCAGTCATCGTGAGTATTAGATTGTGTAGATTCTTAGCCTCGTTCTAATTCCCGGGTATATTGATTTGTGGCGTTCTAGCAGGCGATCCTCTGTTGCCTTCAGATCACCAGTTCTGTTGTGATGCTTCCAACTGTGGTCCTGTTTTCTTTCTTGTTAAAATATTTATTTATTTATTTATTTATTTATTTATTTATTTATTTATTTATTTATTTGGTGGGGGAGAGAGTGCAAGCAGGGGGAGGGGCAGAGGGAGAGGGAGAATCTTCAAGCAGACTCCCCTCTGAGCGTGGAGCCAACACAGGACTCGATCCCACGACCCTAAGATCAGGACCTGAGCTGAAACCAAAAGTCGGGCTCCTAACTGACTGAGCCACCCAGGCACCCCTCTTTCTTTATTTTTCCATCTTTTCTTCCCTTCCTTCCCTCCCCTCCGTGTTGTATTGATGTATAACTGACGTACCATCGTGTTGGTGTCACGCGTGCAGTGTGCGTGCACTCGGTTTTCCCCTATGTTGCCTACCAACCACCATGGGACCTCGGCGTAGCATCCATCACCATACCTAGTACAAAAGTTTTTTCTTAGGGGAACTTTTAAGATCCTGTCTCCTGGCTATTTCAGATACATGACACAATTAACAGCGGTCACCGTGCTGCGCGTCACGTCCCCATGACTTTATCGCGTAACTGGAGATTCATACTTTTTGACACTCTTTCTCCATTTCGCCCATGTGCCCATCCTCTGCTCCAGGCAACCGCAACCAGTCTGTTCTCTGTGATCATGGGCATTTTTTTTTTTTTTTTAGACTCCACATAGAAGTGAGATCACTTGATGTTTGTCTTTCTCTAACTACTTATTTCACTTAGCATATACCCCTTAAGGTCCATTCATGTTGTTGAAAATCAAGATTTCATTCTTTTTATGGCTGAATAATGTTCCATTGTGTGTGTGTGTGTGTGTGTGTGTGTGTGTGTGTCGCCACCTGGTCATCTGCTGGTGGACACTTAGGTTGTCTCCGTGTCTTGGCTGTTATACATAATGCTGCGGTGAATATGGGAGCACACATATCTTTTTGAATGAGTGTTTTCGATTTATTTGGATAAATACCTAGAAGTGGCATGCTGGATCACATGGTGGTTTTTTTTTTTTTTTTTTAAGATTTATTTATTTGAGAGAGAGAGTGAGAGCACGAGGGGAGAGGCAAAGAGGGAGGGAGAAGCTGTCTTAAACAGGCTCCACGCTGAGTCCGGAGCCAGACACGGGGCTGGATCTCCCAACCTGGAGATCGAGACCTGAGCCGAAACCTAGAGTTGGACATTCAACCGACTGAGCCACCCCAGCGCCCCTTGGTAGTTCTATTTTTAATTCTTTCAGGGGGCTCTACTGTTTCCTAGTGGCTGCCCCAGTTTGCATTTCCACCCTTGGTGCACAAGGGTTCCTTTTTCTCCACATCCCCACCAACACTTGTTATTTCTTCTTTTTCATGCTAGCCATCCTAACCAGTATGGGGGGCATCTTATTGCACTCTTGATTTGCATCTCCCTGATGATGAGGGATGCTGAGCATCTTGCCATGCCCCTGTTGGCCTTCTGGATGTCTGCTTTGGAGAAATGTCTATTCAGATCTCCTATCTATGTTTTAGTTGGATTGTATGGTTTTGTTTTGTTTTGTTTTTTGCTATTAAGTTGGATGAATTCTTTGCAGATTTTGGATATTAACCCCTCATCAGACACGTGATTTGCAAATACATTCTCCCATTCTGTATACGTGCTGCCGAAGCAAGCACTGTTTTCCCATCCAGCACGTTGCCTTTTCATTTTGTGCACAGTCTCTTTTGCTGTGCAGAAGCCTTTTAGTTTGATGTGGTCCCACTTATTTTGTTGCTTTCATTTCACTTTTGGTGTTAAATCTAAAAAAAATCATAGCCAAGACTGATGTCAGGGAGCTTTCTGCCTATGTTTTTCTCTAGAAATGTTATGGTTTCAGGCCTTACGTTCAAGTCTTTAATCCATTTTGAGTTAATTTTTGTGTGTGGTGGAAGAAAGTGGTCCAGTTTCATTCTTTTGCATGTGGCTGTTTGGTTTTCCCCACTATTTATTAAGGAGACTCATTTCTCTGTTGTACATTCTTGGCTTCTCTGCCATAAGTTTAGTGACCATATATGTATGGCTTTATTTCTAGGCTCTCTGTTTCATTGACCCAGGTGTCTGTTTTTTTTGTTTTTGTTTTTTCCAAAATTACATTTAAATTCTAGTTAGTTAACACATAGGGTCATATTGGTTTCAGGAGTAGAATTCAGTGATGCATCACTTACATACAACACCCAGGGCTCATCACAAGGCCCCTCCTTAATCCCCATCACCAATTTAACCCATTGCCCTGTCCACCTCCCCTCCAGCAGTCCTGTTTTTGTTTCTTTGGTTTTTTTTTTTTTTTTTTTTTTTTTAGTTTACTTGTTTGAGAGAGAGAGAGAGAGTGAGAGAGCATGTGAGTAGGGGGAGGGGCAGAGAAAGAGGGAGGAAATCCCAAACCAACTCCACACTGAGCACGAAGCCTGATGTGGGGCTCACAACCCTGAGATCATCACCTGAGTCAAAGCCAAGAGTCAAACACTTAACTGACTGAGCCATCCAGGCTCCTCTAGTCAAGAGTCTCTTACAGTTTGTTTCTCTTTTTTTTCCTCTCATATATTCATCTGTTTTGTTTCTAAATTCACACGTGAGTGAAATCATATGGTATTTGTCTTTCTCTGACTGGCTTATTTTGCTTAGCATAATACCTTCTAGTTCCATCCATGTTGTTGCAAATGGCAAGATTTTGTTTTTGATGGCTGAGTAATATTCCATCACATATATAGACCACATTTTTTTTTATTTTAAGATTTTATACATTTATTTATGATAGACACACAGAGAGACAGAGACACAGGCAGCGAGAGAAGCAGGCTCCCTGAGAGCCCGATGTGGGACTCGATTCCAGGACCCTGGGATCACAACCCAAGCCGAAGGCAGACGCTCAACTATTGAGCCACCCAGGTGCCCCTTCCTTTTTTTTTTTAAGATTTTATTTATTTGGAAGAGAGAGAGACCAAGAGAGAGGATGAGCAAAGCGAGAAGGAGAAGCAGATCCCCAGCTGAACAGGGAGCCCAGTGAGAGTCTCCATCCCAGATCCCTGGCATGACCTGAGCCGAAGGCAGACTCTTAACGACTGAGTCATCCAGGTGCCCCTAAACCACCTCTTCTTTATCCATTCATCAGTCATGGACATCGGGGCTCTTTTCATAGTTTGGCTGTTGTGGACATTGCTGCTCTAAACATTGGGGGTGCAGGTCCCCCTTCACATCTGTAGTTTTGTATCCTTTGGGTAAATACCTAATGGTGTAATTGCTAGATCATAGGGTAGCTCTACTTTTAACTTTCTGAGGAACCTCCATACTGTTTTCCAGAGTGGCTGCACCAGTGTGCATCCCCACTAACATCGGAAGAGCATTCCCCTTTTTCCGCATCCTCGCCAACACCTGTTATTTCCTGTGTGTCTTTTTTTTAGATTAAAATCTCTGCCATATAGTATGAAATCAGGGCGTGTGATGCCGCGAGCTTTGCTTTCTCTTGAGATTGCTTTGGCTATTCAGGGTCTTTTGTGGTTCTGTACAGATTTTAGCATCATTTCTCTAGAAAATGCCATTGGGGTTTTGATAAGGATTGCACTGAATCTGTACATTGCTTTGGGTGGTATGAACATTTCAACAGTATTAATTCTTCCAATCCATGAGCATGGGGATGTCTTTCTATTTATTTGTCTTCATTTTCTTTCACTAATGTCATTTTATTTTTGGTGTACAGGTCTATTACCTTCATGGTTAAATTTATTCCTGGGAGGGGGACTGCCTGGGGGCTCAGTCGGTTAAGTGTGAGACTCTTGAGTTTGCTCAGGTTCATGATCTCAGGGTTGTGAAATTAAGCCCCAAGCTGGACCTGGAGTCTGCTTAAGATTCTCTTGTTCCTTCTCCCTCTGTCCCTGCCCCCTTAAAAAAATTTATTCCTTGGGGCACCACGCTGGATCAGTTAGTGGAGCATGCAACTCTTGATCTTGGGATCGTGACTTTGAGCCCCACGTTGAGGGTAGAGTTTATTTTTAAAAAAGGATACATTTATTCCTAGATATTTTATTCTTTTCAAGGGGAGTTATTTTAGTCCTTTTAAAAAATTTTTATTTATTCATTTGACTGAGAGAAAGAGAGAGATCCAAGCAGGGGGGAAGGGTAGAGGGAGAAGCAGACCCCTAGTTGAGCAGGGAGCCTGATGTGGGGCTTCACCCTAGGACCCTGGGATCACTACCTGAGCCGAAGGTAGACTCTTAACTGTCTGAGCCACCCATGTACTCCTGGTATTTTATTCTTTTTGATGCAATTGCAAATGAGTTGCTTGCTTGCTTTCAATTTTTATTTATTTATTTTTAAAGATTTTATTTATTTATTCATGAGAGACACAGAGAGAAAGGCAGAGGCACAGGCAGAGGGAGAAGCAGGCTCCATGCAGGGAGCCCAATGCGGGACTCGATCCTAGGACTCCAGGATCATGCTCTGAGTCAAAGGCAGACACTCAACCACTGAGCCACCCAAGTGTCCCTTTCTTTTTTTCTTTTTTTTTTTTTTTAAGATTTTATTTATAAGTAATCTCTACACCCAAAGTGGGGCTTGAACCTAGAACCCCGAGATCAAGAGTCACATTCTCCACCAACTGAGCCAGCCCGGTGCCCCTAAATGTGTTATTTTCTTAGTGACTCTGATAATTCATTATCAGTGGACAGAAATGCAATGGATTTTTGTGTATTGATTTTGTATCCTGCAACTTCAGTCAATTCATTCATTAGTTCTAAGTTTTTTTGGCAGAACTTTTAGGGTTTTCTAGTTATTATATCATGTCATCTGCAAATAATGACCCTTTAATTTCTTCCTTTTCAATGTGGATGCCTTCTATTTTTGTTGTTGTTGCCTGACTGCTGTGGCTAGGACTTCCAGAATTATGTTGAATTAAAGTGACGGGAGTGGGCATCCTCAATTTGTTCTTGTTCTTGGAGGAAAAGCTTCCAGCTTTTCAGAAGTGAGTATGATGCTAGCTGTGGGCTTGGCATCTATCGTGGCCCTCCTTATGTTGAAGTGTGTTTCCTCTATACCCATTTTGTTGGTTGGGTTTTTATCCTAAATGGATATTGACTTTTGTCAATACTTTTTCTGCACCTATTGAGATGATCCTATGATTTTTTCCCCCTTCATTTTGTTAATGTAGTGAGTGTATCATATTGGGTTTTCTGTGTGTAAGTTTGAACCATCCCTGGAATCCCATTCCACTCAGGTCCTGGTGTGTGATCCTTTTAATGTACTGTTGAATTTGGTTTGCTGCCATTTTATTGAGGATGTTTGCATCTGTGTGAATCAGGGCCACTGACTGGCCTGGGATTTTTTTCTTGTGGCATCCTCACCTGGTTTTGGTATCTGGGTAATGCTGGCCTTGTAAAATGAGTGTGGAAGTGTTCCCTCCGCTTCTATTTTGGGAAGCATTTGAGGAGGACTGTTAGTTCTCTGACTGGTAGGACTCACCAGTGGAGCCGTCTGGTTCTGGACTTTTGTTTGTTGGAAGGTGTTTGGTGAACTGACTCCATCTCCTTACTAGTACTTGGTCTGTTCACTTTCTAGATCCTCATGATTGTCTTGGTAGGTTGTATGTTTTTAGGAATTGATTGAGCTCTTCTAGGTTGTCAAATTGTTGGCGTTCATGGTCTCTTTACAATCCTTTGTGTTTCTGTGGTATCTTTGTAATGTCTTTTGTTTTTGATTTTGAGTTCTTTTTCCTTTTGTGAGTCTAGCTGTACGTTTGTCAGTTTTATCTTTTCAAAGAACTAGCTCTTAGTTTCATTGATCTTTTGTTTTTTTAGTCCCTAGTCTACTTATTTCTGCTCTCATCTTTGTTATATCCTTCCTTCTCCTAACTTTGGGCTTCATTTCTTCATCTTTTCTCCTAATTTCCTAAAGTGTAAAGTCAGGTGGTTAATTAGAGATTTTTCTTGTTTTTTTTTTCTTTCTTTTTTTTTTTTTTTTTTTTTTTTAATTATTGAGGCATTTATTACCTCAAAATTCTCTCCTAGAACTGCTTTTGCTGCATCCCTGAAGTTTGGGACGTTGTATTTCCATATTCACTTGTCATGAGGTATTTTTAAATTTGCCTTTTGATTTCATCTTTGATTCACTGGTTGTTCAGCAGCAGGTTGTTGATTGTCCACGTTTTTGTGAATTTTCCAGTTTTTTCCTTGCAGTCGCAGTTTCTATTTTTGTACCACCGTGGTTCGAGAAGATCTTTGGTAAGATTTCAGTCTTGGATTTATTGAGACTTGTTTGTGGCCTAACATATGTTCTATACTGGTGAATGTGCCTTGTGCACTTGGGAGTAGTATGTATTCTGCTGGGTTTGGGTGGAATGTTCTGTGTAGATCTAAGTCCATCTGGCCTGACGTGTTGAAGGCTCATGTTTCCATATTAATTTTCTCTCTGGATGATCTATCCACTGGTGTATGTGAGTACTGAAGTTCCATAACTGTTGTGATATTGCTGTCTGTTTCATCCTTTTGGTCTGTTGATATTTGCTTGTATATTTAGGTGCTCCTGTGTTGGGAGCATAATTGCTATATCCTTGGGTCAGATCTCTGTATCATTATGTAATACCCTTCTTTGTCTCTTATTGTAGTCTTTATGTTGATTAATTATTTTTAGAGAGTGTGAGAGAGTGTGTGTTTATTGGGGAAAAGCGAGGGGGGGCAGGGGGGAGAGAGAGAGAGAGAGAGAGAGAGAGAGAGAGAGAGAGAATGAGAATCTCAAGTAGACTCCATGCCTAGCATGGAGCCTAATGTGAGGCTCAATCCCAGGACCCCGAGATCATGACCTGAACCGCAACCAAGAGTCAGGCACTTAACTGATGGAGCCTCCCTGGAGCCCCACAGTTTTTGTTTTAAAGTTTACTTTTATATAAATACAGCTACACCAGCTTTTTGGGGGTCTGCATTTGCACGGAATACCTTTTTCCATCCCAGTTTCAGCCTGTGTGTGTCCATCTTAAGCAAGTCTCTTGTAGGCAGTATATAAATGGGTCTTTTTTTCCCCCTTTCAGGTTCTCAGTGTATTTTGACTGGAGAATTTATGCCATTGACATTTAAGTTAATTATTTTTTTAAGATTTTATTTTTTTATTCATTCGAGAGGAAATGAGAGAGTGAGAGCACATGAGCATTGAGGTAGAGGGCAGAGGGAGAGGGAGAAGTAGGTTCCTCACTGAGTGTGAAGCCCAACATGAGGCTCAACCCCAGGACCGTGACCCAAGACTAAGGCAGAGGCTTAACCACCTGAGCCCGCCAGTGCCCCCCCCCCCCCATTGACATTTAGGTTAATTATTGATAGGTGTGTACTTATTGCCTTTGGTTAGTTGCTTCCTGGCTGGTTTGGTGGTCCGGTTTGGTTGTCCTTTATGCTGGTCTAGGTCTGTCGCCTACACATGCAGCTTGGAGGGGGAGAGTCCAAGATCTGTGTGGATACAGTCTGGGGTGACTAATCACCCTGGTTTATCTGAGACTAAGGGTTTTCCCAGGATATGAGAGTTTTAGTAGCAAATGTGAGCCCTGGGAAAACAGATATATTGGTCACCCCGATTCACACACACAAGTAGGGGATCCCCTCTGCAGCTCCTTCCTTTCTAGGTGCTGGTTTGTTTGCTCCTTGGGAGCCGCTCTGGCATGATCCAAAACTGGCCCCCTTACGCTGGAAGCTCAGGAGGGACTGAGGAAGAGGGGGGGCTGCACCAAGTGGACAGGTGGCAGGGCTAATGAGCTGGGGGACCCCTGAGATCATGACCTGAGCCGAAATCAAGAGTCAGACACTGAACTGACTGAGCCACCCAGGCACCCCTGGGAGATGTTTATTGGCATTCTGTTGGCCAAAGCATGTCACATGTCCCGTCCAGATTCAGGGAGTACGGAGATAGCAGGTGGCCATGGGTGAGGGTATGGAGGCATGAACCCCACTGCAGGCCTGTGAGTGACACCCTGGCTGCTGGGAGTGGGTGGGTGGGGAGTTCTCAGGAGTTCAGCACTCCTTGCTGTTGGGGATCCCTTCTCTGAGGATCCCTGGCCTCTAACTCAGTCCCTCCAAGGCCTCCTGGGACCGGTGGGCTATGTCAGCAGGGCTCCTACCACCTCTCCTGAACTGTTGCTGCTCCAGCTGTTCTGCTTCTCTCTCTGCCTCCTGTGACCTTTAAGGACATTTGGGAAATAAACCTCTAAAGCCAGGCCCTGGGCCACCCACCCTACTGTGGGGCCTTGTATACCTACCAGGGTTTCTCTTACAGGCCCTTCCTGATACTTAAGGGTACTCAGCTGGCCAGGGTGCTCTCGGGAGGTGCAGGGTCCCTTCAAGACTTGAAGAACCTGTTTGGGTACCTCTGGAGAGACACCCTAAAAAATAGAAGTCTGTTATTTTGCCAGCACATGTGGGTTTGTTCGGGAATAGCAGACAATTGCAATTTGGGAAACGCAAGCTACGGCAAACCCCAGGCAAATCCAACAAAGGAAGGAGAGGAGTGTTATTTTGTGGAGAAGGAAGAGATGTTGGGAAGGGCTGTCCTGAACCGAAGGCCACTGGAGAAAAGCAGGAGCTCAGGGCGGATTCCTCGTAGGAGATGCAACATCCACCCTCACTGCTGGGTCTGTAGTCCTCTTCCTCTTCTGTTGCAGGTGCGCCTGCTGGGGTCTGTAACTAACAGTTCTTCCTGGAATTGACGTGGGGGCTGAGCAGTTCTCCCATCTGGCATCCTGCTGCCACCTTAGTGAGCTTTCCCTTTATGGTTTCCACAGGAGTTTATCCCAGGGGTGCTGATGGGCAGCCAGGCAATCGAGGGCCTCTGAGCTCTCAGTTTCCACTGCTAGTGGGCTTTTCCCCACCTACTGCTCTGCTCTCTGCCTCTTCCCCACCCCCATTCGGGCTTCTGTCCCCTCTGTGCCTCAGCTGGCATTTGGCCCTTGGTGACCTCCTGGTTCTTTGAGGTCAGTCCGTTAGCCAGGGTCCGGCTACTCTGGAGCACCCCATCTTCCCTGCCTCCCAAGCCAGGAGTCTGTTTGGCTCAGATCATCTCCTCAGATCGGCTCTCAGGGGCTGCCCTGGACACTCCCTTCCCTGTCCAGTCTACCAGCGACAGGGCGGGGGGGTGGGGGGGCAGGACTGCTCCCCAGTGGCAGCCTTGGGCCCAAGGTCAGGCCTGTGTTCCGTCCCAGCCCGGGGATGCTTTGGCTGCATGACTGCCAGCAAGCACCTTCCCCTCGGCACCTGTTTTCCCCTCCTACCCCTATACTTTGGGTAGATTCTTCCAACACCCGGTGGGGAGAGACCTGAGTGCAGCCTCCCCCTGGGAAGAGTGGGGGCTGGCAGCGGTGTTGGGACTTTCTCCCTGGAGGGGCTGTGATTTGGGGGCGGGGAGGGGTCCCACTGGGTCCGTGGTGCTTGGGGCTCACGGCACCTGGCCTGTCTTCCCAGGAGCAGACGCAAAAGGAGGCGGCGGCCCCGCATCCCCCGAGGACCCCCGGAGCCCTGCGCTCCCGCAGCTCCCGCAGCTCCCGCGGCGCCCGCAGCTCCTGGATGAGGACCGAGGACCCAGCGAGGAAGCGGCCGCGGATGGGGGCAGCTCCCCGGCCCCCGAGGACCCGCCGGCAGATGCCCAGGCCGAGGCCGCGGCCTCGTCGGCTCCCCAGACCCAGGCTACGGGCGAGGCCCCGCAGGGGCCCAAGGCGGCAGCTGGCGGGGTGCCCAACATCGGCTTCGTGGGCGAGCCCCCGCCCTACGCGCCGCCCGACCCCAAGGCCGTGCACCTGCTCTACCCGCCCTTCCCGCAGGGGCCCGTCCTCTTCCAGCCCGGGCCCTCGGCCCAGGCCCTGTACCCGCCGCCGCCCGCCGCGCCCCTGTACCCAGCACCTGCCGCGCCGCCGCTCTTCACACCCTTCCCGGTGGTGAGTGGGGCCCCCCTGCGCCACGCCCCCTTCCCACGCGGCCCCCCTCGCTGCCCCCCCTCGCCACTGCCGCCCTGCCCCGGGGAGAGCTTGGCACACATGATGAAAGGTGACCACAAGCTGGGCTGCGGGGCCCAGATGAGGAGAGGGAAAGGATTCCACAGTCTGGGGAGAGGGCAAGCCTGGAAGGCTTCCCAGAGGTGGGGGCATTTGAGCTGAGTTCTGAGGGATGAGGAGGAGCCTTCAGGTGAAGAGGAGGAGGGGCGCTCTGGGCACAGGCCTGGGGGTAGTGGGGGTCAGCTTAGGAGGGCGGGATAGGAGGGTGGAGGCCCATGGTGAGGGCCTCAGGGCCTTTGGGTGGGAGATGACTTGATTAGATTTTTAGAAACACTGAAAGGCCCCTGGGTGCTTGTGGGGAAGAGCTTAGAGGCCCCCTCACCCCATGGGAGCCCAGTCAGGGCAGGGAGATATGGAGATGAGCAGTTTGTAGAGGCCAGAAGTGAGAAGACCCCTAGGGGCTGGTGACAGGTGGGGGGCACAGCAAGAGGGCTGAAGGGGGGCCCCGACCTGACCGCTCAG
This sequence comes from Canis aureus, assembly GCF_053574225.1. Taxonomy (NCBI): domain Eukaryota; kingdom Metazoa; phylum Chordata; class Mammalia; order Carnivora; family Canidae; genus Canis; species Canis aureus. The sequence continues at coordinate 8,512,848 of NC_135626.1, forward strand.
TGACCCACAGCCTCACTGGGTGGGAGCCAGGTGTGGGGGAGTGGACAGAGGGACCCTTCCATGGCCCTGGTTGGCTGCGTCCTCACCGCAGTGTGGTGACCTCTGTCCCCGCAGTACAACAGCCCCGTGGCTGGCATGCCAGCCCCCACCGCGGTGGAGCACAGGCCCCTGCCCAAGGACTACATGATGGAGTCCGTGCTGGTGACCCTCTTCTGCTGCCTGCTCACGGGGCTCATCGCGATCGTCTACTCCCACGAGGTAGGTGGGGGGCCACAGAGGCCCTGTCCCAGCCCCTGGGGATCTCAGGAGGGTGCCAGGAACTGGGGCATCAGTGCTCAGTTGTCCGTGGAGCCTCTTGGATGGCCACTCCTCCCCTCTCCTGTCTGCTCCGTACCACTGGAGATCTACTCCGGAACATTTGGCTAAACCAATTTACAACAAAGGTGTGAATGATTGATAAGGCCCAAGGAACCGCCTGCCTCAGTGGGGGCTTGTGTTTAATGGGGTAGAGACTGTCCGTGCACGCATTCCTTCTAGCCATCTAGCTGCTCACCTGTCTACCCACCGTCCATCCGCTGACTACCTCCCGAGCCTCCTTTCATCCCTCCATCTGTCCATCCACTCTTCCACCCACCCCTCTATTATCTAATAACTCACCCATCCATCTTTCCTTGTCTATCCACCCCTATCTGTCCGTCCGTCCATCCATCCATCCATCCATCCCCTGCATAGCTTCCTTCCTTCCTCCTGATATTCCTGACCATTCCCAGGCATGGGGTTGGTCCCTGGGGACCAAGTGATGCCACTGTGAAGACATCCCAATAAACAGAGTAGGCAGGCCCCTGGGGGCTTCCGCCCAAAGCAGACCTGGCTGTGGCCCTGACTTCCCCGCACTGGTCAGGCTCCTCCATCATAAAGCCGGGATGCTGTGGAGAAGGCAGCTCTCACGACTGCTCAGACAGAGGTGGGAGTCTGGAGGCCACTGCCTGCCTGCCTCTGAGTTCTGGCTCCACCCCTAGCTGTGGGGCCCTGGGTGGGGCCCTTAACTGGGCCTTTGTTTCCTCATCTGCAAAGTGGGGGCAACAGGGACCCCAGTCTCAGGATTGTTGTGAGGGCTGTAGGTGAGGCCAAGGGCATGGTTCTGTGCCAGGCCCAAGGCAGGTGCCCCAGAGCTGGCAGTCGTGGCCTCCTTCATACATGGTGGCCCCGGGCAGGTCCTGAGCATCTCAGGGTGCCAGCATTCCAGGCTGTGCACCGGGCCCCAGCGCTGTTGGTGGTGTGTGGGAGTTGGGGGAGCTCCATGTCCACTCCCTGCCTCCGTCTCGTTGCAGACCCGTGCTGCCCTGAGCCGGGGGGACCTGGCCCAGGCTGAGGAGGCTTCCCGGAAGGCCCGCTCACTCGTGCTCTTCAGTCTGCTCTTCGGGGTCTTTGTGTCCACCAGCTGGGTCATCTATGTGGTGGTGGCACTCTACCTCCCCTGAGAGCTGCTGGCTCCTTTGGGGATGCCAGGACGCACAAGGACACCCAACCTGGACAGACTGTTTCTGTGGACTTTGATCCCTGCTGGTGGCTATCTGTTGCCTACAGAGGGAACCCAGGGCCAGAAGAAGGTGGGATTTGTCACCCTTGACACACCCATAGCTAGGCCTCCGCCGCTACAGGTGGCCTCAGGCAGCGTCCTCACCTGAACTGGCCCCAGAGCCCAGGCTCATTGTGGGATGGGGGCACACCAGAGCTCCTGGGCCTCTGTGCATCCCCCTAAACTCTTTCTGGGACTGTGCTGGCTGGGCTCCGTAGCCCTTGCCTTTACCTTACACCCGGGAGACCATCAAAGGGACCAGAGCTCCCTTTGTCCTTGGAGCCATCTGGAAGGACCTTGCAAACTCCAGTCTCCTCTACCTGCCTGGTGATTGTAGGGCAAAGCTGCTGGTGTTTCTTCTTCCCTGTGGAGGAGTTGAGTGGCGTCTTCTCTCCTTGGTAGCTCCTGGCCAATCATTCTGGACCCCTGCCCCATCCCAGGAGACAGGCGCTCTCATGCTGACTCTATGTCCAGAAACCAAGGCCACTGTGTCTGGTCAATAAACAAAAAGCAACCCCTTGGGCAGGGCTTCATGTCGCTACTTCTGGTTCACTTTCAGTGCGAGTGGCACATCGGTCCCCAGCTGGGCTCTGGGGGCTCCTGAGGCTGCCCCCCCCGAGATGCTGTTTGCATGAAGGCAGGTCTGGCCAGGGTCTGTTTGCTGCTCATGTTGTGTGGCCCCTCTGAGATGTGACCCACTTCTCATGGGGCTGTTTTACCAGAAGTTTCTCTCCCCTCCTCCCTGCCCTCTACTTCCTCCTTCTGTCGGTAGCCTTTCAGCTCTGCCCCCCTCCTCCTCCCTGTCATCTGCTTGCTCCTTCTGTCCCTAACTTTATTGCCCACCAAAGGAGGGTCAGCTTGGTCCTGTGTGGTGAGGGCCACCCAGACTAGAGAGCACTTGGGTCACCCTAGAGACTGCTGGATGGCCTATAGAGCTACGTGTGAATGTCCCCGAGTCCCACCTGGCACCCTGGTCCAGTCAGCTGTGGTCCATTTTAACCAGATTCAGAACTGTCTGCAGAGGTGCAAGGGGCTTAGGGGACAGGGCGTGGAGGCCCCTGCAGCTTCCCAGCCAGGCCTCGTAATCAGCAGTGACATTCTAGCTGGTCCAGGCCCCAGCCACAAAACATCAGACCTTGCCATCAAGGAGTTTCTGGTTTCTTGAGGAAATTGGTTTTCCCAATCTGTAAAATGGGTTGGCAGTACCATCTGCCCTCTTGAGTTGTGGGTAGACTCAGTGGAGCCCCCGTGGGTGTTCAGCACAACGCCTGGCTTGTGGTGAAGCCTCAGAATACCCAGTACCAGCTGGGTACTGCTGGTGGGGATTTCTGTAGGATGTCCTACAGCCAAAGGTTTTGGGAGAGCAGGGAGCAAGGGTCTTACCATGGGCTTAAGGACAGCCAGGAGCTTCCCAACCAGCAGGGAGGGAAAGCCATTAATGGCTGTTTTCCTGGGAAGGTGTCCAGGTTCTCAAAGAGGTCTGTGACTCAACAAGATAAAAAGCCATCTGCATGGAGAGGAGGAAGTCCGCCCCCGGCTCCCCTGTCAGCTCAGCCGTACAAGGATGACAGATCGAGTTAAATCAAGTGACTTCTGAGCACCCACTGTGTGCTGCTCACAGCCCTGGCACCTCAAGCGGAGAATACCCGTCTCAACCTGGAGATGCTTTGGGGAGCCCGAGTCATGGATGGGGAAGTAAGTGGTGAGGACAATGCTTGGGGGGTTGAAAGGTGGCCTCCTGCTGTAGGGTGCAGGGCTGGCCCAGAATTAGGGTATCAGACACTAGAATGCATGGCAGCCACTAAGGAGGAATCCAATTTTTAGGGATCAATAGATGCCAAAAAGTTTGGTAGAATTCAGCAGCCACAGCTTTTCTTACTAAACTCAAAATCGGGATAGAAAGAAATCACCTAGACCAGTGTTCCTTGAACTTTATGTGGGAAATACCAGGCAGATCTTGTTAACATGCAGATTCTGGTTCAGTCAGTAGGACCTCAGAGTCTGCATTTTTTTTTTTTTTTAGATTCTGCATTTCTTTTTTTTTTTTTTTTTTTTTAATTTTTATTTATTTTATGATAGTCACACACACAGAGAGAGAGAGGGGCAGAGACACAGGCAGAGAGAGAAGCAGGCTCCATGCATCGGGAGCCCGATGTGGGATTCGATCCCAGGTCTCCAGGATCGCGCCCTGGGCCAAAGGCAGGCGCCAAACCGCTGCGCCACCCAGGGATCCCAGATTCTGCATTTCTAATGAGCTCTCAGCGATACTGAAGCTGAAAGAGGCACCGAGAGCAAATGCCACGTTAAGTGGAAAATTATTAAAACCATTAAAAGTCATTATAACCAGGATAAAGCTGGTGGATCCCCCCAGTGAGCTTCTAGCTAATGTAAAAAATAGCAAAGTGAAATTTGTAGTATAAAAACTAGAAGAAACAATGATTCTCTAGCTAAGATTCATATCTAAGAGTCAATGAAAAAAAATTAGAATAAATCAGAATAAGAGAACTTAGTAAAATGGTCGGATATAAAATCTACAAATAGCCAACAGCAATAATCAGCTAAAAGTAGAAAAAAAATAGAAAATTCCACACACAATAGTGATAAAAACAGCAAAATCTAGGAGTAAATTTAACAAGAAAGATGGAGAACCAAATGAAGAATGATTTTTAAAAATACCAAAAGACTAAAATGAACAACTGGACTAAATATCTGGATAGGAATATGTGTAATGTAAAAAAAAAAAAAAAAAAAAAAAGGAATATGTGTAATGTAAAGATATTCAGCCTTCTTACATAGAGATTTAATTAAGTTCCCACAAGGAACATGGTTTCCTTATAGGAACTTTTTAAACTATGGCAAAAGCGTTTTTAAAATTAATGTGGAAGGAAAAAAATTAATGTGGAAGGAAAATGTGCAAAAATTGCTAATAAAAATTTTTTAAGTTTAATGAGGGGGAATTTTGGTCCCTGGTGCTAAAACTTACCATAAAGCTACAATAATCAAGGCTCTGCCCCAAAGACAGATCAGTGAAAAGTAATAGAAAGTTCAGAAAACATTCTGAGTGTGCATAGGAAGTGAATATCTGATCAAAATGGCATTTAAGTTGGGAGAATCAAGGAAGGATCATAATACGCAGAGTTGGTTATCTGGTTGGAAAAAAGAATTCTCTTTATAATTGCATGTAAAAATAAATTCCGGATGGTTTAAAGAGCTCACTGTAAAATAGCCCTCCACTGGTGACAGAGGAAGGAGTAGGGGGAGGTCTGTAACTCAGGGTGCTGGGGCGGGATGGAGAGGAGGATGCTTGTATCTGGAAAACCACCCCAAAAGACAGTATATCCGGGGAATATAGATCTGAACCATCCGGTGGCTTCTATTACCAGATTGGAGAAAAACTGATAGAATACATCCAGATTTGGCAAGGGACGCAACACAGACCCTCTCATTTATTGCTGGTGCGTGCGCTGCCACAGTATTTGTGGCAAGTAGACAGTTGGCCTCTCTGAATAATACGCGTACCATGTATTCACATGCATGTACATGCAAAGAACAGTCTAGAAGGATATATTCTAAACTGCTGACAGTGGCTGCCTTCAAGGAGGGAGCGGGACGGGGAGGGTTTGTGCAATATATTGCTGCACTTTAGAATAGAGATGTGTTCGTGAGTCGTGTAATTAAAAGTAACTGAAAAATGTGCGTGCCTTTTGACCTGGCAATTCCAGTTTTAGGGGTTGCAGCAGGGAAGGACGACAGTCTGTTTTCCTGAAGCTTCCAGTCCAGCGTGGGAGGCATATAGCAGACAGCGTAGTTACCAACTAAGCCAAAGTGCCACGAAAGAGAGGGCACTGGTCAAGTCTGAAATGTTGAGTGAACTGAGGGAAAACGGATCCAGGTGCATCACAACTTCAGAGATGTTAAAATACGTATATTTTCTTAGCTGCTCTAGCACGGCCTTGAGGTGTCTGACCTGAGCCTGATAAAGAAAGGCTTTCCTGAGGCCCCTGGGGATCTGTTAAAAAGTGCAAGGGGATGCTGCCAACCTGCACCCTCAAGGGGCTGTACCCCCAGCAGTGGAGGAAGGCAGTAGATGCTCCATGTCCTCAACCCCCGGATTTGTCAGTGTTTTTAGTTTAAGCACTGCTGGGAGTGAGACTGTAATGGTGTTTCACTGTGGCTTTACTTTGCGTCTCTCTGATGACGAATGATTTTTTTTTTTTTAATTTTTTTTTTAACTTTTATTTATTTATGATAGTCACAGAGAGAGAGAGAGGCAGAGACACAGGCAGAGGGAGAAGCAGGCTCCATGCACTGGGAGCCCGACGCGGGACTCGATCCCGGGTCTCCAGGATCGCGCCCCGGGCCAAAGGCAGGCGCCAAACCGCTGCGCCACCCAGGGATCCCACGAATGATTTTTATAATGTGCAAGATGACATCTTTTTATGTTGCGCCTGTGCAAGACTTGTGCCCATTTTTATGCTGGCCTGCCTTCATATCAAGCTAGAGGAGTTCTTTATGGACTCTGGCAATGGGTCCTGTAGTCTCCCTTTTCACTCTCTGTGGGGTCATCTGATAAAAAGAAGTGCTCAGTTGTAATATACACAAATTTATCTTTTCCTTTATGGATAATGCTTTTTTGTGGCTTAAGAAAAATTCCCCTATTCCGAGGTTATGAAGATACTCTCTTATATTGTCTTCTAGATCTAGAAATTTTACTGGTGGTGTATTTTCACACCTGGATCTCTCACCTACCTGGACTAGACTCCAGAGGTCCATTTGTCTATTTTTGTTTCAGTGTCACACTTCATTACCGTGGCGTGACAGTAAGTCTTGGTATTGGGAAGGTCAAGCCTTTCCGCTATCTTTAAAAGGGGTTGGCCATTTAAAATCATTTGTATTTATAGTGAATTTTGGAATTAACTCGTCAGTTTTCACCAAAATAAAGATTGGGATTTTGACTATGATTGCTTTAAACCTATGGATTAATTTGGGAACAATTGGTATCTTTACAGTTTCCCAACAAAAATGGTGAATTTCCTTATTTTTTTAGGTCTTAATTTTTTTCCCCTTGATTTTGTAGTTTTCTGTGTAGAAATATTGTACATATTTTGTTCATATCCCTGGGTATTTGATTTGACGCTATTATAAATGTCATTTAACATCTTTTGTTACTTGTTAGTATATAGTAATACAATTGATTCTTGATTGCTGACTTTTTATCTAGCAATCTTTCTATATTTACTTACTAATTCTGATAGTTTATTGGTAGGTTCTGTTGAATTTTCTACTTACACAGTATTATTTACATGTAATGAGTTGTCTTCCTTCTTAACCTTTACCAGGTGTGTGTGTGTGTGTGTGTGTTTGCTTCCTGCGCTAGCTTGGACTCCAAGAACAATCCTGGAAAGAGGTGCCCACAGTGGCAGCCTTACCTTTCTCCTAGTCTCAGAGGGCAGGCTTTCAACAGTATGTCTTTAAAAAAAATAGGCTTTTTCAGATTAAGGAACTACCCTTCTATTACTAGTTTGCTAATAGTTAAAAAAAATTGTGCATGCATATTGAGTTTTACTAAATTACTTTCATGTATCCTCTGAGAAAATTATGATTTATTTTGTGGTGAGTCAGCATTGATTTTCAAATATTAAAGTGACTTCTCACTCCTGGAATAAACCCATCTTGATCATGATGTATTATCCTTTTTTATGTATTACTAGATTCAGTTAGTTGTTTTGTTTAGGAGTTTAGCATCTGTGTTCATGAGTGAAATGGTCTGTGATTTCATCCTTGTTATGGTTTTGGTATTAGAGTTTTCTTGGCCTCATCACAAGAGTTTGGAAATGTTTCTCATTTTCTTCTTTTTTTAGGAAACGTTGTGTAAGATTATAGTCATTTCTTACATGTCCCCCAGAACCGTATGTGTAACCTCCCAGCAGGATCATGGATTTGTCTGTTTCATCATGTTCTGTTGGCTTTTGCTTTAGATATTTTGAGACTATGTAATTAGATGCATATAGATTTAAACATTAAATCTTTTGGTTGAATGTACTTCATATATTCTCAAGTGTGTCTTTATAACTAGTAATACCTTTTGCCTTAAAGTCTACTACTTCTGCTATTTATAGCAGCTATGCTAACTTTTGTCGGGGGCTGTATTTGTAGACTGTATTTTTTCCAATTTTTACTTTCAATCTCTCCGTACCTTTACATTTAAGATAAACACATCTTGTTAATGGCATGTACATTTAAAAAATATAGTCTGATGGAGAATTTAGTCCATTTAGGTTTTTTTTTTTAATTTTCTTTTTTAAAGTCATGTCTACACCCAACGTGGGGCTTTGATCAAGAGTCACATGCTCCACTGACTGAGCCAGCCGGGTGCTCCTGTTTAGTTTATTTAATGATTTTATTTATTTATTTTCTCTCTTTTTTAAAAAATATTTATTTATTCATGAGAGACACAGAGACAGAGAGGCAGAGACACAAGCAGGCTCCACACAGGAAGCCTGACATGAGACTCAATCCCCTGTCTCCAAGATCACGCCCTGGGCTAAAGGTGGCACTAAACTGCTGAGCCACCCGTATTTATTTATTTTAAAGATTTTTATTTATTTATTCATAGGGACACAGAGAGAGAGAGAGAGAGGCAGAGACACAGGCAGAGGGAGAAGCAGGCACCATGCGGGGAGCCCGACGTGGGACTCGATCCCGGGTCTCCAGGATCACGCCCTGGGCTGCAGGTGGCGCTAAACCACTGCACCACTGGGGCTGCCCTCATTTTTGTTTAAATAGTTGATGCTCTTTTAGGTTTATCCGCTTATTGGCTGTGTTTTGTTTATTCCTTCTTACATGTTAGACTTACATGCGCCTCTGGGGCTGCCCCGTATTTATTTATTTTAAAGAAAGAGAGCACACGTGCAAGGAGGGGCAGAGGGAGAGGGAAAATGAATCTGAAGCAGACTCCACACTGAACGTGGAGCCTAACATGGAGCTTGATCCTGTGATTGTGAGATCAAGACCTGAGCTGAAACCAAGAGTCAGATAGATACTTAACCGACTGAGCCACTCAGGCGCAACAAAAAATTTGTTTGGTGTGTTTGGGTGGCTCAGTTGGGTAAGCGTCCAATTCTTGGTTTCAGCTCAGGTCATGATCTCATGAGTCATGGATTGAGCACACACACTCAGTGGGGAGTCTGCTTGAAGATCCTCTCCTTCTGCCCTCCCCCCTGGCTTGTATATAAATGCTGTCTCTCTTTCTCAAATAAATAAATCCTTTAAAAAATGTGTTTGGGGAGCACCTGGGTGTCTCAGTCGGTTAAGCATCTGACTCTAGATCTTAGCTCAAGTCTTAATCTCAGGGTCCCAAGTTCAAGCCCCATGTTGGGCTCCATGCTGGGTGGGGAGCCTACTTAAAAAAAAAAGTGTTTTTGAGTTTGAATCGCACCACCCTATTTGCTTTCTCCTGGTTCCACCTGTGCTATGTTTCATACTCTCCTTTTCTGCCTCCTTCCAGATCAGCTGTTGTTACTCCATTTCTTCCTATTAGCTTGGCAGTTAGACATCCTTTCACAATTTGAGTGGTTCTCTAGAGATTATAGCTTGTGTTCCCTTCTCAAAGCCAAATGTTCTTAGGACTTGTATCTTCTTTCTAGACAATTCAAGAACTAATTCAAGAATACCTCCATGCATCACCTTCCTGAATCCCATACCGTTGTTAGGTATGTTGATTCTCTATTTTTAAACCCCTAAGACAAGATAATCATTTTTGTTTTAATTATTTTTTTAAAGATTTACTTATTTATTCATTCAGAGAGAGAGAGAGAGAGAGAGAGGCAGAGGGAGAAGTGGGCTCCATGCAGGAAGCCCGACGTGGGACTCGATCCCGGGTCTCCAGGATCACGCCCTGGGCTGCAGGCAGCGCTAAACCGCTGCGCCACCGGGGCTGCCCTCATTTTTGTTTCAAATAGTTGATGCTCATTTAGGTTTATCCGCTTATTGGCTGTGTTTTGTTTATTCCTTCTTACATGTTAGACCTTCCATTTGGGATTATTTTCCTTCTGCCTAAAAACATGATTTTAGGTTGTTTGTTTGTTTTGCGTAGGTCTGAGGACGAATTCTGTTTCTGGCTGACAATATCCTGATTTTCATCTGCACTCTTGGAAGATTTTGAGTGGATACAGAATTTTGGTTATTGGTCGTTTTCTTTCAGCACTTGAAGATCTCATTCCCATTGACTTCTGTCTCCTTGCTTCTGTTGAGCCTAATTGTTGTACTTTTGAAGATAATGTGCCTTTTTTTTGCTTCTCTGTCTGCTTAAAGATGTTCTTTTTGCCTTTGGTTTTCAGAAGTTTAACCATGCTGTGCTTAGATATATATTTTTTTAAATTATGCTGCTTGGCATAAGGTTTCTTGAATCTAGGGCTTGCTTTTTTTTTTTTTTTTTAAGTCAAGGACCAACCAATCAGGAGACATAAACAATGGAGTAATTTGAACAGAGAAAGATTAATATGAATAATTGTTAACCATGACAGGAGAGAACTATGAAGGTATAAAGAGAATGATAAAGTTACCCTAGGGCTGAAGGAAAATACCTAAAGAAAGCAAACATGAGATGGTCATCAGGCCAAGTTTCCAAGGGTTGGGATTCAGAAGTCACTGGAGATGGTGTGGTTGTAAAGAAACTCACTGTGTTGCCCAGACCAGAGCTGGGTCAGAGCTGGATGAGCAGGATGGAGCCCTTAGAGGTACAGACAATCCAACGCTGGTAGGTGAGCATGCATGAGGAGTTGGGAACCTACTTGCCAGCAGGGTGGCACAAGTCCTGAAGTGTGCACATCCACATCTGGGGGGGCCACAGTGAGATGGTTATCAGGCCAGGGTCAAGCTGTAAGCTTGCTGAGACTGTAGGGGATGGGTGCATGGCTGGGCAGAATGCCACTGGAGGGCTCTCCACACGTGCCTCCTACAGCCACATGGCCAGAGCAAGACTGAAACGGGCATCACAGCCACACCCCCTCCCTCCTGCCATGTCCCTCTAGGGCTCTTCACTGACAAAACACCGCAAAGGGGAAATGCAAGTAAAGAGTAGACCTGGGCATGAGAAGCAGCAAATTGCTAACTGGTATGATCAGTTTTGGAGGGTTTTTTTTTTTTAAATAGCTTTACTGAGCTATAATTTACAGATCCTAAAACTCACTCATTTTGAGTGCACAGTTCTATTTAGTGAAGTTACCATCAATATGATCCAGTTCTTAAAAATTCCATCTCTCCGAAGATGCCTCATGCCCATTTGCAGTCTCTCTGTTGCACTCCCAGGTGCCCACCAATTGGCTTTCATCTCTAAATGCACTTTTTCTGTACACTTCATATAAAAGTATGGAATATGCAGTGTTTCACATCCATATTTTTGAGGTTCATCCACACTGTAGCATGGCAGGTCATTTCTTATTAAATAGGGCTCCATTATATGGAAACAACACATTTGTTCATCCTTTTATGAGTTGGTGGACATTTGGATCTTTTCCATGTGGGGCTGTTACAAATAATGGAGCTCTGGACATGGTCTCTGCTCTATCCTTCCTTTTCTTTTGGTGCTCCAGTTACACTTTGGTATTTTATTTTATTTTATTATTTTTTAAATATTTTATTTATTTATTCATAGAGACACAGAGAGAGAGAGGCAGAGACACAGGCAGAGGGAGAAGCAGCCTCCATGCAGGGAGCCTGACGTGGGACTCGATCCAGGGTCTCCAGGATCATGCCCTGGGCTGCAGGCGGCGCTAAACCGCTACGCCACCGGGGCTGGCCTACACTTTGGTATTTTAAACATTTTATTTTTCATAAATTTTTCTTAAATGTTTGGTAGTTAACATACAGTGCAATATTGGTTTCTGGATTGTCACACTTAGACTTGGCATGCCCAGGTCTCTTCTGACCTGTGGTGTCTGTCCTTTCCTCTCTTGGTGCTTCATTCTCCCTGTAGCTCTTCCTGTCTCCAGCTCATTAATTCTGTTAAACATGTTCGCTGAATTCTTATTGGCTGTTTTGGTTCTGGAATTTCTACTTGTCCTCTGTTTATATTTTCCAATTATTCACCCAAATTCTCAATCTTGTCTTACTCCTAGAACAGAGTAGACACTGTGCTTGCAAAATCCCAGCCCCTGTGGGTCTTTTTTTTTTTTTTAAGAAGATTTTATATCTTTATTTTTATTTATTTTACAGAGAGAGAGAGAGTGTGAGCATGGTGGGAGGAAGAGCAGAGGGGGAGGGGGGGAAAATCTTAAGCAGACTCTGCTCTGAGCACCGAGCCTGATGTGGGGCTTGATCCCAGCATCCTGAGATCATGACCTGAGCCGAAACTAAGAGTCGGATGCTCAACTGATTGAGCCACCAGATGCCCTGCTGTGGGCCTTTTTCTGTTTGTGCTGCTTGTCTTCTTGCTTTCCTGGTTATTTTTTTATCATATATGAAAAACTAAAAAAAAATAATTTGAAGCCTAGGATGATGTTAATCTCCTCTGGTGAGGCTTTGTATTTGCTTCTGGCAGGTGCCTGGGATGCCAGCAGTGCACTTTCAGGGACTGAGATGATTTGAAGTGGGCTCAGTCCCCATGAGGGCCAGTATACTCATAGTCTCCTTTATACCTGGAGGGTGCTTCTTTGGGTTCTCAATTCAAGGCATGGTGAGTTCTGGACTCTCTTATCTTTTTAAATTAATTTATTATTTTATTTACTCATAAGAGAGAGAGAGAAAGAGGCAGAGACAGAGGCAGCTGGAGAAGCCAGATATGGGACTCGATTCCCGGACCCCGGGATCACGACCTGAGCTGAAGGCAGATGCTCAACTGCCTAGCTAGCCATCCAGGCGTCCCTTATTTTATCTTTTTTTTTTTTTTTACGGTTTTATTTATTTATTTAGAGCACAAGCAGAGGGAAAGGGAGAAGCAGGCTCCCCACTGAGCAGGGAGTCTGACATGGGGCTCAATCCCAGGACCCTGGGACAAAGGCAGACACTTCACTGATCGAGCCTCCCAGGTGCCCCTAAATTCCCGGTCAGATGTGCTACAGAGCTTCTCAGCTACCTCTTCTGGAATTGGCAGGTGCCTTTACTATGTAGCTCCAAATGTCAGGCTTACCTCTCTGGGTTTGTCTCCTGCTGAATCCAGGCCCAATAATTCATTTATCTGCTGGCTTTCTAATGAATTCAGGCAGTGATTAAAACTATTTTGTACAGCTTTCCTAGCAGGAGGGCTGGTCTGAATTACCAAGTCTGCCGCTGCCAGAAGTAGAAATTCTTACACATTTTTAGAATAAACTTGTTAAGGACCATATGACATCTTTTGGAATTTCTCTGGAATACTTTCTTTCTTTTTTTTTTTTAAAGATTTTATTTATTCATGAGAGACACACACAGAGAGAGAGAGGCAAAGACACAGGCAGATGGAGAAACAGGCTCCCCACAAGGAGCCCGATGTGGGACTCGATTCCAGCATCCTGGGATCACGCCTTGGGCCAAAGGCAGATGCTCAACTGCTGAGCCACCCAGGTGTCCCCTCTGGAATACTTTCAAATGTATATTTGAAACTGGGGAATAACTGACACCTTTAAGAAAGCTTATCTTCCTACCCACAAAAGATGTGTATCTCTCAACTTATTAAAGTCTTTTAAAATAAAAACATCATTTTTAATTTATATACTGAGGTATAACTGACATACAGCACCATATTTCAGGTGTACAGGTAAGGATTCAATATTTGTATATCCTGCAAAAATGATCTCCATATTAAGTCTAGTGAACATCTGTCACTATATGTAGTTACAAGCTTTTTTTCTTGTGATGATGACTTTTAAGACCTACCCTGTTCGCAACTTTCAAATATGTGATACAGTGTTGATTATGGTCACCATGCTGTACATTATATCCCCATGACTTATAATCAGAGGTTCTGCACCTTTTGACCCTCTGATTCACCCATTTCGCCTGCCTGCCATTCCCTGCCTCTGGCAACCACCAGAACATGCAGTGCATGTTTGAACTAGTGCCTTTGTCATCTTTGGATAAATATCCATGAGAGGAATCACTGGCTCATATGATACTTCTACTTTTCATATTTTTTTTTTGTTTTTTTTTAAAGATTTTATTTATTTATTCATGAGAATACATAGAGATGAGAGAAAGAGGCAGAGACACAGGCAGAGGGAGAAGCAGGCTCCATACAGGGAGCCCGACGTGGACTTGATCCTGGGTCTCTAGGATCAGGCCCCGGGCTGAAGGCGGCGCTCAAACCGCTGGGCCACCAGGGCTGCCCCTACTTTTCATATTTTTGGGAACCTCCATACTGTTTTCCACAGTGGTTGCACTGGTTTACATTCCCAGCTGAGCACAAGGATTCCTTTTTCTCACATCCTCACAAACACTCGTTATTTCTTCTTTTTCATGCTAGCCATCCTAACAGGTGTTTTTTTTTTTTTAAAGATTTTTAAAATTTATTTATTCATGAGAGACACAGAGAGAGAGGCAGAGACAGAGGGAGAAGCAGGCTCCATGCAGGGAGCCCGATGCGGGACTCGATCCCAGGTCTTCAGGATCACACCCTGAGCCGAAGGCAGATGCTCAACCACTGAGCCACCCAGGCATCCCACCTAACAGGTGTTTTGATTTGCATTTCCCTGATGATGAGTGATGTTGAGCATCTTCTCATGCACCTGTTGGCCATTTGTGAGTTTTTAGAAAAATGTCTATTCAGCTCCTCTGCCCATTTTTTTTCCCCATCAGATTGTTTTTTGCTATGAAGTTGTAGAGTGCTTTATGTAGTTTGGATAATAGCCCCTCATCACATATGATTTGCAAATATTTTCTCTCATTCAGTATGTTGGCTCTTCATTTTGTTGATGGTTTCTTTTGCTGTGTAGGTTTTTGAGTTTGACTATGTAATCTCATTTGTTTTTACTTTTGTTGCTTTTGCTTTTGGTGTTAAATCCAAAAATTCATAGTCAAGACTGATGTCAAGGAGCTTTCTGCCTATGTTTTCCTCTAGAAGTGTTATGGTTTCAGGTCTTTAATTCGTCTTTAATCCATTTTGAGTGAATTTTTGTGTATGGTGTAAGAAAGTGGCCTAGTGTAAACTTTTTAAAAAGTAATCTCCACACCCAGTGTGGAGCCCAACATGGGGCTTGAACTCATGACCTTGAGATCAAGACCTGAGTGGAGATCAATAGTCCGATGTTTAGCTGACTGAGCCACCCAAGTACCCTGCTCCAGTTTCATTCTTTTGCATGTGGCTCTTCAGTTTTCCCAACACTATTAATTAAAGAGACTCTGATTTCTCCACTGTCTGATATTGGCTCCTCCGCTATAAATTAATTGACCATATATACGTGGGATTATTCTGGGTTCTCGGTTTCATTGATCTATGTGTTTTGTTTTTTAAATTGCAATCTCCTTGTGATATAGTGTGAAATCAGGGAGTGCGATGCTTTGTTCTTTCTCAAGATTGCTTTGGCTATACAGGGTCTTTTGTGGTTCCATACAGACTGCACTGAGTCTGTGCATTGCTTTGGGTAGTATGGATATTTTAACAGTGTTCTTCCCACTGACAAGCATAGGGTAGCTTTTCATTTATTTGTGTCTTCAATTTCTTTTATTAATGTCTTCTCATTTTCAGAGTACAGGTCTTTCACCTTGGTTAAATTTAATTTTAGGTATTTTCTTTTTGATGCAACTGTAAATGTGTTATTTTCTTAATGTCTCTTTCTGATAATTATTAGTGGACAGATATGCAACAGATTTTGTGTATTTATTTTGTATCCTGCAACTTCAGTCAATTCATTCATTAGTTCTAAGTTTTTTTGGCAGAACTTTTAGGGTTTTCTAGTTATTATATCATGTCATCTGCAAATAATGACCCTTTAATTTCTTCCTTTTCAATGTGGATGCCTTCTATTTTTGTTGTTGTTGCCTGACTGCTGTGGCTAGGACTTCCAGAATTATGTTGAATTAAAGTGACGGGAGTGGGCATCCTCAATTTGTTCTTGTTCTTGGAGGAAAAGCTTCCAGCTTTTCAGAAGTGAGTATGATGCTAGCTGTGGGCTTGGCATCTATCGTGGCCCTCCTTATGTTGAAGTGTGTTTCCTCTATACCCATTTTGTTGGTTGGGTTTTTATCCTAAATGGATATTGACTTTTGTCAATACTTTTTCTGCACCTATTGAGATGATCCTATGATTTTTTCCCCCTTC
This sequence comes from Canis aureus, assembly GCF_053574225.1. Lineage (NCBI taxonomy): Eukaryota > Metazoa > Chordata > Mammalia > Carnivora > Canidae > Canis > Canis aureus. The sequence continues at coordinate 8,528,657 of NC_135626.1, forward strand.
ATTTTGTTAATGTAGTGAGTGTATCATATTGGGTTTTCTGTGTGTAAGTTTGAACCATCCCTGGAATCCCATTCCACTCAGGTCCTGGTGTGTGATCCTTTTAATGTACTGTTGAATTTGGTTTGCTGCCATTTTATTGAGGATGTTTGCATCTGTGTGAATCAGGGCCACTGACTGGCCTGGGATTTTTTTCTTGTGGCATCCTCACCTGGTTTTGGTATCTGGGTAATGCTGGCCTTGTAAAATGAGTGTGGAAGTGTTCCCTCCGCTTCTATTTTGGGAAGCATTTGAGGAGGGCTGTTAGTTCTCTGACTGGTAGGACTCACCAGTGGAGCCGTCTGGTTCTGGACTTTTGTTTGTTGGAAGGCGTTTGGTGAACTGACTCCATCTCCTTACTAGTAGTTGGTCTGTTCACTTTCTAAATCTTCATGATTCTCTTGGTAGGTTGTATGTTTTTAGGAATTGATTGAGCTCTTCTAGGTTGTCAAATTGTTGGAATATAATTGTTCATAATAGTCTCTTTATGATCCTTTGTATTTGTGGTATCCATTGTAACATCAACTTTTTTTCTTTTTAAATAAGCTCGAACACCCAACATGGGGCTTGAACTCATGACCCTGAAGAGTCCCATGCTCTATCAACTGAGCCAGTCAGGTGCCCCTTCCCTCCCCCTTTTTAGCTGTAACATTCTTTTCTTTTTTTTTTTAAGAGATTTTATTTATTTATTCATGAGAGACAGAGAGAGAGAGAGAGGCAGAGACACAGGCAGAGGGAGAAGCAGGCTCCGTGCAGGGAGCCTGATGTGGGACTCGATCCTGGAACTCCGGGATCACGCCCTGGGCTGAAGGCAGGCGCTAAACTGCTGAGCCACCCAGGCGTTTCCCTGTAACATTTTTCATTTCTGATTGAGTATTCTCTCAGGGAATCTAACTAAAGGCTTGTCAGTTTTATCTTTTTAAAAGAACTAGCTCTAAAGAAAAAAAAAAGACTAGCTCTTAGTTTCATTGATCTTTTCTATTGTCTTTTCGTCTCTTTCTGATCTTTGGGATTTCCTTTCTTCTTCTAACTTTGGGCTTCATTTGCTCTTTTCCTAGTTCTTTGAGGTTAAAGGCAAGTTGTTTATTTTAGTTTTTTTCCTATCACTTTCCCTCTTTGAACTGCTTTTGCTGCACCCCATGTTTGGTACATTGTGTTTCCATTTTCATTTAAGGTATTTTCTGATTTCTCCCTTGACCCATTGGTTGTTGAGTAGCATGTTATTTACTCTCCACATACCATTCTGGCTGGAGAAGATGCTTGATAGGATTTCAGTATTCTTAAATCCATTAAGACTATTTTGTGGCTTAATATTTTATGTACCATGGAGAATGTTCCAGATGTTTGAGAATGTGTATTCTGTTGCTTTTGGATGGAACGTTCTGTTAAGTCCATCTAGTCTAATATGTCCTTTAAGTCTGATGGTTCCTGATTGATTTTCTGTTGGATTATGTATCCATTGATGTGAGTGATGTACTTAAATCCTGTATTCTTCTATTGCTGTTCTTGTCCCTTTTTAGGTCTATTAATATTTGCTGTGTATAAAGGTGTTCCTATGTTGGGTACAAAAGTATTTACTATTGCTATATCCTCTTTTTTGGAGGACAAAGGTCTCACTTAAGACTTGTGATGCTAGCATAAATGAGTCTTCAAGAATTGGTTTTTAATTGTTGACTAGGAACATATTCAATTTTTTATCAGACTGTACAACTAACTACCTTGGAAGATTCTTTTATTTTCTTTTTAAGAGAGTGCACAAAGGGGGGGGGAGGGAGGGAGAGGGAGAGGGAGAGGGAGAGGAGAGGGAGAGAGAGAGAGAGAGAGAGAGAGAGAGAATGAGAATGAGAATCCCAAGCAGGCTCCATGCCCAGCACAGAGCCCAGTGAGGGTCTCAGTCCTACAACCCTGAGATTATGATCTGAGCTGAAATCAAGAGTTGAATGCTTACCTGACTGAGCCACCCAGGAGCCCCTAAATTTTATAATTTTTTTAAGTTGGCTCTATGCCCAACTTGAGGCTTGAACACATGACCCTGAGATGAAGAGTTGCATGCTCTACTGTGGCAGCCAGGCAGCCTGGTAAATTTTCTTGGTAATCTTGTTATTTTTCTTTTCCTGCAGCATTGGCTAGGATCTCCGGCACAATGAATCAAGTGATAGTAGGATCCTTAACTTGTTCTTGTTTTTAAAGGAAATGCTCTGAGTATTTTAACATTAAGTATAACATCTGCATAGGATTTTGTAAAGTAACTTTTATCAGGTTAAGGAAGTTCTTAATTTCTATCTAAGAGTTTTAAACAAAAATTAGGGTGTTGCATTTCTAACAAAGACCTGACTACTGAGGTGATTTTATGGTGTTGTTCCTTTGTTAATATGGTACATTCAGGAGCAGCTAGGCCATGTGAAAATTTATAAACCGTCAAGTCTCAGTAGGTTAGTTAGCACAAGTTCATTTTTTATTCATGTAAAGTCTAGTATGGGGCAGTTGGGGTGGTCTCAGTCTGGTTTCTCTCCACTTGGAACTCTGCCACTTCAACATCTGGAATCTAAGTGTGTCACGGTGGGGAAAGAGTGAGCAGAAGGGTGCCACACATGCTGAGTTCCCAGCCCCAGTGACATGTATGTGGCCCCTCAGACCTCATGGACCTGCCTGCAGGGGGGCTGGGAAGCAGAGTCTCTCCGGTGCCCAGGAAGGAGAGGTGCACCAGATGGCGGCACCCGAATAAGGTGTCTAGTACATTCACCAGCATACTGATAGTCCATCCTTGCATTTGAGGGTAAACCCAGCTTGTTTAGGGAGTACTGATTTTTATACACTGCTGGTTTGAGGTTGCTAAGATTATTTTAGAAGTTTTACACAAATATTTGCCTACAATTTTCCTTACTCTTATCTGGGTTTGATGTCAAGACTGTATTTCACTCCAGACGAGTCAAGAGGTGTTTCCTCTTCTGTTCTCAGGGGCAAGCATGTAAGACTAAAGCTACTTGTTTGGCATGAATTGCTGGTAAGCCTGTCTGGACTTGAAATGTCTAGGAGTGGATTTCAAATCAGACTTAATTTCTTTAATGTCAAGTACCTCCTCTCGGTACCATTTAGCATGGCTGGAATAGTTCACTGGTGGGGATTTTCAGTTAAGAGGGCTGAATGACGTAAACTGGCCTACAGAATGCTAAGGACCCAGGATCTCTGTGTGTGTGGCACACGTGTAAATGATGACACTGGCAGAGGCCTGCCTGACCCCGTACCAGGGATTAACTCACTGAGCCGCCTCAGACCTATGAGGTAGAAGCTGTTGTTATCTCTCTCCTAGCCCCTGGAACACCAGGACGCAGAGAGGGGGCCGCTTACCTAAGGTCACTTCGCATATCAGCTGCAGAACCAGGACCAGAGCCCTTAGTAGCCTAGGGTGAAGGCCCTCCAGTATGTCCTGGCAAATGCAGGACCAGAATGACCCAAACCCTCCCTGACCAGGTTCCTAAATCATGTACCCCTAGTGAACAAAACAAATTGATGAATGGGTGATGGTTTAAATGAATGTGTAGGGTTTGCCTCTCACTCTGCTGGAGGGAATGGGGTGGGGGGTCATCACACCCGGAGAAGACTGACCCTGTACCACCCAATGGCTGAGATCTGAATGGGGTGGGGGGGGGTGGGGGCGAGAGAAGGGTCATTCACAGGTCACCTGAGCATCCTGAGTTTTGCTGGGTTAAGTATGCAGATTCCTAGTCCCCTCTGAAGGTGGCAGTGGAACCCAGGCATTTAGCCAGGGTGGGTGGTAGCAGCCATGCCCTGTGGTTCTGGTTGGCAAGCTCAGTTCAGATGTCTGTACCTGGCCTGTGACCTCCAGTCACCTGCAGGGAGCTGAGGGCCACACCAGGCTGGTTCTTGGTAGAGGCAGCTAGTAGAGGACTCAGCAGCTGATGGCCCTACCTCTCAGACACTGGGAGATGGGCAGGATGGCAAAAGGGGATGACACACAGGCTGGGATTAAGTCCATCGGCTCATCATGAGTGGAGGAGCCATAGCCCATATCAGACAGAGAAAAGATTAGAACCCATTGGGCTGTTTCCAAGCCTGTGCATGCTGCCTTGGGGTGGTATGGGGATGGAATCTTAGAGGTGTATCTTCAGACATGCTTTAGGGGCTTTGAAAAGTAGCTCTAAGTACCTCTGTGACCCCAAATGCCACCCTAGAAATGGATGCTAGGGGGCAGTAGAGGATTAGCGCAGTAATTGACTTACGGAGCACAAGACTGAGGAAGGAAAATTCTAGACAGGCTGGTGGCCTCTGTCCACCCTTCCCAAACTCCCCCAACAGTAGCACTCGGGTGTGGGAACTGGGATACACGACCTGCACCCTAAGTGTGCCAGAGCCCCGCCTGTTAGGGGGGGCAGCTCCGATTGTCACTTGGACGCAGCTTTCATTGGTGTTTATTTTCCTTTCATATAAAAGTTACAGGTTTGAAATGTCTGCAGGAAGATGCCACTATCAGCCAGGTTAGTGGGAATATATATATATTACAATGTAACACGGGGGAGGTGTGGGGGAAAGGGAGGTGCTTCTGAAAAGTTGGGTTCGTTCTGACCTGGCATGTGCCTGCCCTTTCCCTGGCTCCAGCCCCATCTGCAGGTAATACCCTGTCCTGATCCCCAAGACAGATGGATCACAGCCACACTGCAGTGCTGGCACAGGGTTGGGCAATCCCAGAACCTGGACGGTGTCCTAAGGAGGCGGAGGATGGGAAGCCTGTCAGCCAATAAGTTAAACACATACGGCCCCTGTGGTTCTCACCCAGAGGCCACCCTGACACACCAGCCCCTTGTTCCCTTACCCCCCCCACCCCCCGGCACTGCCTCCTTCCACCTGGCAGGGCTCCCAGAGGAGAGGGGAGGGCAGGTAAAGGCCCCTCTACTCCTACATCCACCTGCTTACAGGTGTGTGAGGCAGAAACTCCACTTTAGTATTGGCGCCCCAGCAGCCCCCACACACAAAGCAGCATCCAGCAGAACTGGGTCAGGCGCGAGGCAAGACAGGACAAGACGGCAGTGAGGGGACTCAAAGTGGGCACCAAGCCGACCCCAGCACTGCTGAAGAACCTCGACCACACGCTTTAAATAAGAAAGTGACACATTTGGCCTGCTACAGCCAGATTGCTGCCGGAGGGGGCATCGCTGGCCTTTCACGGATCTTCTCCCCTCTATGTACAAGACCCCAAAACAAGAGTGAAGAAAGCCGCTCAAAACCTATGAAGGTCTCAGAGTGACATGGTTAAGAAGCTGGATCCTGGCATTTGTCCAGAAGTGAGCACTGTCACACAAACCAGGACCCATGGGGCAGGGGGTGGGCAGCAGCCTGGAGGGGACTTCCAGGCAAACCTGCCTCTGACTGTCCACCTTACCAGCGAGCATGGTTTCCAGTGAAGAGGATGGAGAGAGCAAGCCTGCCCTGGGGTAGGAGCCGTGGCCCCCTCCATAGCCACGTCGACCCTAGCCCCCTTGGGGACATCCCATCCTCCCCTGGGCAGAGCCCACAGCACTGGTGGAGAGGCCTGAGGAGCAGTTCCTGGCTCCAGCGGGATGGAGCAAGGTAGGAGGGGAGCCCATGGGGCAGGGGGACAGAAGCTGGAGTTTAAGGCACACAGGAAGTGATGGAGGAGGGGCCGCTGGCCTTCCCCAGGACAGAAGTGCCCCTCCACTCTCCAACATAACTCACCCAGGAGCTCTTGGCCCCAGCTCATAAACCGAAGTCCTCCCTTGCTCCATCTTCTTCCCAGCTCCCCAGAGCGACAGGTGGTCAGGGAGACGAAGGGACAGGGAGAGGGCAGTTTGGAGCACCGGCTCCAGGGCTACTGAAAGGCTACCGGCTGAACCTTTCTGGCCCCAACCAAAGCTCACACCATCTTGCATTTTAAAAAGCAGGGCAGGGCAGGGAAAGCTAATGGAGCCTCCCTGGGTCTTCTCTGCTTTCTGCCCACTCCACTGAAAGTCCCTTTCGTTCGAAGTCACCAGGAGTACAGCCCCCGCTGACCTTTTGAGGGTCTTCCACTCACTTGTCATTTCAACAGACCCAGGACCCTGGAACTTAAGAAGGGGTGAAGAGTCCCACCGTTCCATGGTCTGCTGACTGCCCTGTGCTGCTCCCAGGCAGAAGGGAGAGGGGAATACAGAAGTGAAAGCAGAAACCAAAACCAAAACCAAACCACGGGTTCACAAATCAGGAACAAGACCTGCCTGCTGGCTCCGCTGCGGGCCTGGCGTCCGCTCCCACGGAGGAGGGAAGCAGGAAGCTGCTGGGGCTCCTGCCCAGCACAGTGGAGGGTGGGCTGGGCCCTGGGGCCGGCACCCGTGCAGCCCACCCGGGGACAGGTCCAAAGTCCCTCCCGGTCTCAGAGCCTCTCTTGAGCGTTCTCCTCGCTCGTGGCACCTGCTTCTAGGTCTTCTCCTCTCGGTCTGTTTTTCTCCTTGTTATGTTCCTAGGTTTGATTTTCAGAGAGAGTTCCCACAGAGCCTCCTCCGCCAGGTGGTCACTGAAGTCATTGAAGAAGTTTATGATGTCATCGTTTCTTCGGATATCATAGTGCCTGGGGGGGGCCTCCAGTCAGGGCCAGCAGGGGCCAGAAGCCTCCCCGAGGGGCCACGTGCATCATCCCAGCTACCGGAGCAGACCTTGGACAGTGGGGCTCCTCATAGGGGGAGGGCTTGCTGCAGCATTCTGGGTGCCCTTCTACATGCTGCCCCAGGAAGACCCCATCTCGCAGGCCCATGTCCTGCAGGCTCCCAGTATGTAGTGTGCAGAGAACAGGCTAGGCTGGCCACCATCTCGGGGTGCAGACCCCATTCCTCTGCCATGCCCCCCTCACTCCTTCATCACCTCCCCTCTCTCTGCTTGGGGGCCAGGTGCTGAGGGCTCCGGTGTGGCCCCAGCCCTGCCCCACAGGTGGCAATACTCACGCTTGTTGGAAGCACCGCATGCTGTCCAGAATGTTGAACTGCTGCCACCGTTTGGAAAAATTCACCTTCCCGTCAATATAGTCTGGGTTTCCCAGGTGAACAAAGGTGAGGTCCTGCAGGATAAGCCCCCTGGGAGGATGGAGAAGTCCAGTTACTGCTCCAGAAAGCACATCTGGCATCTGTTGGTCTCTTCCAGTGTGAACTCCTGACCTAGAAACTGTGGGTCCCTGGGAAAGCCAGCTCTGCTATGAGAGCCTTGTAAAATTAATAAATGAACAACAACAAAAAAAAAACAAAAAACCCCAAAACTTGGGAGGGAGGCATGGGGGGATCTTCTCTTTGTTACAGGTGCTTCTCACTAAAGAGGATGTGAAGCCATAGGGTGAGTGACGGGGCACAGATGACACACTCAGGAGCCCAGCTGTCTACCCTTGAGGGGGAAGCAGTAAGGGCAGAAAGGCAGGGGACTTAAAGGCAGCCCCCACTGGGCCACTGCAGAGTCTTCTACCCCTTTATGGAGATTCTCAATTATCTGCCAGCTTATTAAGGGCTCTGGTAACAGACCTGTGTAGTTTTGACCCTGTCCACTATTTCCTTGCTATGTGACTAAGGTTGTTTTCCCCAAACCCATTTCCTCCATTCCATGGCTCACACGTGGGGAAACACTCTCAGGGCTCCTGGGTGACTGGTGGTAGGGCCCTCAGCTCACTGTAAGGTACAGCCAAGCTGAGGACCCTTAGGGTTCGGGGCCAGGGAGGGGGGAGAGAAATCGCCCTCCTGGCGGAGGAGGGAAGGAAACAGATGTGGGACTGGGAGATGGGAGAGCAGGACCATTTTCACCGGACCCTTCCTTTCTGTTTAGAAGTAAAACACACTCCTCATTACACAGTTTAAAAATTAAACTGTCTAAGCTGGAAATCTACAAGGGAGGGTTTCTCTATCTACACACACGTCTCGCCCAGAACCCCCGGGGGGCTGGTCTATGTGGGCTGGAGTGGGGTCTCTACTTACAGGTATGGGATGCAGGGCGGCTCCACCTCGGACAGGGCGGCCCGGTAGGCGCGGAAGGAGGACGAGCTGTCGATCAGTGTACAGTACTCGGCCAGGCCCTGGGCAGCAGGGACAGTGTGTGAGGGCCGGGATGGTGCTGGGGCACCAGTTCCAGCCTCCTCACTGACCAAGCCCTCACCCAACACCCCAGAGATAGCCCTGGGCCCTGCCTGAGAGACCACGCCTTCTATGGAGAAACGGCCCCCAGGACTGCTTGTGCGTGCTGCAGAACCACAGCTCTGAGCACCTCATGCCCACCGTGGGTACCGGGGCTGGAGCTTGGCCTCCTGCAGGGTGCCAGCCTGGCTCCAAGTCTGCCTTGGCTCCCCATCACACTCAAGACATAGCTATCTAGGCATGGTAGGGGATCTCAGCGAGGTGCCACTGCTCCCTTCTGCATGCAATGTGGGGTTCTGGCCAGTCCCATTCTCTGTTTGCCCATCCCCGTTAGCTGCCTCTCACCCTGGTGTGTCATCTCCTCAGGACCTCCCCGGTGCTTCTGCGGCAGCCACAGTGAATGTCCCACACTTCTCCATACAACAGTCTTACAACTGTCCCTTCATGTCAGCCCTTGAGATAACACCTGGGTGGCCCAGCGGACACCCAACCCCCATGAGAGCTTTGCCTCTTTTCTCAAGGTACTTCTCCAGGCCACCCCAAGGCCCTCATGGTCCAGAGCGGGTCTCCCCCCCAGTGACATGGCCACGCCGGCGTCTGTCCTGCTGCTTGAGGGAGCCAGTCTATATATTCTTCTGTTGCCTCTGACAGGAATTCCCTTCCTTCCCAGGAAATACTTCCTGTGTGGGTCTTGGTGGATTGATGCTTCCTCAGGGGATCTCCCTGACCCTAGAATGGGCAGACCACCCCATCCTTTCCCCTTTGGCAGTTAGCCTAAAGAAATGATCTAACAGGTCTGGCCTGTTCAAAGCATGTCCCCAAGGACTAATGCAGCCCTTAGCCCAGAGCAGCCCCTGCAGAAGCATGGGTGCAAGGAAGGAAGGCACCAGTGAGCAGGGACCCAGGTACAGGCCTGAAGCCCAGGTGGGAGGACCCTATGAGTGGATGACCCCAGCACCAACCATGAAGTCCCTCCGGGCCCAGAGATGGGAGATGAGCTACAGCAACCAATGTGGGGGTGGCTGGCCACAGAGCAGAAATCTGAGTACCTTCCCCAACAGCTGGCTTGCCAGGGGCCAGGTGGGCCTCCCGCCTCCTCCCTCCCAGCCACTCACCTCCGAGGTCTGCTTCTGCCACTCTAGCCTGCGGATGGGAGCTGAGTCCAGTGCCGAGAGGATGGCCAGGTAGGAGTTAAAGTTGTTCAGCTTCCGTAAGTGCTACAGAGAGAGGTGAGGAGGCCGTGAGGTAGGCCTGGGGTCTCTGAGCAGGGCCTGAAGGAGCAGACTCTGGGGAGGGCATCCATGGTTTACCTTCATGATCTTTTTTTTTTTTTTTTAATATTTATTTATTCATGAGAGACCCAGAGAGAGAGAGAGAGAGAGAGAGGCAGAGACATAGGCAGAAGGAGAAGCAGGGAGCCCGAGGTGGGACTTGATCCCATGACTCCAGGATCAGGGTCTGGGCTGAAAACAGGTGCTAAACTGCTGAGCCACCCAGGGATCCCCCTACCTTCATGATCTTGATGAACTTCAGTAGCAGTCGCTCCCTGTCCTGGGCTTTTTCTTGTAACATGATTATTGACCGGACCCTGCATGAACCAAAGGGGAAAAGATTGCTGAGTTGACCTAAGGGGTCCTGGTGGAGAGGGATGTGGACACCTGCACTGCATGCCCACGGCTTCCAGGTGCCAAGTACAGCCCTTGCCTCTGCTCTTGGGGAGCTCAAAGCAATCCCAGGGACAGGCCAAGAGGTCCCATGGCCTCAGGACTAGCTCAGGAGGTGAGCGAGCCTGTGGGTTAGGAAGCCATCTTGAGAACCAGAGCAGCAACTAAGAAGCCAGCCTTGCACGAGGACCTCACTGTGGGCTGGAGCCATTGCCAGTCCACTCAGAGGGAGTGCTGCTTCTGCTTTGTCTTTGGCTCCACTGAGGGGCACCTGCCCTTAGCACACCCCGAGGACCATGGCTCTGAGTGGGGGGGTGTGCCCAGCAGGGGGCTGGGTTGGAGGCTGGGCTAGGGCTGTGTGCAGTTTCCGTCTGCCCTACACGCCATTGTGTCCTATGGTAGCTTGCTACGGTCAAGCTCACGTTGCTGAGGAGCAGAGCACTTCATGCAGTGGGGAGAAAAGCCAGCAAAGAGGGAGATGACCCAAGTTCCCTTCAACAAACAGTCCTTGAAGCATTTAAAAAATGTTAGACGTTAGTAGCAGTAGTGAACTGGGTGTAGGGTGGGGTTGGGCACAGTGTGGGGCTGTGTAGCTGCTATGCTCTGACTATCCTTGGTTCATGCTGAGAGACTGTGGGCACCTTTAAGTCCCATCTTGAAAAGCTAACTATTCTGTTTCATATTATAGTATAAACATGCCTTTAGGCTTCATTTTTCTTTAAGGATTCAGGCCTAATTAAAGTATTAACAGAATGTACTCTTTTAGGCAGAGAGCAGGTGATGTTCAGCCCTGAGGCTGCCTGGTGTGTGGGGGAGCTGTGATCAGTGCAGGATGGCACAGTCAACACCCCTGCCTCTGCTGCCATCTATGGCAGACACTACTAATCGATCCTGGCACTCCTCCTGGTCTCAGACTCCTCAACTAGCCCTCTAGGCGGCAGCCCGTCCAGCGTGTTCTCTGCTGCCTGCAGTTCCCAAGTAATGCCCAGGGCCCTGGAAGGAGCTGGGAGGAATGAAAATGGCATCTCCCCTTTGCCACCGGAGTGCTCTGTGAAGGAGAGCATGGGAACCCAGCCAGATGTGCTACGATAGAGAACTGGGGCTTTGCACAGCCACTCCTTCTTACCAGTACGACATGTTGTTGAAGTGCTCCGTGAACTGGGTCAAGTTGGGGCTTTTCTCCTCATTCTGTTCTTTTGCCCAAAGCAAAACCTCAGGAATCTGAAAAAGGAAATAGATTGGATGGAGCTGGGGCCCTCTGGCTGCCCTGCGATGGGCAGTTTCTCCTCCTTAGGGAAAAGAAGCAGCTGTTCACCAGGGGCAAAGGACAGCCTTCTCCCGAGCCCCACTTAATGCCATACCTCTATTTTATAAAAGAGCTCAGCATCCAGCAGTGTCAGCTGCTCGGCTATTTCATGGCTGTGAAAGTCATGCAAAGTCCCTGGCCTGGAAGACAGAGGAATGAGATGAGCAGTCGGGACAGGGACGGCAGGAGCTGGCTGACTGCCTTTCTGCAGCCTCAGAAGCTGGCGCCAGAGGGAGCAGCTGCCCCAAGCCTTGCTTCACAGCAGGAGGATGGCAGCTTCAGAGCTGATCAATGGCAGGGCAGGACGAGACCACACTCCTGCTGGTGACCATGGTACCTCTGCTGGGTGGGTCCTGTGGCTCCCATGGACAACTGTGCTGCCAGAGAATGCAGCCTGACCCCACTGCCGGGGCCCAGTGGCAATAGAGATGGTACCACAGAGATGAAGGCTCAAACACTCGATGACAAGCAAGTGATGTGTCAGCATGTGTGGCTAGAGGACTAGCAACAGACTAGAGCCCATATACAGGTTCTTAGGAATGCTCAGGATGGCATGGGGGGCTGGCCAAGAATTCACAGCTGCCATGTTAGTGCTGGGAAGACAAGAGCTGCCCACAGCCCAGAATGTATTTGCCTGTCTCAGTAAGTGACCCCCTCCACCAACCCCTGGCCTTGCCTCCTCACTTCCTGGTAAAAAGTGTTTTTTTTTTTTTTTTTTTTTTAATTCAATTAGCAATAATTGAGCCTCAGATAAACCTCATTGGCTTCAATACTGCCACTGTGCAAAGCTTTATTATTTATTTATTTATTTATTTATTTATTTATTTATTTATTTATTTATTTATTTATTTATAATCACACATCATGACCCTGGAGAAGAGGCCCAGCCCCTGGGGAACTCACTGGGCTGTCCATAAGACACCTCATTGTAGAGCCTGGCGGGACCAGGACTGGGGAGGGACACTAGGGGAAACAGAGTGGAGAGGTAGCTACCAGGCACAACTCCTGCCAGGGGTGGGCTGGAGAAGCCACAGGGTGGGGGGGCAGCTGGTGGCTCACCTGGCAGCTACCCCCCTGGCTGCCAGGGGCTGGTCGGAGTTGGCACACCTGAGCAGCTTCTTCTGGTCCACCTTGTCCAGGATGTTCTTCCGGAGCACGCGGGCCAGGCTGAGCTCTCCGTTGCACACCAAGCGAAAGACCAGTTCCATGAGCAGCTTCAAGATCTCTTCTGTCAACTCCACTAGGCTAGAGGAGCAAGGGCCACACAGTGAGGGCCAGGGACACAGCACAGGAAGAGGACTGCCGCCACTGGGCCCAGAATCCACCTTAGAATACCCGAGGGTCACATGGCAGGGACCAGCAGGGCTAGGAGACCTCTTAAAGGAAGAGAGCAAGAAAAGGTGTCTGGACGGCTGCCTGTATCCTTGGAAGCTCCGGGAGTAGTCCCACTAGTGACACGTAACTGCCGTACTCTCAGCAAGTGCTCACTGGCACTGGACAAGCACCAGGGCACACCTTAGGGCCTGGGCTACCAAGACAACCCCATTCAAATCCTGCCCCGGGGGAAGCCCCTGGCCCCTTTGACCAGCTGCCCGCAGGACCCTCCTGACTTCCCTCCGCACAAGGCTTTCTGTAAATGCCGGTCTCACAGCTGTGCCTTCCGGGGCTGAGGCCGGCCTCCCCTCAGAAGGGAAATGCCTTGAAGGAGGGGGCCTGTGGTTTCCTTCATCCTGGCTCTCCAGACCTAGGAGAGGGACTGGCTGGATGCGCACTTGTTAAGTGAATGGTAATAGTGGGTGCTGAGTCAGGGCCGGGGGGCTGGGTGAACGGAGCTGAGGAGAGCAGGAGGGGGCTGCCATGGCTACTGGTGTGTGAGGGATGGCCTCCACGAGAAGACCGGCATGGCTCGTGGCTGGATCATTCTCTCCAATGGTCTTGTTCAGGTGGGCAGGAGCAAGCTGGATCCAGAGCTGCAGGGATCTCTGCAGATACCCGGTCCAGGAGAAGCAGATGGAATGAGCCAGGATGCCCCAATCTCAGCAGGGAAGCCTGCAGCCCCAGTGGGGTGCCTGAGGCCCCCTGCCACCTCGTGGGCAGAAGCACTCACCAGAGCTCATCCACCACTCGCACCAGCACGAAGAACGTGTTCTTGCTGACGCGCTTCTTGAAGGTGTCAGCGAAGGGAGAGAACTTCTCGTACGTGAAGCGTAGGTTAGGGAAAGCTATTCTCATGTGGGCAGGGATGGGGTGATGGGAGGGGAGGGCGACCTTCTCCCCACTGCCAGTTACCGGGTGCTCGTGATGTGCAGAAGCCCTGGGAGTGAGACACCCTCCCCCGCAGCCATGCCTGCAGGACCACTTCCCCTGTGCCCCAAGGCCCTGCCTTTCTGTCAGTTCCCACCAAAGCTTCCTGTGGGACTTACTGAAATGCCACAGGCTGCCTGGCTGAGGCTCAGGTGGAAAAAGGTGGTTAAAAACCACATGCCCTAAAGCCCCTGGTCTCTGGGGGAGGTGCTTCCGGCACTCTTGCCGTAAGTTCCCTCCCAGAGTCTCTGGGTGGCTTCAGATGCCCCCACCCCTCAGCAGCCACACACCTGGCCACCTCCAGCTCTTCTCCAAGGTCGTGGTCTCTGCCCAGAGGGCATAGATTCTTGCCATCCTCTTGTGATCACCATTGACTCTCCAGACCCTGCTCTGGTTTGTCCTTCCTGCTCTCCAGGGATCTCTGGGTGCTCATGAAGGACCCTCACACCAAGGACTGTCCCCAGAGCCTGCTGCAGAGAGTGGGTGCTGGGAACTTGAGCTCAGGAGTGTGTGCTGTGCGCACAGGGTGGCCACTCTCCCACCAAACTGCCGGTCACTTACTCTCTCTGAGCCTGTTTCCTGGATCATGAAATAGGCAGTAATATAAAGGCATATATAACATGGTAATGAGATATCAAGTGGTTTTATAGCTGAGTGAGCCTTCATGTGCACGGGCTTTGCATCATGCACATGAGAGTTACTATCACCTGCAGAGCCAGGCCTGTGAGCAGCTGAACATGTGATGTGAGGCTGTAGGGAATGTGTCTTTGCAGTGGGGACTGTCCACTTCAATTCTGAGGGACGAGGTTCTCTAGGGCTGGGGCATGGGGACAGTGAAAGGAGCGACAGAGGGTCAGAGGATGCAAGAGGCCGAGCCTCAGGGCACACAGAAAAGGGAGACAGCCTGGAGGACTCAGACTTCCTGCCCCAGGCACAACAGCTGTCCAGTAGATGGCAGTTACGGGCTGTAATGGAGGAGGTGGCCTGGAACAGGGGGCCAGGGGCTGGCCCACTGTTTAGAGCAGCTGCTCAGGTTAGCCTCCACAGGAGGGGCAAGTTTGAGAGGAAGTCCATGACAGTGGGTCCTAGGGCCTGGGGTCTTCCTTAACTGCTACTGCACAGAGTCATCCTTGAAAGGGTGAGCCTGTGGGGCTGTACAGTTGAAGGGTAGGAGCAAATTGGGTCTGGATGTGGTCTTTTTGTCCACTGCTCCATCTGCCACCAGGCGGAGTGGCTATGGCCTTCCCTGAGGCTGTTGAGTCTTGACTCCCTTAAGCCCCACACACTTGGGATTCATCACCTCGATGGCCTGGGGTTCAGCTAGCAAGCTACAGATGCTGGTGACCTGGGTCTCTGCCGGGGTCTTTGTGTTCCCTCCATCTTGGGATGTGTCGATTCTTTCTACCTCCTTCTCAGGACTCCTAAGTGACCACAACTGCTGTCAGACAGCACACCCATGATCCAGCACTTCATGTCATCTCACTCAGCCCTTAGACAAGGAATGAGGCTCGAAGATAAAGCCTGGCCTGAGGTAACAAAGCTGGGGCACAATGGAGCAGGGCTGAGCACCAACCATAGCCTCCTAGTTCCCTGTGTGAGCGTGCACAAAAGGCCCTCTCTCCTGGCTGGCTCCCAACGCTCTGTGCCGTGAGAGGTGTGAGGTGTGGGGCCAGGGTTGGGGGCCACAGGAAAGGATATCTGTACTGCAGCTTCTTGATGAGCTCCTCTGGGGTGATGAATGTCCTGTAGGTGGTCAAGAAGGCCTCACAGTACAACACCAAATCTGGAGTCAAGAACAACTGATTAGTGATGCCTGCCTCACACATTTGCCATCCTTGACCACATGTCAAGAGCTGCTTGTCTGTCCTAAGACTCTGATGATTCAGAATCTTAATCATGGGCACAGAGAAAATAATTCAAACTCCTCAGCAGAATTTTGAAGCTAAATTATAGGTAATACTTTAGATGGCAGGGCCCAGGAACAAAAACCCTGGGAACTTCCATATATTAAGAGATCTAGGCTAAGGCTGGAGGGGCAGAGCTTGGCATGCTGTTGGCACACACAAGTGGGCACTCAGGTGCCATGGAAGGGTGGGGCCAGCTGGGAGTCTTCAGCTGGTGGCAGTGCCTCCTTTCCTGGGCACTGCTGGCCAATGAGAAGGCTCTTGACTGCCCTGCCCACGGGGTTCCTTCTGGCCCGGTGGGAGCAGCAGAGCTTGCTGCTCAAAGCTGAGGACAGGAGCCAGCTCCCACTTCAGCCCTTTGGATAAAATTGAAACTGTCCCTCTTGTCCAGCTGAGGCTAGTGCCCAGGCAGGTGTGGAGGATGGTCTGCTGCAGAAAAGCACAATGACTGTTTCCTGACTAGGCCCGTGTGGCACACTGCCTCATGTCAGCTTTGTGCACCTCCCTGACCACTGGGGACCTCTTCAAACAGCTGGTCTATTTTTCAAATTCTCTGCAATGTGACCATTTCTGTACTATTTTCATAATTTAACATATTTTGGGAAATCTGCTGTAAAAAGAGGGAAATGGTCATATATAAAAATAAAATTGGTGGGTTAGGGTTTCAGGATTGGGATGTTTTAATTCTTTACATAACTGGCTTTAATACTGTTGTCACATCGCCTTTCAGTAACTTTCAAAGATATAGAAAGAAAAGGAGTGAAGGGGGGGGCCAAGTGTGGGCCCTGCAGCGCCCTTTCCCCTTCCTGACAGAGGTCAAAGTCACGGCATCTTCTTTCCCTCTCCCTGCCGGAACAAGATGTGGAATGACTGTTCTTTTGCTGGCACAGAGTCCACCCAACAGTAGATCCCCTGCTTTTCTAGCCATTTCAATGGATCAGTATGCTGAATGGGGTGGCCTTGTGCTGAGGGTCAGAACCCCATCCTATGACAGTGCCACCCCTGCTTTAAGACTAAGGCTTCTGGACAGAACACATGCCAGGGTCTCCTTGTGGAGGCCATGAGTGAAATCCTGTCTAGTATCTGGAATAACATAATGCGTCAAACATCAGGAAAAGTAGAAACAGCTACCTATGTGTTCTCATAATGTTAATATTGTTGGCCAAGCTCTGCACTTGAAACTCACCCTCTGCTGGCCCTGAGGGTCCTTGGGGTCATCATTACCCTTCACCCATGGAGGACTCACACTGAGAGGGCTGGTTTCATCCCCAGGGTGGGCTCTCTGTACAGTTCTGGAGTACCAGGCCCAGGTTCTGATCCCCAGGGCTGGCAGGGCTGTGGGGCCAGCCCACCCTGAGAGCTGTGACAGAGACCAGGGTCACTGCATAGAGCGCGGCCGCACCTTTCCTGTCTGTCTCAGTAGCGTGCACCAGTAGGATATCTCCAGACCCTCCACGGACGTCTGGCCCATCATCACCCTGCAACAACAAAGCAAAGGAGGGCATGCAGCAGAATTTGGCCGTGAGACAGTCAAATCAGGAAGTCCTAGGCAGGGATGAGATGATCAAATCGCTGCCCTGTGGAGACCCCAGGTCCTGTTTCCTTCTGCTCTTCCTCACCCAGGAGGAGTGTGGCTGAGTGCAGAGGTGTGACCATCCAGCCCGCCCACCACTCCGTGTTCAGCAGACAAGACACCAGAACTCTTCTGAGAGCTGCCCACACACCAGGGCATGTTGCACTGGGTCACAGTCAAGTTGAGGGACAATGACACCATTAAATCTCTCTCTCTTCACCAACCCAGGGGGCAGAGAGGTGAGGACGGAAGTTCTTGTGCTGGGTACGGTGGAATCCCACAGGGAGGCAGGCATGACTGCCACCAGCCATTCCTAAGAAGACTGTAGAGGTAGCAGGCCTATTTCCAAGTGCACTCATGTTCCTAAAACTGCAGCAAGCCGCCCTAAATTTCTATCTGTTTCCCCAGGTGGAAGAAGTCACTTGTCAAAATGTCACAAATTCTGCCACAGGGAGGCCTTAGAGGAGTGTAAAGCGTCACAAACACGTTTAACGTTGCCTACATAATACTGGCTGCCCTCTGCCAATTAAGGAATAAGTTTTACTTTCATGTGGGCAGAGAGGCTTTAACTCATAAACCTGCCCAGAGTCAGAGAGAGCTGTCGGCAGAGCCAGGAATGGGAGCCCAGGCAGCACAGCCTAGGCCTGCCTGAGAGCCCCACACCCCCTGCCTCTGATCCTGAAGGAAATAAACCCTGCAAGCCCCCATGGGTTCACGGCCCTTAATTTTGGAGGTGTACCTGCCTCTCTAGGCATCTCTAGGGCATCATTGTTTTCACCCTTAGATTCCAAAGTCCTAAAATGTCTTGGATTTCCAGCTAAGGGTGAAGGCAGCTATGCCCATGACCCAATTTTTCAGAAGGAATTCCTGGTTAAGGGTCGTGAAACATCACTTCTCTCTGCAGAGAAGCCGGCTGCCTCAGTGCCCCTACCAGGCTTGTTCCGCTCGGCACAGCCCAGCATTGCGCATGCTTGTCTGTGCATCTGTGTGTGTGCGTGCTGCCCTGAGGCTGGAGTCCAGAAACACAGTCACTTCCCTAGGAGTGGCTCAAGGCTATCACATGAAGATGTTCCTCTGTGTTTCCAGAATTGTCACAAGGCCCTCCTGACAAGGCACAGGGCAGAGGTGGCTGCAGTGGCCAGGCCTGGGATTTCTTAATCAGCCTGTGCCTCCCACTGAAATTGCAGTGGGTTATTCTGTCAATAATAATGTGAAACAGCTTATGCGAATGAGCTCTGTGCTGAGCACACTACACAGGGTTCACTGTTACAATCTCCTCCAGAGTCCTGTCGTCTGGGGTTTAGAGATGTTAGGTGACTTGCCCGAGATTACTCTCTAAAAGTGTCAGGGAAAGGGACAGTACACTTTTTCCAAAAGTCCATCTATTTGCCCAGTATCCTCGAGCACCCCCAGTGGCCCAAGCATGGGGCCAGGATAAATGCTGTGTGCAAAGCCCACAAAGTGTGGGGTGGCCACCTGAGGTAGTGGTGCCACTTGGGTCCTATCTGAGATACCTCAAGGTTATACTCTCCTCAAAGCCCCCTCACCCTCTTTATGGACAGACTGCACAAGGCCTGTACTCACCTCCTGCTTGAGTGTCAGCCTTGCCATAATTTCATTGTGGTCAATGAGGGACAGCTCATCCACTTCCTCCTCCAACCGAGCCAACTCTGAACCATCTGGTGACCTTGAGGCCCTAGAGAGAAGTAGTTTGTGTCACGAGTGTCCAACAGGCCCCAGGGTCTGGGACACCAGGGGGCTGAGATAGTACAGCCCTCTGCATGAGGGCTACTGAGGTACAATCACTTCTGAGCAGGTCCTCACAGAACTGCAGCTACAATGTGAAGCCCATGCCACTTCCCACCCTCCAGCACAGGGGGCCGGAAGCTAGGATGCAGACTGGATTTCCAGCACTGCTACTGATGAGCTGTGTGACCTTGGGACACTTCTGCTCTCTGTGGATGCTCTGTCTGTAAACGGAAGGGATGGAGATTGGTGGCTCAGTTGGCTAGGCATCTGACACTTGGTCTCAGTTTAGTTCCTGATCTCAGGGTTATGAGTTCAAGTTCTGCCACTGGGCTCCATGGTGGAGCCTACTTCGTTAAAAAAGAAAGAAAAAAGAAAAAGAAAAGGAGGCCAAGAAGGTTCCATTGAGCTATTTAAATAAGTGATGGCATTAGTCACTCTTTGTCACGGTATGCACAGTCGGCACCCAAGGACAGGACAGCAAAAGGGCAAGTGGGTTGGGAGAGAGTTCGCATGGCTATTAATACCATTCCTCAAGTCTTTTCTAAGGGCCACCTTTCTGTGGCACTGAGAAGCAGGAACCAGGCAGACTGGCCCTTGTCCTTGGGGTGCTGGGTTGAGCAGGAGAGAGTGACATTAAAAGGAGCAGAAAGACCCAGCCAGTCTGAAGGGCAGCAGGCCCCTGCGGCAGGATGGACAAGCTGAGACCCATAGCCCTGAGCAAGAGTTTGCTAATGAAGGGGGAGAGGAGAGAACTGCCATCAGAGGGGGAATGCAGGGTGGTGAGGGGCATTCCGGGCACAGACAGATCCTGGGTCTATAGGCACCTTGCTTCCCCCCAGCATTTTCTTCCTTATTCCCGTTTCATTCTGATGTTTTTCACCAGGGATCCTGTGAGGCACAAAGACTGGCCTTCTGGTCACAGGCCACACTTTAACCCTAGGTATCTGAGACATAAAAATTTGTGTTTTCAGCAAGACGAGGATGGCCCAGAGCAAAACCACACACAGTCCTGGGAAGAATCATCTGCTATGTGTCCCTTCGGTGTCCAGTCTGCGAACTGGCCTTCGTGGAGGGAGGACAACATTTTTGTAATTGTTTCTAAGCTGTCAATGTGCTTACTCTTCTGCTTTTTCTCACGAGGGCCATCTGCAACTCTGAAAAATGGAGTCCTTGGGTTCAAAGCAGCTGGAGGCAGAACCTGTGAGCTCCTGTTGCCTGGCATAGACACTGTTTGCTACTAGGTGTTAAACTACAACACCCACCATCTCTTAATAGCTGGGGAGATCTTAGCTTGGGCAGACAGATCACGCAGATGCTAGGTAGGGGGACAGCACCAAAGAGTGGCCACGGGCTGGGCGGACAGCTCTTCTCAGCAGGCCCCTATAGGCTTTCCATGGTTTCTCCTGCCTCTTGCTATTTTATTTTTACTACCTCTTCCACAATTTATGCTTAGGTTTAACAAGTGGGAACTGCCTAGCTCTGTGCCCAGAACCCCAGAGGTAGCTGAACCTTGGCCTAGAGAGGGAAGAAAAGCTTGAACTTGCAGAACATCTCACTAAGAAGATGATGCCAAAATGAAGCTGCTGATGGCAGAGCGGATCTGCAGGTCCTGCACGTGGAGAAATTTACTACATATTTCTAAACCTGGTTAGGTTTGACTGGTGCCAATACTCAAAAACGTTAAAAAGAGTTAAAAAGATACAGTTAAATGTGCTGACTCCTGACTGATCTGGGTTCCCAAAAAATAAGCTACACACGTTAACTTGAGGGAGAAGTGGGGAAGTGGAGGATGATTTGCATATCAGATGATATGAGGGAATTATTATAAATTTCCTTAGGTATGATAATGGTATTGTAATCCAGTAGGCTTTTAAAATATTTTTGGAGGGCAGTCCCAGTGGCGCAGCGGTTTAGCGCCACCTGCAGCCCAGGGCGTGATCCTGGAGACTCTGGATTGAGTCCCATGTCAGGCTCTCTGTATGATGCCTGCTTCTCCCTCTGCCTGTGTCTCTGCCTCTTTCTCTCTCTGTCTCTATGAATAAATAAATAAAATCTTAAAAAAAAAAAAAAAATAAAATAAAATATTTTTGGAGAGGGTACCTGGGTGGCTTAGTCAGTTAAGTGTTCAACTCTTTTTTTTTTTTTTTTTTTTAGATTTTTATTTATTTATTTGAGGGAGAGAGAGTGTGAGGGAGAGAGCACAAGCAGGGGGAGAGGCAGGAGAAGCAGACGCCCTGCTGAGCAGGGAACCCCGGGATCACAACCTGAGCCAAAGGTAGACACTTAACCAACTGAGCCATCCAGGCGCCCCTAAGCGTCTGACTCTTGATTTTGGCTCAGGTCATGATCTCTGGGTTGTGAGATTGAGCCCCATGTCAGACTCTGTCCTGGGTGGTGAATCTGCTTGTGATTTTTCTCTCCCTTTGCTCCCCATCCCCCCACCACATGCACACGCTCTGTCTCTCAAATAAATTTTCCCCCCAAGATTTCATTTATTTGAGACAGACAGAGTACAGGTGAAAGCATGAATTGGGGCGGGGGGGGGGGAGGAGGAGCAGAGGGAGAGGGAGAAGCAAATTCCCCACTGAGCAGGAAGCCCAACAAGAGGCTCAATCCTGGGACCCTGGGATCATGACCTGAGGCAAAGGCAGACACCCAACCGATTACACCACTCAGGTGCCCCAATAAATAAGTCTTAAAAAAAAATTAAAACATTTTATGAGGCACACTGAAGTATTTAGGGGCTGAGTGTCACATCTGTAACTTACTTTCAAGTGGTCTGACAACACAATATACACATCACATCTAGAAACTCACAATAAAAAGCTGTTCTTTTGGGGGGAGTCTTTTACACCCCCTTAGTGCACTTGAACTTAGAAGAGGCCGAGGACGGTTGGCCTGGGGTTGGAAAAAGAAAACACTGTCATGGGTAATTTTTAAAGTAGGTAATATCTGAGCACACAATCAGGAAATAACAGCAGACGGCATGCTAGAACCAATGGTGTTAAGGGTGGGATTATTAGTGATTTTTTGGGTTTGCTCACACATTTCTGTCCTTGCCATGTTTTCTCCCTGAGTACTTATAATTCTGAGACTCAGAAGAAAGAAGAGAGAGAGGAGGCACACCTAAAGCTCTGCAGCCTGGCATGCTGATGGGCAGAGGGCTTAGTCAGTTAAGTGTTCAACTCTTCTTTTTTTTAGATTTTTATTTATTTGAGGGAGATAGAGTGTGAGAGAGGGAGCACAAGCAGGGGGAGAGGCAGAAGGAGAAGCAGACTCCGGGTGGGCTTGCAGCTTTCAGGGAACCTGCTCCACCTGCCCACTTCCTACCTGTCGCTGTCTCTGCTCTCCTTCCCAGGTGTGCTGCTGACCGATGAGGGGTCTCTGGGATGTCCATCTTTCATAGCTGGTGACTCCTGCAAAGAGAAGTCAGTGCTGGATTTGTGATAGGTGCCCCAAGTTGAGGGATCTGCTTCCCAGCATTCCTGCCTGAAGTGGCCTCGGAGCTCAAGTTCCTATGGAGCAATCTGAGAGGTAAACGAGGTAACTGTGAATGCGGTTAGTTACACAGCAGGTGCAAGGCCCTCTTTGGACTAGCATCTTGCCCTCGTGGACGGTGGAAGGTGCCCCTAGTTAGGACCTATGTCAGCTGCCAACCTGGATGAAGTCATCTGGAGCACCTTCTGGAAGAAAGAACGGTGACCGTTGCCGCTACTCGGCCAAGCTCAGCCAAGCTCAGCCAGGTGCTGCGCTAAGAGCTTCGTCCTTCTTCTCACCTGGCCTTTACCCAGACCCTGTCCATTCACTGGTGTCACTGTGCCCACTCATACACAGACTCAGGCTGGGAACAATGAAAGGCCCTGCCCCAGACCACACGGTTAGAAGGCTGCAGCCTGCATTCAAATCCAGGGTCGTTTGCCTCCAAAACCTGTGTCCTTAACCACTGGGCCCTGCCAGTATGCGGCAAACCCTTGCTGACTTCCTAGTTAAACCAAGTCCTCACGACTGCCATGCTCAACTGCCTCTCAGTTACGGTTCCGAGTCTAGCTGCTCGAGCGCATGAGTACAACCCCCTCTCCTCCAGTGGCCCGGCCCTAGGAATCTGGGCCCACCTTACTCAGTGACAACACAGCTATCTGGCATCCCTGGTCTGCCCCTGAGGCCGCAACAGAGACCAAGGTGGCATGAATACACAGATCATCCTCGTGGATAGTGCTCTGAGGTAAAGGTGGCACCGAGTGTGGTCATGGGTGGAGGAGGAGAGCCACGGGCTTCACTTTGTGGAGACTAAAATGGACGATGTGGGGACACAGGTCACCAGAGGGGACAGGTGAGGAGGGAACACCAGGGGAGAAATTGCTTCCACAGACAGGGTGGAATCCCACCAGAGTGAAATCTCCACATGTTCTCTAACTTGCTAACTTAAACGGGCCTTGCCTTGTGTGGACATCTAAGATCCCATGCAGATGTTGCTGGGGGGGCCATCTCACCAGGAGTGACCATTCTGTTAATGGGCTGGGCCCTGTGAGCTGATCACCAGGGAGGACTCGAGTCCTCATGGCACCTCTCTCAAGGGACTCATTCTTGAAACTTTTGAACTTGCTCATGTTTTGCTGCAGCAAAACCTGGCAAGCTGACTGCTCAGCAGAAAGGCTATATCAAGCAGGACAGGAGCTGACCAAGGGTGGCCACATCAGGTGGTTCTCTACGCTCTCTCAGGAGGGACGTATATTAACACGGCAGGAGCTTCCTGCCAGACCCACCCAGCTTCCTCAAAAACTGTTCCTGGGGTGGGGGTCAAGGAGCGTGCTGCAGGTGGAGGCGGGGGCGAAGGCTCAGGAGGCTTGGTGTTGTAGGAGAGAAGGCTCCCGCCTTCTGGGTAGGGGACAGAAGATGGACCTCAACACTAGAAGATGGGATAGAAAGAAATCCTGGAGAGCAACTGATGTGTGGCCTCTACAGATTTCCAGAAGACTCATCTGGCCAGGCCTGAAGAGTGCCACACGCAGCGAAAGCAGAGGGAGGATCTCCACCAGGAGCTACATCCTCTCCCCACCAGGCCATGCTGGTTCTCAGTGAGGCTGTGGGGCCCCAGCCTGCTAGTGACCGGGAGGCTCAGCCAGGCAGAAGCAGGACCCAACCCTTCCAGGCCAGGCCACATGCACGAGGCAGCCTTGAGGTTACTTACTCCTCCACAGTGAGCCAGCTCCCTGCTGCTCTGGCCAGAGGAATATAGATTGACG
Organism: Canis aureus; assembly: GCF_053574225.1. Lineage (NCBI taxonomy): Eukaryota > Metazoa > Chordata > Mammalia > Carnivora > Canidae > Canis > Canis aureus. Next base: position 8,552,553 of record NC_135626.1, read on the forward strand.
TATTCACCCTCACCAGCCTCCTCGCTGGTGCTTTCACTCTGGGGGAGACAGGATGAGAGGAAATGCACATGTGAAAGGCCCCCTCGTCAGCCGGCATTGCTCAGAGAGAGCAGCCTATGGGCAGGCCCTGACCCGGACACTCCTTTTGGGAGGAGGGAAAGAAGGCAGCAGGGGGCACTCAGTGCTCCTTGGGAGGCTTCTCCCAGGCCAGAGACCGCTACCACTTTTGCCACCTCCTGCCCCTGCGTTTTAGAGGATGCAAGTTTCCTGCTGGCTCTTCTATAAAGAGGTCGAGGGCCATTCAAACTGCCCTTGAGGAGACACACCCCTCTCTGCGCTGTCACAGAGGGGCCTGCGGTGGGAACCCAGGGTCAACGAGGGAGAGGAGAGAGGCAACACAATACAGGTCAACACGCTGCCGTGCCCACCTGCCCCCAGCTGCCCCACTGGGTCACACTCACTCTGCCCCATTGTCCCGTGTCCATCCCCACCTGTGAGGTAGCAGCCCTGTGCCTGGATGAAGTGCTCCATGGATGTAAGAGCACAGGCAGGCAGGTCCTCCATCAGCACCACACAACTACAGAGGCAACCACCTCTGACCGCTGTCAAAGTTCTCTGTCTGCATCTGTCTTCCAAAGGTGTTGGTAGCTCTCCGTAACGACACACAACCCAACAAAAAACCAGGAGCATTTTCTATCTCGTGCTTACGATGACCATCCCTAAATAGTCACTAACCCGTCTCTGGAAAATCAGATTCCTCATCTGATGGGAACTTTGTATGGAAGGCTCCATTTCTGTTCTGGAAACAGATAGGTGACTATTGCACCTTGTGACCCTCCGAGGACCTGGATCTAGCCTCGCTGCTATCAGGGGTGAAGGTGGGGGGTGGGGGGGTGGGGGGCAACTCCTGAGCAGCCATACCGCCTTCTCACGGGCAGCCTCGAGTGAACAGGGGGTGGGGGTGGGGGGCGCTGAGTTCTCACCGAAGGCGTCTGGGGCGAGTCAGTGAAAGAGGTTTCGGAAGGAAGGCAGACAGTGTTCCCGTGAAAGCTGCTCTCCTGAGAAGACGAGAGAGGCCCGTCCACGGTGCTGGGAGGCAGACTGGCTACGGTTGGCACCGTTAAGTCAGAGCTCTGAGACTGGTGGACAGTTGGGAAGTGTGGAGAGGCAGAGGAGGTAGGCGGAAGGAAAGGCTGAACGGAAGCGTGGTTGTGAGGCACGAAATCCTGGGAGTAGGACCTAAACACAGATTTATACTACAGAATCAAAGCGGAGGACAAACACAAAAACAGGAAGATGGAAAGAAGAAAACAGACAAAAGAAAAAGTCATTAGATTAACTCGGCTGAGCGGTGCAGCCTGCTCACAGTAATTCTAATGAGGACCACCGACCACCGATCAGGCCAAACCAACCCCTATGACCCTCTAGCTGAGGTTCTCTGACCCAGGCACGAGGACCGACCAGTGCCACCTTCCACACCCCAACAGTGGGATGTGGGCACCCCCAAAGAAGAGCAAGCCCCATGTGCCGTACAGGTGGTCCCACTCTCTGCTGTTAGAGAACTGAACCCACAGAACCCAAGCTGGGCCTCTGTCCCTTCAGGAACCTTGTGGCTAAATTCCATGTGTGTGGACACCTGGGTCCTATTCACTCATTTTGAATCTTTTTGGTTGTCTCTCTTAAAAATCAAACACTGGAGCCTTTCAAATACTGTAACCCACCTGAAATGTTTCTCAAAGGGAAGGGTTAGACCTTAAAATGAAATGGCTAGAAGGACTGTGCTATCAAAATGCTAAAAACTTTGATGAGTTCATGTCCCTTCTTACACAATCTTTTTTTTTTTTTGAAAAAAAAAAATGAAAGGGTCTTGCAATGCTTCTAGGGTGGTATCAACTACCCTAGAGATTTCAGAGAAATCTGAAGCCAGGCTGAGGGGGCACAGTGAACACTCGCAGCTTCTTAGTGTCACTGAGCACGGTCCAGGCCTGGGCTCTGCTGTGGGAGGGGCCACCAGGCTCAGAACCTGAGGACGTCACCACGTCCCACAAAGGGTCCAACAACCTGATGCTGTCACGGGATAATGGAATAGGGGCACGTGAAAGGGTCTGTATCCAGAGTCCTTGTTAGGGTTACTTGCGTGCTACTGATGCCAGCATCTGACAAGAGCCAAGTGCAACACAAATGTGCACACTGCTCATTCAAATGTTCTCTGCCTTTTCCACTGGATTTTCACAACCCATAGACAAGGAAAAGGAGGAAGAAATGAAATTTTAAACAGGAGATTAAAGACACTCATATCCTTAAGTGGTTTGGCAAAGCTACACCATACCCTGGACTGAGAGTGGCCACAACTCAGGGCCCCAGTGCCTTTCTCACGCAGCTGGTTTACATCAGACTCAGGACACGTGGCCATGGTGCCTACTCACTCTTACACATTCTATTTCCCCATCTAACTCCCAGAATCAGGACCAAGCCTGTACGTGGTCAAAGAATCAGTGGGAAATGCCATCCGTGCTCTGAGCGACAGATACTGAGGATTTAGCTTCCTGGTAAGAAGCTCCATGCCCATCCTTCTTTCTAAACAAGCTGGATGAGGGGACCTCCAGCTCTGAGGCTCTCATGCTGTGCCCGAGCATCCACAGTGCTACGTTTCACTGACTCCAGGAACCACCCAGGCCTGGGGGATTTACCATAGGCCTTTCTGGGGATGGCAGTGGGGTAAAGTGTTTGGCTTTTGGGACTATTTCATCCCTGGTGAACGCTCTGCCATAGTGAGCCTCTATCACTGGCTGGGAAAGGCTACAGAAGACAGTGTGGGAATGCACTGGACAGTGGACAGATAGTAGGATCCAGTCCTAGGAGGCCACCCTGAGAGAAGCCCACGTTGCCATCTCAGGAAATGGCTTCAGTCGTGAGGACAGGAGCCAGGTTCTCAGATCTGTTGTCTGCACATCTCCAAGGGCAGGCGTTGCCATGAGATCTGCTGATAGATGCCTTTCCCTTGCACGTGAATTCAGCTAGTTTAAGATCAATGTTCAATATTGCTGCTCAATGTTTGTGGCTCCCAAATTAATATGCTGAAATTCTAACCCCATAGATAATGGTATTAGAAGGTAGGGACCTCTGGGGGACTCCTAAGACCTCTCATAAATGTGATTAGTGCCATATAAACAAGGATCCAGAGAGATGCCTTGCCCTTTCACCATGTGAGAATACAAGAAGTCTGTGACCGGAAGGGGGCACCAGCTGTACCTACAGCCTCTAGAACCATGTTGTGTATAAACCACCTAGTCTGCAGAACTGTGTTAGAGCAGCTTGAACAGACGGAGACATATGCCAGTTCTTTCAGGAGTCCTGACACTCACTGACCACCCCCCACCCAGATGTAAATTCACTTAGCACAGCAGTAACTGAGCACCTGATATATCTTTATAAGCGGTTCCTGTGTGATCACAAGATGTATCAGGTCTGATAGCACCTTCTCAACAAGCTTTGATTTGACAAGTTCAGGGTGGCAGACTCCCACACACCACAGGTGCTCTTTCCAGGAGATGGTACAAGGGTGACTGCCAAGGACACACTCACCAGGTCACACAGATGGGGCTCTGGGCCATCTCTTTCTACTCTTGTGACCTTGGGTACATAACCAAAATTCCTTTGTCTTTATTTATTTAAGTCATCTCTACACCCAGCATGGGGCTCGAACTCACGACCTTGAGATCAAGAGTTGCACACTCCTCCAACTGAGCCAGCCAGGCACCCTGGTTTCTTAGTCTTTAAAACAGGGATGAAAACATGGAATAATGTATGTTAATTATACATGAATAAAAAAAGGAATAAATGAAATGGGGATGAAAACAACAGCACTTCTCTCAGAGGATCTCTGTGCAGATTTACTGAGGTGATGCTCTGGGAGTCCTGAGTGCAGTGCTGGCGGGTGACAAGACTGTCTGCTCTCCTCCCTCGCCCTCCAAAGTACCAGTCTGGGAACCGCTATAAGCAACAGAGCTGAGGTGTTTAGCGGGGTCTACTACATTTTTACTGAATGAAGACTAGAAAGGAAGCGACTCTAGTATTCTAACGAAGTGCCTCGCAGCAGTGTCTGGGTTCTAAGTGTGGAAGCCGAACAGACTAGCTTCCCCCCCAACTCTGCCGCGGCGGGAGACCGGGGTCAGGAGACAGGCTCCAGACACCCCAAGGATGGATGCCCCAAGGATGTGCAATGCAGAGGAGGGGCAGCCACCATGGAGAAAGCAAGGAGGCTTGCATCTCTAGGACAAAGCCTCCCAGTCGGGCCTGCCCTTCCCTCCCTCAGCAGCTCCAGCCAGTGAGCAGCTCTGGTATTCCAGCTATGCAGTCCTGCTGGGACAAGAGCCAAGCTTGAAAAATACCTTTGAGGGGGTGGGGAGATATAAGGCACCGCTCTCTAACCGCCACAAAGCACCCTCAGTGCCCCTCCTGCAACTCCAGAGGGGAGGGCCACACTGGGGCTCATTGTCACACCACTGTCAATAAGGCGGGTCTCTATAGATATCCCAGAGGAGTATTTCCAGGCCCTTTAAGACCACATTTGTTCATATGGGCAGGAAGCAAGGCAGGCTGGCCACTGAGCAGAAACACCACTTCATCACCGCCTGGAGTTTATTCTAGGACCTGGCTGGTGCCTGGCTTTGCTTCTAAGAGAAAGCTGCTGCTCTCTCTGTGGCAGGGATTTTTATTTATAGCCAGAGTGACTGTTTGGGCTGAGGATTTTATACCATGAGGGGAGCTGCCTGGCTGGGAGATTGCAGATTTCTGTAGAAGATCTAGCAGTGCCAGAGCAAGTCCCCGGAAAGGAAAGCAGGAAGGGCTGCCTGGCTCCCAATGTCAGCCTTGATCACACACACATCAATCATAGAGCCAGCAACGACCATCTAGCGATGGTGGTGATGCCTACTGGTCAGATGAGGAGCTAAGGGTTTGCACGAATCCTCTCATTTAATCTACATGAAGGGCTGTTACGATTCTTATCACAAAGATAAAGAAACAGGCTGGCCACACACCTTGTAACACAGCTTGGCTCCTAAGAGAGGCACAGGGGATTTCCCACTCAGTGAACATTCTGGGTGTGTGACAGGCCCCAAACATGTAATCCTATGGATCGGCAGGATACAGCCTACTACCTGGCTGGGAGATCTCCTTGGCTAAGTGTTTTGTGATGACCAGCAAGCAAAGGCAGCGAGCCAAGGCTTATATACAAGCCAGGGATGCAGAGACATCTGCCCTCACAAGAGATGCACAAACTGGTAGCCTGCTCTATTCAAAACAGACACGTGAATGAACCGCCCTGAGTCTTCCAGGTGGAGAAACGATGGCTGACGACCCTGTAGGTTGATGGGTGGCCACACACATGCTAGAACACAAAGACACTCAAAGCTGGCCAGGCATCAATTTTCAAAGACAGTTTATCTCCATTATAGTCTTGGCATGAAAAATGACTAGGGATGCGGTCTGTGCTGGCAAGAAAGCAGGGAGAGAGACCTTTAAATGCAAAATTCTGGTTCCTCACTGTAACAGACATTCCACTTAATTCCTGTAACTGTCAGGAAGAATGAGGGTGCCAGGGGAGGCAGAGAGTGTGCCAGCAGCCAAGGGCCAGAGCCACAGGCCAATGACTCCGCTGGCTCTGCAGCTGCAGTGACTGGTGCTCCGAGCTTTGAGGAACTTTCAGCCCTCCCAATTATGGGTAGAGGCAATCATTTGAGTGAATGGACTTACTGTCGTAAAGTGTCTGGGAAGCACAGAAGTTGCCAGAGATTGGTCATTACTGCATACTCTTGGCTCCAGCAAGGCTTATGACTTCAGTGTTTCTGGATGCTGCTTACCAACACAGATAAGCTATTGGACTGCTGGTTTTCAGGCTTACATTCGTCTCCATCATTTGTGAGAAAACACACCCCAGGGCAGCTGCTGCTCTAGTGTGGTTTGGGCTTCCTTCCCATACGGAGACTCACTGGGAACCACAGCTCAGCACTGGTCCTGGGCTCACACTTCCTTTAAACCAGAGACTGTGAGTGTCAACACAACACCGGGCTACGTTATTTCTCTTGGAAGGAAGTCAAGCTTTCAGCCACTGCACAACACCCTTCACCATCTCTACGGGACGGATCTCTTGGAGGGAAGCACGCCTGCTTTGGCTCTTAAGGGATGGAAAGTCACCAGGAAGGACCCTTGATAACATTCCTCTCTACTCCCTGTGGCACCCTGAGGGGAAGTCTGCTAGATGCTTGTCTCCTCTCTCCTTCCTGGTCCCAGTCAACTACTTATTTACCAAAACCTTTCTTGGAGTCTACCTTACATCTGGAAGCAACTTCCTTCTTTGGTGCCTTTGTGTTCATTTATAACAACTGTGGTTTACATAATGTCAAAAGGGTAAGTTTCCAAAGCCCAGTGGCAGATTCTGAGGTCTCTGCTACCAACACCTGCACCTTAGATCTGTCTTTGCTTCTGGCCAGGAGAGGCACTTCTGTTGGCCCTGTTGGATGAGGGATAGGACAGTATTCATTTTATCAAAGAAAGGCAATATCAGCACCACACTGGATCCAAAAAATATCCTCTTTTTGAATAAATTTCTTGTGGAATCTATTTTTAAAAACCATCTGAAAATTCTAATTAGTATTTTACAACAAATGATGTAAAAAAAAGGAAAACCCAAACAAACCAAAAATGTTCTGGTTGGGAGTTTTAGGTAGTAGGATAGGTAAAAGTGGAAATGTATAGCATTTCTTCTCATGTGACATATTTTTGCAACTTGAATAACAAGATCTTCCTTGAAAACACTAGATTTTGGCTAATGGATTCATGGCTAATAATATTCTTGCAAAAACCTCCCAAACATTTTAGCATGCTCTGTATTCTCACTAAATATTGACCTTAAAAGCATCAACTCTTATGGAAAGATTTAGTACAGATTCAAAAATGATTTGAATTCAGTTCTAGAAATCTGACTGAACTATTTTTATTGTTTGGATTTAAACAGCATGCCAGGGACTCTAATTTACACTTATTCTTAGAACTCTATTTAGAGCCTGTAGCTCTGTAATGTGTCAGAACACAAAGGACGAAAACCCTCCTCTTGATGACCACTCTAGGTACGGGCTTTTCTTTTTCACGTTGCCTTGCCAGGTCTCCGCTATTTACTGGCAATTCAGCAGTTCATAAACATCACCTGAACACTATTTTTCTTTCTTTTTTTTTTATTAAAGATTTTATTTATTTATTCATGAGAGAGAGAGAGAGAGAGAGAGATGCAGGCAGGCAGAAACACACAGAGGGTGAAGCAGGCTCCATGCAGGGAGCCCAACGTGGGACTTGATCCCGGGTCTCCAGGATCATGCTCTGGGCCAAAGAACAGGCGCTAAACTGCTGAGCCACCCGGGTTGCCCTGAACACTATTTTTCACAGTGAAGCTCTGGATGCTAACCTGAGCTCTAAGTTAAGCCTCTGAATACATGAAACGGTTCAGCCTCTCTATTCCAGTTTCCCCATCTCTAGAGTGGAATAAGCACTCCATCACAGAGCAGTGAGGAAGGGTCCTTCATAGTAGATAAGCAGCCTGAAATGTGAAGGTACAGGCCAGCGTGTGGACAGCACCCTCAGTCTACGATGTCACCATATGACCATCACAAGGACCAAGGGGGTCCTTGTGGTACCAGACCAGCTAGACTGTCATGGATAGAGTCAGAAGCATGCCTGCAGCAAGGGGCTGTAAGCTAATTCCTAGGTCTGTGGCTAATCCAAGAGCACTGACCATCCAAAATGCCATGAGCATCACCAAAAAAGCAGCAAGAAATCTTCAAAATGAGGGGCAGAAATGGCTGAGTCACAGTGGCTGCTTCCTTCTGCAAGTCTCCAAGCCCAAGGGTCCCTAAGCTCTGGTCTCAAGCCAGAGAACCAGCAGCCAGCACCTTATGGGTTAGCAGAGAAGGAAAATGAGGAAGAGGTCGGGTTTTCAGCCACAGCCTGGGACCAGTGTGTCTGATGCATGGAAGTGGATGAGTCAGCAGCATGCTGTCGTAATGGAATGTGGGCATGCTGGGAAAGATGGATGTGGTGGTGGGTGGAAGAAGAGAGCTAGATGCCTCCTCGGTCACTGCTCACTGCTTTTGGCTGAAGTAAGACCCTCCCCAGTGGTCCGGCATCACAGAGCACCTGCCACTTGCCGGCTTGGCCCTGAGCTACATACTGAGTCCACAAGCACATAATAAGCCCAGTCCTTACCCTCGGAGGGTTATGACCTTGAGAAAAAAGAACTTGAACATTACAAAGCAAAAAACAATTTCCCAGTGTGATAATAAGTATTTTTATAATGCCTCCCTCTTTACTGAACACTGGCTGTGTGCTTTATACTACATTACATGCTCTACGTGTGCCTTGCCCTTCTCCCCAGGACAATTCGAAGCTCCCATTGCTGAAGAGGAAATGGAGGCCTACTCATGTGGGGATGGCGTGCTCAGGTCCATAGAGCAAGTAAGGAAAAACACAGTGGACCTCAGGAAGGGGGGAGAGAAGACAGAGCAAGTGTGTGTGGGAGGGCCGAGAGGTCAGTGCCAGGAGAAAGTGGGGGGTATGCAGGGCACGCGCATGAGGACAGGTGGGCAGAAGCTGGCGAAGGTGCAGAAGGCTCTGCAATGCTGAGGGGACACTGGAGTCTGACCAGGGCTGAGAAAGGGACATGGTGGCAGGAAGACAGGAGAGAGGCCACAGAGGCTGTGCCGGGGGTGGGGAGTAGGGGAGCCACTGGTAATAGGGCTGGAGAAGACCAGCTCAGGGCACATGCTAGGATGTGTGGCAGGGCTCAGTGAGTTGGTATGCGTGCCACATGTAAAGGGGCTGTGTATGTGGTAGCGGGGAGGGAAGAGGATACCTCATATCTTGCTTGGGCAACTCAGTGGAAACATTCATGGAAATAACAAGGACATGGGGTGTCCGGGGGGCTGGTCAGTTAAGAGTCCAACTCTTGATTTTGGTTCAGGTCATGATCTCAGGGTCATGGGCTCAAGCCCCATGTTGGGCTCTGCACTGGGCAAGGAGTCTGTTTGAGATTCTCTCTCTCCCTCTCCCTTTCCCCTGACTTGCACACATGTTCTCTATCAAGTAAATAAATGAATCTTTTAAAAAAAGAAATAATAAGAATTGGAGCAGAGGGGTTTGGCTGGTACCCGTTAGGCATGTGGGATCTAATTCCTAATCCCAGGGAGCCGAGTCTAAGGAGATGCCTGCACTCACAACTGCAGACTATACTCTGTGGTAAGGCCCCCAAGAAAGGGGTTGAGCACGAAGGTCTACACGTAGACCCAGGGACACGTAGAGAATCACCATCTGCCCAGAACGGGACAGCTGTGGCTCTATGGACCCACCCCCTGCCCTTTGTCACTGAAGTTTTCAAGATGATACATACTTGACTTTCTTACCCTAAAGATTTTTTTTTTAAGATTTTTAATTTATTTATTAGAGAGAGAGAGAGAGAGAGAGAGAGAGAGAGGCAGAGACACAGGCAGAGGGAGAAGCAGGCTCCATGCAGGGAGCCTGATGCGGGACTCGATCCTGGGACTCCAGGATCGTGCCCTGGGTGGAAGGCGGCACAAAACCGCTAAGCCACCGGGGCTGTCCTAAAGATTTTTTTCTAAACAAAGGACAGTTATTATGGATATTTCTCAAGTTCTTCTCAAAGAAGTTTTACTTATTCAGAATCACTCTGGAAACTAAGATGGTAAAGAAGTATTTCAACAGATTCCTAGCATCTGAATAGACCTCTCAGTGACCTTGCAGTCAGCAAAGAAGGTAGGCACCAGAAGGCGCGGAGGAAAGGGATTTCTCCGACATCAACATTTCAATTCCTGAAGGGCACTCGCCACCCTAATGGTTACTGAGAGATTCTCAATACTTTGGTCAAGGGTAATGTTGAGTGTAGACCCCATCCAACTTTTAAGATTCTTTTTAGAGTCACAAGACCAGTGTTCAAAACCAGAACCAGGACAAGCCAGAGAAGGGCCAGGGAAAGGAGAGATAGCACAGGGGAACTCAGTGCAGAGTGGAGACTTAGAGCTGGACTCAGAGCTGGAGTGGAGGTGGAAGGCGTGCAGCCATGTGGTGGGGCAGCAGTAAGAACACGGTAGGTAGCCCTGGGCTACCAGTGACCAAGAGAGAGTCTGAGGACAGAAGCGGAGGACCCTAGTGTCACATCAGAGAGCCATCTGTAGGAAGGCACATCACTGAAACACCTTCTGGCACCTCCACGGGCCAGGCACATTGCCAAGGCCCAGTGGAATCAGAACAGGAAGTGGGGCCTGGCCTGCCTGGACCTCGGGGAGGCTGTGCGTGGTTCTCTGCATCTCTCCCACCTCTCACTCAATCCTCATGTCCCTAAACACCTTCTTCTACCAAACTAGGAGTAATGTCCCCAGAGACCCCACATCAGGTCTGGATGCCTGTCTGCACAGATGTTCCAGTTTCCTAGGTATGCAGCACGAGCTGGGCAGGACAGGAAGTCTGTGGACTGTGAGCCAGCACTTCTGTGGGATGAGAGAGCTGAGCAGATGCAGTGGAAGGTGCTGCGAGAGTGGGCATCCCCTGGCTTGACCTCTAGGGACCATGATCAGGAGGGAGCAGCTGGGGAAGCAGCCCATTTCAGTTAAGGTGTACTAACCCTGAGGACACACGGAAGGCCGGCTACAGGCACCACTCTTCAGCCAGCTCCCCCATAACCTTAACACTTGAGGTCACCTTCCTAAACGCACATTAGGCTTTCTGGTCCCCATCCTCCAGGTAGGTCCTTTTGTGTGGAACACCTTGGACTTGTTCTCCCTGCCCTTTATCCCTCATCTCCCTGAAATCCTAATTGTCCTTCAGGCCACAGCTCAAATGCCACCTTCCCCATGATGCTCTGCCTGATTTTGCCCTGGCTCCACAGCCCAGGGGTTTCCACTGATGGCCCGTGACTCTCCAGGCCTTACTCATACCCTGCCTCAGTGTGAGCCTCTTGGATGCTCGTTGTAGTCTGCCTACCAAAGTGCTTCTTGAAGATGAGGGGGCCATGAGTTGCTCCAGATCCTTCCTGCTGCTTGACCTGCACAAAGAGAACCCCTGTGCAGGGGGTTAAACTCATTAAACATTAAACTCAACCTGGAACATAGGAAGAGTGAACAAGGTGCTCTTTGGGTGCCTACTTCATTTATTTATTTGACAAAGAGAGAGCACGAGTAGGCAGAGCAGCAGGCAGAGGGAGAGGGGAAGTAGGTTCCCCGCTCAGCAGAGCCTGACGTGGGGGGGCTCCATCCTAGGACCCTGAGATCATGACCTGAGCTGAAGGCAGAGGATTAACCCATTGAGCCACCAGGTACCCCTGAGCCCCTACTTCAATTAAGCTTTGTCAATGCAGCTTTCCCATTCTAATTCAAGAGGTTTTCTTTCCTTTCTTTTTCTTTGAGAGAGTCTGAGAGGGAGAGAAAGAGAGCACGCGTGTGGAAGTGCACCCATGAGTGGAGGGCGGGGGAAAGGGAGGGAGAATCTTAAGCAGGTTCCATGCCCAGCACAGAGCCCGACCTGAGCTCAAGCTCATGATCCTGAGGATCATGACCTAAGATAAAATTGAGAGTAGGCTGATGCTTCACCAACTGAGCCACCCAGATATCCCAAGAGGTTTTTAATGGTTAGAATTCTCCCCGGCAGAAGTAACAGGTTGTTGACAGAGTCAGGGGTCTTCAGATTTGACAACTGCTGTATTCCTAAGGGGCACCTTTCAGGATTCCATGTTGGAAGGATGACAAAGGCCCAGGAATGAGGAGATTCAGGAATAAAGGGCCGCTCTGAGAGAAATCCAAAGCCCTCCATCTGGGGTTCACCTCAGAATGTAAGCAGAGAACACATGAAGAATATGTTGGCATTGCACTAAACCACTTCTCTGGAGTTTCAGCGTATCAGATGTCAAATGTTCCAAACATTCAAGCCATTACCAACAGCTCTGGAGGCTCGGGGACTTTCCTTTTAAAATATAAAGCACCTTTAGATGCTCACTCCCTTGGGCTGCACTGTGGAATTGGTATGGAGAAAGCGGTCTTTCCAAAGCATGGTGTCTTGAGACTCGCCTGTCCCCCAAGGGATGAAAATCATGACACGTTCATGCGCAAACTTAAATGAAATGCCCTCAAAACTTTCATCAACTCTGTAGCAAACAGTTCAGCTCACGGACAGCCCTCCAACCTCAAACTGTTTAAAAGGGACATTGTAGACACTTTCTTAGGATAACTCACACTTACTTTCTGTTCATAGAGGGGGAAAAAACAGTCAAGAGCGAGATTGTATAAAGGCCAAGTTTTGCACGATTTGTGAAAGGAGCTTGCCAGAAGTGCCTGCTGAGGAAACAGAGGGTGTCTGTGTGCCAGGGGCTGGGGGTGGGGAGGGAGGGGTATTTAGCCTTTCTATAGCAAACACAGGATTCCTGAGGGCTCTAAAAAGTTAGGCTCTAGCCCCCAAAGGAACAACACATCCCTCACAGCAGGCAGGACCATCTTAGCCTGGGCTCTGGATGGATGGTTCCCAAAGATGGAAACCAGACAAGACCACACTGGGAACCTGAGCTTGGCTAGGTCTCTAAGAGTCATTAGGTCAACCAGTCACCAGGTTGTAGAGGGTAAAGGAAGTCCAGGTAGGTGAAGCCATTTGTCCGAGCTGTCATGTGCAGAACAAGGACAGAGCCGAGACTAGAACCCAGAACTCTAAGAGCAAGAGCTATAATAATCAGCTTTCCTTTATGATTTTACTTAATCTCCACAATCACAAAGTAGGAGATAAGTATAATCTCAAAGGAAAGAAACGGAGGCCAGGAGGGATAAGTAAATTACCCAAAGGCAAAACTGATTTTAAGTAGAACCCAAAGACGGCCCCATCCAAGCTCTTGTCCTGCTGCTCAGTCCCAGCAGATTAAAGGAAGAATGGTAGCTGTTTAGGATCCCTGACAGATGCAGATTCCAACGAAAGGCAACAGAGCAGCACTGTGCCTCCCAAATGGTTACTGTCCTATAAGTTTCAGAAGTAAACTTTACAGAAAAGGCTGCACCCATTTCCCTCCCATAGCCATGTCCCTCGGCAAGGTGATTGAGCAGCAGCCCTGTCCCCCCAAGAGGTGGAGTCTAGCTCCCTACTCCAGGAATCCCAGACAGGCCCTATGACTCAATGGAGAGAATGTTAGGAAGGCACAGTGTGTCAGTTCTGAGCCTAGGCCTGAAGATACCTCGCATCCTCCCATCAGTTCCCCTGGCATCTCGCCAGCTGCCACAGGAGCAAGCCCAGGCTAGCTTCATGGAGGCTGGAGGGTCATGAAGATCACGGCCAAATCGGCCTGCTGTCCCCACTGAGGTTCCAGAGATGTTAGTGAGGCCAGTCAAAATCAGACGGGCAGTCACCCTACCAACCTGTGTCCTAAGCAGTGACAAACGGGTACTGTTGTTCTTAGTCGCTGAGTTTTGGAGTGGTTTGCTACACAGGAAAGGTTAACCAACACATCCCTCAGACTTAGAGTCTGTCATGCCCTGCTAAAGTGCTCTCCCTGGCCCTGGTGCCCATAGGAGGAATACTTCTTTCTAAATACAAAACACTTATAGGGCTGACCCAGAGCTCAACGGGAGATCAGAATAAAAAGGCCAAGACATTTCTGCCAGTTTATGCCTGAGTGGTAATGCTATGAGTGTGGCTGCTAATGTTTCCCCATCCCTACCCCCAACCTGCCCCATCCAAAACTTCACACAGTCCTTGGGCCACAGAGAACCAACCACACATGCCCTTTCCCGTTGGGTACAGGGTCTGTGAGGACAGAGCCAGGGCTGGGTGGCAGGACAGGTGACAGGAAGCACAGTGATAAATGAAAGATGGCACTCATGTTTCCAAGCAAAGAACAGTAGGGAGTGACTCACCGAGGGCACAGGCAAGTTGCCATGCCGGCTGAGAAAGGAGTTAGAGACGGACACACTGATGCCCTGAGTGGCACTGCCGTCCTCGGGGGTGAAGGCCACTTTAGTTTGCTGGACACAGTAGGAGACAGAGGAGAAGGAAGAAGCAGCATAGGAGGCCTGCTGGACAGAAGGGATGAGAGAGAAGACAGGGAAGGAGGGAAAAAAGCAGAGAACAGTCAGATAGGTACACATGAGGCTCCGCAGGCTGCTACCTAACTCTGCTGGGACATTCTGGAGAGGGATGACTTCTTGGCTCAACTCAGGAATCAAAGATGCCTGCCAAGGTGTACCTGGACAAGAGCGTGCCCTGCTTCATCTCCTTGTGGTGGATTTAAAAAGCTAACTTTCACACAAGTTGTGTCCAATGGTGGTAAGGTGAAGAGGCCAAACAGGCTCAGAACCCCGAGGGCCTGGCTCCCAGTCTGGCTCTTCCATTGACTTAGGGCCTCAAGTTCTTCCTTGGTGGGGAGTGGACCGTGCAGTTATTCATGCTTCCGCAGAGGACGCTCCTGGAGCCAGACCTCCTGGCTTTGACCCTGAGCCTCACCATCTGGGACCTATTTGGCTTTGGGTATTATTTAAAGGTCTCTGTGGCTCAGGGTCTTCATTTGTAAAATGGGGACAGTGTGTGTGTAAAGCACTTGGAACTGTCCCTCCCACACTATACAGGGGCTAACAGGCACAATTACTACTACTATTTTGCCAGGTGGAGGCACAGGGCACGTCACAGCAGTGCCTGGGCTTCAGTCAGCTGGGTGTGGTCCCTCATCTTCTACTTTCAGTGGTGGGTGGGCTCCAATTAAGTCTCTCTGCCTTTCTCAGCCTCAGTTCACTTAACATGGGGGTGAGAGGCTGCGGGGAGGATCATGTGAAACCAAACCAAAGCCCCAGTGCTTCCACAGGGAGGCGTTCGGCAGGATGTCTGCTCTACTCCTAGGCCCCTCACTCCTGCCCTGCCAGCATGGGGACTGCCCAGTGGCTCTCCTGCACAGGCTCCAAGGCCAAGAGTGCTCCCTAGGGATCTGTGTGAAGCCTATGGGCTCCATGGAGCAGAGGAGATGCCCCAGGATGACCGATGAAGACCTGTGGGCACTGGCAGGAGGGTCTGAGAGTGTTGCAGATCTCAACAAAATCCAGTTTAGCTGTTAGACCAAACATTTTAAGTTAGGGCACCCTGGGGCAGGCATTTCTATTTCCATGGTAAAGATCCCTTTTTGAAACACTTTCTGAGCCATTTAGACCCACACTGGGGCATATTCAGGTGTTTATGTGGCGGGCAGGGTGGCTGAAGAACTGAGGCCCTGAGTGCAAGTCATGAGACATGGCTAATTAGTGGCAGGCCTGGAACCCACAACTGCCAACTCCAGGCCCTGCTTAGTCAGTCCCTGAGCTCACCACATGCAGGAAGGTTCAGGGACCCTGGCGGCGGACTGGGGGCTCAAGGAGTAACCCAGAGTGCTGGCTGTCCAGTTGGCAGGTGCTTCCCAGAAAAGGCAGGGCAGCACCTTTGCATCCGCTCACGAAGGATGGAAGATGGGTGGTCCTCTCTGTGGGGAAAACATTACCAGGCTGGCCAGCCGAGGAGCAAAATAGCACATGCAGCTCTGAATAGGTCAAGGATCCCTTTCTGAGGTGTACTCTTCCTGGGAAGCAGGGCCAGATGAGATGTTTGGATCCTACCACCTGACCGAAGTCTGCCCGGCTGGCAAACTGGGAGCAGTAGGATCAGAGTTGAGGTGTGCAGCAGGCCCACCTGATCTGAACCCCTACCTGGTCCTAGAATCTCATACATGGCCCATGCAGGACAGCCTGCCCTGACTTGGGCTTCATTACCTACAGGGAATCCTCACACAGGAGTGTTTTTAAAGGAGGTAGGGCACCATGTAGGGAATACAGAATGGTTCTGTTTGAGGCCATCGTGCTTCAATAGAGCTTGTTTCCACGGGGCCATCCCTGGCCAGGGTGGGGTGTAAGTCACTCTATGTAGTTGGGCCATTATGTAAATCAAGTCCACAGATGGCCGTACACAGACCATGCCCTGTGCCTTGATTGAGTCCCTCCTTTCTGGGAGGTCTATACTGGAGCCAAAGAAGAGAGGAAAAATACAAGAGACTGTCAGCAGAGAAAGCAAACATTCTGAGTACAAGCCAGGCCCAGCTGCATGGGGCCCTGCTCTGGAAGAGAAAGGCGCCACCACCCCCAGGGTGGGGAGATGGGGAAGCTTGTCAGGAGGAAATGAAAGCGCCCGCGTGGGAAGCGGTGTGGTCCACGGCTGCCTGGGGCTGGCGGAAGCGGAGGGTCACGGCGGCAGTGGGGCAGGGCAGAGGGTGGCTTACCAGCTGCCGCTGCTTGGGAGGCAGGGCGGGGGGCGGTGCCAGCTCCTGCGGGGCTTCGGTGCTGAATGAGTCGTTGAAGCCGTACACCTCCATGAGGAGCTTGTTCTTCTGCTGGTAGATGTGCTCGTTCTGTGGCGTCTGGTAGAACATGGACGGCTGTGGCTCCGAGTAGTCCTCCAGCAGCTGCATGTAGGCCAGCACTGCAACACAGAGAGGGGGTGGGGGTGGGGTGGCCCCAGCGTTACTGGGGAGGGTGACTGTGGGGGACATGGCCACCCTCCATGAGCAGGCCCCTCCCTGCTCCCCAGGCGCGGCCAGGCCCACAGAGGTCCCCATAGACACCACTGCAGGACTACAACATTGCCCACAGGCCCAAACCTCTGCACACACAGCAAGAGCGAGCCCTGCATAAACTCTGGCTCTGGCGGATGGTGACACACCCGTGCAGGCTGGGTGACTAACATACAGTATTCTGGCAGAGAGGTGACAGTGGGGGAGGCCGGGACATGTGGGAACTCCCTGTACTTTCCGCTCAATGTTGCTGTGAACCTAAAACCATTCTAAGAAATAGTCTTTAACCGCTTTAAAAATAGTCTGTTTTTTAAAAAGCATACGCCCCCTGCTGCTGAAAAGCCTTGGGGGTTTCCTGGCACCCCTGGTCGCGGCAGAGGCTCCGCACCACTGCCTGTTTCTCTGATCCCAGGCGCCTCGCTTGTGGTCTTCCTCCCCTGCCTGGAACGGTCAGGGGTGTGTACACATGCTCTTCCCCTGCTCCCCTCATCCGACCAGGCTTGCTGAGCAGGCTCTGCCCACCCTTGTGGTTCAGCCTCCCCAGAGGCTCCTCACCAGCCATCTGACCAGCAGCCCTTCCTTATCCCTCCACGGTGTCCTCTCAGCCCCTCCTACAATGAGCCACCTGTGGGATTGTCCCACGTGTATGATTTTATGAAACCCTTGGCACAGGTGCTGGGATTACACAGGGGCCAGCAAGCAAGTCCTCTGCCTACGTGAGGCTCACCACCTCCAGGAGTCAGGAAACAGTGAAGTGAGCTAGTTGGGGGTGTTTCTCCAGAATACGGATAAGCTACAAGAGACCTCCTACACCACGGCTAAGGCCGGGCCAGGGCCCACCAGGTGAGCAGAACACGGCAACGGAAGACTGGAAGGAGTGAGGCGATAGCCTGGGAGGTCATGAGAGGCTGAGGGAACAGGGCAAGGAGGTGGGCTTGCTGCCAGGCCATCGGGAACCCATGAAGGGCTCCCCTCCGGGCCTGCCTGGAGCTGCTTTGTCTCGAGAAGACAACTCTGGGGCCACTGTGGTTGTTTAGGTGACAGATCGTGCTGTGGGTGGAGGTGATGAGGATGATTTGATTCAGGATCTATTTTCAAACCAGATGCCACAGGATTTACTGCTGATCACTGGAGAGCTGAAGCTCCTGGGGGCAGGGGCCATGCCCAGTACCTGACATGCAGCAGGTGTCCATAGATATTTGTAGAGAGAATGAGTGAATGAAACACACATCATCTGTTCCTATTGAGTGAATTGCTAAACCAGGTGACAGCCCTGGGTGGGTCTCGAAGAGCACCCACTGGGTGAACAAGAAGTAACAGCTACTAAATTCCACTTCTTCCTTCCAGCTGAGAGGCTCTAGAACATCCTCAGGGGAGAGACAGACAGCGAGGAAAGGCGTGCTTGAATTCAAACATGTGCACCCTGTCCTCCCTACACATCCTTTCAGAAACCCCAGCCCTTGCCACCTGCCATCTGATGCTTCGCTGCCTCCTCACAGTCGAACTGCCTGGAGCTGTGTGGCTGCCCAGGGGCAGGCTCCCTGCCTGAGCCATGCAGCATCACAGCCGGAAACCCCAGCAGCAGATGTCAGCGGGGGCCTCCCCTACCTGGGGAGGCATGACTTCTCAGGGACCCATCCTTGCAGGCGCCCTTTCCTGAGGCAGGTGTGGAGCCCTCAGCGTGCACCTTACTCCTGACTTTTGGGGTTACTGACTGGAGCCCCAACTCCAGAGCCACGCCCTTCTGTAGACTGCACAGGTTTGGGGAGAGCAGCAACTTGCTGATGGTGTCTGGCCCTTGGGCACCCTTGTGAGGCTGGGCGGCTGGGTGTGAGTAGGCCTTCTCCAGACCCCATTTCTGTGTGGGACTAGAACCTGCACTCAACACTTCGCACAGCAAAATCTAGGTCGAGGCTGGCCTGAAATGCAGTACCACCTTTCTCGTTCTCTTGGTGCTGGAGGAAGCTCCCAAGAGCTAGGGAATTCCCTGTGCATGCCAACATGCCCATGTTTGAAGGGTAAATGCTGTTATGCCTCCCTGACTGGTGAGTTAGGAACGAGGGCTGATCAGTTTACTTACAGAGCTACACACGCATCACGGGGGAGCTAGTGACAACGGGAGCTGGGAAGAAAGAAGGTCCCAGGTTTGGAAGCAAAGGAACTTAGGTGTGTGTGTGGCAGTCATGGATGGCAGAGGTCAAAGGCATCATCCAAGATTGGGTGCTATCCTCCTGGGTCATGTTGCAAGTGCTATGAGCACCTGTTGGATATTAATAAAAAGTAGCCACGACAATTTTGCAGGGCTTTGTTCTGTATTTTCACATAGCTTCAAAGTTGGGGGATTAACTAGAGACCCTCAACTGTGGTCAAGCTAGAGAGGAAATGCCTTTCTCCAGGGATGGCTTTCTGGTGCCCTTCACTGAAGGAAGAGGTTCAAAGTCATCTTCTTTATTTAAAAGAATTAATAAGAATGTCTTTGCTCCCCAAGCACTGAGCACTGAGCAGAGCTTGGCCCTAAAAGGCAGGTAGGTAAAGGCAGTCCTGCTCATGAGGGCACTGCTGCCAGAAGGGAAGTGTAGCTCACCATGATGTTCTTCTTCCATGCTGCACCCTCAACACCATGAGATTCTAGAGAAGATGCAAGCCTCTGAAGGGGATCCCAAATGCCTACCAGTGCTCCCTAAAAAAGACTGAATGCAAGCTTCTGCCTGCTGAAACGGGAAGCTTCAATAAGAACGGACCTTCCAGATGTGGAAGTCCTTGCAGAGACCTGCTAACTGAGCACAGACACAGCAGTGAGGTTCACAACCTTTGAGAAATAAGGAAGACTGGGTCTGTTTCAAAGGCAGCTGGCACAGGAGTTCAAAGAAGTGAGCAGCCTGCATCACTGGGAATGCTCGGCAGGCTGGCGCTCCAGCAGGCATCCAGGACTGTGCACAGTGATTAGGAACCTTGCTGGGCACAAGGTCCACCCTCAGCAAGAGGGGCTGAGGGCCCTCAGGATGTCAGTACGACCCAAAGAAGGACACTTTATGCTATCAGGACCGTGGATGTATGAGCTTTGTCCAGCATTAGCCAATTATAAGGAATTATGATTATCTCCCTCCTTTCTCTCAGTGCAACTCTGCAAGTTTTCCACCAGGGCAGAGACTAGAACTCCCAAAGGGTCCCCTTGGGGAGTGAAAAGTGGACTGGAGATGAGGCCCAGGCCTCAAGTTTGGGGGTCCTTTCACGGGGGACAGAAAAAGACTCCCTACTGCCTGGGGGTCACTACTGAAACCCATACAGGTTCCACAAAGGAGGGCCAGATCCCTTCCTCCTTAGTGTGGGAGGCAGTGCACTGTGCTGGGAAAACACAGGACTGCTCTGAAGCCCAGATCTGCCACCCACTTGCCAGCTGATCCTGGCAAGGCTTATTCCTTTACACTCCAGTTTCTTCATCTATAAACCGTGCTAATATCACTGCCTGGGGCCAGGGTATAAAGACTAAATATGGTGGTGTGTGAAGCTTTCACCCAGGGCGCACCACATCTTAAGCTATTAGTAATTTTTCAAGGTTTTCAGACAAAAGTGCTCCAGACACCGATGGAAGAGATAAAGTCTAAAAATAGATGTCTAAATTAATAGAAAATATTTTCAGCCACCGGAGACTTGAGGCTGTTGGAAAGGGAACAGTGGATGGCTCCCCTCCTCCTCTCTACAGCTCTGCATGAGGGCCATGGCCTGTGCCTACTCTAGAACCTGAGGTGAGGCCCCTAGTCCACAGCCCAGTAACACCACACATCTGCTGCAGTTTGCATGGATGCAATTCTACCCTGCGTTCTGGGTTCAGGGAATTTCAAGGAAAGGAGAGGAAAGGGTGTGAGCCCAGAGTGGCACGCTGCTCAAGTCCAGGTAAGGCGGGTGGAAGGGAAAGGCCAACAGCTCTCTAGACACTTGCACATGTCTGTGCAGAGGCACAGAGGGAAATGCCCTGGCACTGCTGCAGGCCATCCCTCTAGTAGTGCCCTGGTTTCTCACGAGCGAAGGACAGGGGGGAATGACCTCAGCCTTGTGGACTTACAGAGCCACCTCTCCCTCCCGCTGGGGGACAAGGCCCACCCAGCTGCCCCTGGGGCTACCCCTTGCTGCCTTTAACCACTCTCCCTGTCTTTGAGGGTGGGCCCCAATCTAGCTGGAGCCAACTGGATGGTCTCATTTGGGAATATGGAATGGAGAGTCGATTCTAGTCGACAGAAGTGTTCTGCCGGACGCTTCAACTGTGGCCAGGGAGCCCTGGGGCTGTATGGCCCAGATGACTACACACACATCCAAATGGTGATGGCCAGTATGTCCAAGAAAGACGGAACAGAATTGTGCTAGTGGAGCCGGGGACAGGGCAGAGCAGGAAGAGACTGGCAACGGGGAGCAGTTTAGCAGAAAAACAATCTCCTGTAGGACTCTACTTAGGAATTTGATGGCCAATTTACAGTTGGAAAATATTCCAACTACAAAAATCTAAAATTTCAGTCTCCCTTCCCCGGCCCTAATAACATCATATATTAAAAATATCTGGCCTAAAAAAATATATATATATATATATATCTGGCCTAAGAAATATCCTCAGCAGCTCCAACCAGGCCTCCTCAGATTCTAAGTCATTAGTGACATTTCATGTCTGCAATGGGGATGGGGGGGCGGGGGCAGGGAACTCTCTAAAGAGAGTTCTAACCCCACACGCTGTCAGGGATATTCAGAAAACCCCTCTGTGGGCGCAGTAAGTTCTAATTAAATTCAAACGTCCATCCTGCTTTACCCGGATGTTACTGTTATGCTGTCCTGAAGCTGTGACATTCATTTCTCTTTGTTGCTGTGTGTTCTGGCCAAACACTCGGACTCTGTGGAGGCCTGGCCTAAGATCTAAGAGGCCATAAGGAGAGGCCGGCTTATCAGGCTCTAAAAACCATCACCAGTACTGACAAAACAAAGCTCCTGAAGTGTCCATGTACCAAGGGCCCCATCTTTTATGAAATTACGAGGCCACTGGTTTGATTCTGGCCTAACGCTCAGATAAAACACAATACCATTTTAGGTTACAAAGTATGCTTCCTGACAACAGCTCGACAAAAGCTTACTGTGTTTGTTTTTCTTCTCTGGTAGAGGAGGTGGTTTTTCTGGGTCACCCGTTGTTGATTCAGGAACAGTGAAATCACCCACAAATTCGACAGAGGCTGAGGACCCTCCTTGCTGAAAGGGGAGAATAGCAGCAAAGGGCGTGAAGGGGATGGACGGGACCGAGGCTGGGTTCTGCAGGTCATCTTCCGAGATGTTGTCATATTGTGAGGGGTGCCGCTCGTAGGACATCCTGCAGCCAGAGCTGTCCGTGGTCTGGGAGGCCGCACTCCTGCGCTTCTTCTCAGGGAGAGCAGGTGGCATGTCTATCTGCTGTCCTGGGGCCAAGGGCCCCTCTGGCTGGGGACAGCTGCCAGGCGCTGGAGGCAACTGGAAAGGATGGCCAAGAAATGGAGACCCAGACTCTCCCAAAGACTCTGGCAATGGGCTAAGGTTACAGGCCACTTGCTGAGGTATCTGGTCTGCATTAGAGAGGTCTTGCTGAAGGAATTCGTAGTCAGGATCATAATGATCTGTGTTCACAACAAGAGAAACATACCCATTAGCCACAAGGCCCTGCAGAAAGAAATCATCCAACTCTCTGCTCTTCCTAATCCCTTTTATTTGTGTGCAATGCAAACATAATTCCCATCTCATCTATATGCTTTATTTTATATTGCCCATTCTTCTCCCTCTGAAAAAGTAAAAGCAGGTGGGAAAATGGCTGTTTGCTACCCTGTTCTTTGTATTTTCCTAATTTCTTATTTTAAAGAAAAGAAATATGTGTGACCACTGTAGAAAATATGGCCAAAAAAACCCATATCAGGAAAATAAAAATCATCCACAGTCCCGTAATTTAAGTATCTGTTTACTTTAAAAAAAAAAAAAAAGATTTTATTTATTTATTCATGAGAGGCACAGAGAGAGACAGAGAGAGGCAGAGACACAGGCAGAGGGAGAAGCAGGCTCCACACAGGGAGCCTGACATGGGATCCAAACCTGGGTCTCCAGGATCATGCCCTGGGCTGAAGGCGGTGCTAAACTGCTGAGCCACCCGGGCTGCCCTCTGTTTACATTTTGATGGATTTCTTTAAAAGTCTTTTTTCCCCCCTAGGATTTTTTGTTTTTTAAATCCAACTGAGAAACTGCGATGTCCATGGTCTTAGATTTTATCTAGTGTATTGTCACTGATTTTTCAGAGCTACATATTTATTCTACCAAGTGGATATATGACAACTCATCAGATTTCCTACCGCTGAGTCGTTAGCTTCCAGTTTACCAGTACTCCCAGTGATGCTGAGATTAATGTCCTTGGATAGAAATCTTGCTATAAATCTCTGATCATGTAACAATAAATTCTCAAAGTGAAATGTCCAGCTCATGGGACATGAGCAGTTTAACGCTCTTGAAATCTCCTGCCAAGTGCCTTTTAGACTTTCCTCCGGCCCCCACGGCACATGCTCTGCACCAACCAGGAGGTCAGCATGTGCTGGTCACTTGACTTCACCCTCTGTCAAAAGTCGTCAAGGACTCTCCCCCTTCATCTACAGCTCTGAACAGATGGTTCTTAATGCTGGCAAAGGGAGTCAGATGGTACACTGACAGATTAACCATAATAATGGCTACCATCTGAGGATTTCCTATGTGATTTCATCCAAACTTTCAACCTCCTTGAGAGAGGTAGATATTGGTACCCTCACTCTGCAGATGAGAAAACAGGTTCTGAACGACTTGGCTAGGGCCGTGTGACCCCAGAGCAGCCACCAAAAGATGATGAAACAGGAGGAATGACCAAGATGCCTGGGACTCACCTAGTGTTTCACAGCTTGTGTTCCGGGAGCACTGGCCGCTGTCCCTGTCCAGAGACGACAGCTGCTCATCTGACTTGCTGAGCTTGCCTATGCTGCTGCAGGGGGACAGACGGGGCGACTCTCCGCCGTATGAGTGGCTGCCTCCTGAGAGTCGCCTCTGTGTGTAACAGTCCACATCAAAATCCTCATGTGGAAAAATAAAAAGCCCAAGTCACTTCTGAGAAATGGTGGCAGAGTCCAGGGGAGAGAAATCAGTACGTTTACTTAGGGAAGGAGACTGCCAAACTCAGAAACCCGGTTGGAAAGCCTGTCTTTGATGTAAGCAATAAAAACCCATGTCTGTGACTTCTGAGAAAGAAGCTTTTACGAGTGCTGGGACTGTGTGGCAAGCGAGGGCCCTGGGGCCAGGCTCAGATGTCCTCAGGAGACACTCCTCAGCTCCAGTCTCTCCATTCCTCCCCCCCCCCCCCTCCCTGGCCATGTGGGAATTTCTACCAGGTCCTGTAGTCCTGTCAAGAGAAGGAATGATCCTCTCAGTGCTAGGAGCTGAAGACCACTGGGTTTCTTTTAGCTTCAGGATTAAAGTTCCCAAACCCAAAGCCTTCCTCTGCCTTGCCAGATGGGGCTACATTACCTGCCTATTAATTCCAACAGGCAAACTGGAGCCACTGGTGGCTCGACTCATGGGGGCAACAACAGCCACTCGGGTCGGGGATGGAGCTGACTGTCTTTTCTTCGGTGGCAATGCTGGTGGAGGACTGAAACAGACCAAGAAATTCTATCAAACCGAATAACCCAAAAACTCTTTAAAAAGACATTAGGGTATAGAATGTGGGATTCTTTCATTATCAGACACATTACACCTACTTTTCACACTTTCAACTCTTGTCCCACACCATCACTGCCCAAATAAATCCTATCAATGCCAAAAAACCAAAAATCAGAAAAATCCTTTCTTATCCTTTTATAATAAATTATACTAAGACTATAAGGCACTCCAAGGGGAGTTCTTGGAGTGTGTAGCAAGGGAAGGTACTGGGGCTGGGCTCACATCCTCCACAGATGCCCTTCCCAAGAAAGATCAAGATTCTAAGGCTTCCAAAGAGCAAAGGGCTGGTTCCAAGTTCTTGACCTAATGGCACTGTCTTCATTTTGTTCATCTACCTATTCTTTCATTAGATTATATCATAAGTAGAAGAAGGTGCAAGAAAAACAATTACCTGTTATCAACCACCCGAATGCCAGGTAAGGGGGGCTTAGGGGGCGCAACCTCCTCATCTGTTGAGTCTGGGAGTAGCTCGGCCGACTGGGACATGCCAGTTGTCTTGTTGAGAATCTCCACCTCGCGATCTGTCAGGGGGAGCTCAGACTGGCTGGAGAAGGAGAAGAACTTGGATTACAGAAGGTTACAGAGCACACAGAGGTCCTGGGCAGGGTGCAATGGGACCCGAGCATGGAAATAATGGGGGGCACCGGGCCGAGGGGCAGGAGCCCTAGACACTGTGTCTGGAGTTCCACAGCAGAGATGGGTTTTGAGTCTGGGTGGATCACCAAGCAGGAGCCTGGCCAAGTCCTCCTGACTGCATCTCAGTTTCCTTGTCTGTAAGAGGAAGCCTCAGACTCCATGGTCTAAAGGCTCTCCAAAGGCTCCAAATTTATGTTTTATATTTTTTCTAGGGGCTTGTAGTAGTACTTGTTGCAAGGCCTTAAAAACTGTCCACATTGCCCTCAGTTTATTTTCTTGACAAAGCTAAAAGCTCTCAAGCCAAATCCCCAAAACCCAGGCCTTCAAAGTTCTTTCCAATCATGAAAGGAAGCTGCTCTGGAAAAGTACAGGTGTGGTCACGTGCACACTCACATGGTATCCGGAGAAAGAGCCCCACTGACTATAAGTTAACCTTGAGAACGGGCACTACTTCAAAACGTGTTTGAGCTGTACACATTTTACAGTAATACAGGTGCTCACCCACAAGTCACTGAAAAGGAATACGTGCCTCAAAATAGCCTACCTACTTTAGCTCCCATTCTTTCTTAAGTGTAGACCCAAGGTGACCACAGTGACTGGAGGGTTTAGTCAGAACTCACCCGTCCGGTTTGCAGGCTGGGGAACTGGGTTTCACTGGGCTGGTTGGAGATGGATGCCCCTGTTTCTCGATGGTAAGTCTGACCAGCTCCTAGACCCCATACAAGAGAGAAGCATGAGGTGCTAGGAAAGCTCCTTGCTGCTTGGTATTTACCACAAGGCAGGTCACTCGTTTGTCCTCCAGTACTTAGTCTTTTGTGCCTACAGATTTCCCACCCGCCAGAAATGCAGTATTATTTGACTTAGATAATCTGCATGACTCTCCAAAATGTCCCCTAACCTCCAAAAATACCTTCGTAACATGTAGAGAAGTTTCAAATGCATAATGGCACTTCCTCTTGGAAGGGGGAAATGACAAACCCCATGGTCTCAAAATGACTAAGTTTAGTACAGAAATTAAAAGTCCAGTGGATCTGATTCCCAGTCAGCTTGTGGGGGGCAAGAACTACTCTTTAGTTCTTAAAAGCCATTGCATTATACAGGATGCTGCCTATGTTAATGAGCAAACCTCTGGTGAGGGGAAGGTGGTTTCCCAAAGTGAGCTGGTGCTGGGTGTGGTAGCAGCTGGTATACAGAGATGACTGGTTAGCATCTTTGTCAAGGGACAGAAAGTTAATGGTACATCACCCAGCAGAGACAGGACTTTGGAAAAAACATTTTTTAAAATAGAAAAAAAAAAAAAAAAAGATCAGGACCTACTTGTCCCCACGCCCCTCCTCCCCGCAATTAGAATGCATTTTACCCCAGTTTGATGGGTTCTTATGATCACAAATCCCCATGTATGCACCACTCAGAACATTGAGCATTTCCGCTGCTCTCTCTGGTCCATCTGCCCCACCCCAGTACCGTTTCACTTCTATTTCTTAGATTACTTTTGCCTAGAACTTGATAGAAATGGGACCATTGCAGTATGTCCTTATCTGCGTCCATCTTTCTCTGAAGAGCTATATGGATATCTGATTCACAGGCCATAAATTCAGCCACTGACTGACTGCAGACAACCTGATGGTTTTTTTGCTCACAGAAATGAGCTACCACCAGCACAGCTGCTTTTATGACTTCGCATTGTCTACAGAAGAATCTGCACCCATTACGAGCCCCACCTCACTTTCCCTAACGTTTGCAGCCCTACTCTGTCACTATTCTGTTCATCTTCTTTTGCTCAGCAGGGCACAAGTAGCTGGTTAGCTGGTTCCTTTTCATTGCTGAGTTGTATTCCCAGCCATGGATAAACCTCCACTTCTTTATCCATTCTCCTGTTGATGGACATCTGGGTAAGACCTACTGGTGTTGCAGGTGGTGGTGGAGCTTCCAGCATGAGTATCTATTTCTGAAGTTACAGAGGAGGCAGCAATGGGTGTAAGAGGGCACAGCAACATGTCCCTAAATCAGACTGCAAAGGCTCTTCACACTCAAAATGCCACATGCAGGAATCGCAACGTATGTGCTAAGGCAGAGTTAATATCCTCCCTAGAGCAAGGATTCTTTCGGAAACACAAAAATGAGGAAAAGGCTGAACATACCAAAACTAATATGAGAGAGGAAACTCACAAATGTACACACCAGTGCTCAGTAATCATCAGAGACTCCAGCTTTGATGGTGATGAGACCGAACCTTCCAGACACAGTGGGTGAGAGTAATGCTTTCAACAGCCTTTTTAGAGGATAATTTGTAAGTATGTGTCCAAATTTAATATGTCTTTTTATAATATGTCGTAGAGAATGTCATAGAGGTATGCAAAAAATAAGCCACAAAGGATGGTCATCACGGCATTATATGTAATAGATAATATCAGACTACTTGATACTCAATAATTCAACAGTTAATGCTAGGAACTGATTATGTAAATTATGATAGAGCCAAACAGACCATTACATTGCCAATAAAAAACAA
This sequence comes from Canis aureus, assembly GCF_053574225.1. NCBI lineage: Eukaryota > Metazoa > Chordata > Mammalia > Carnivora > Canidae > Canis > Canis aureus. The sequence goes on from NC_135626.1 coordinate 8,580,047, forward strand.
ACTCACGAGAATATATGACAGCATGGAAAGACAACACAATACAATGTTAAGTGGAAACACAGCCTCAGGTGGCACATTGGCGCATGCGCACGCATGTGTATGTGTGTGTATACAGTATGTTTTGGAAATAAAACAGAACCAAGAATACATTTCTAGAAGAAAAGTATGCCTATAAAACACCACTTATTTTCTTGTTTTTTGTTTCTTTGCATTTTGTACACTTTCTACAATGAACATTACTTCTGAGATGCTAATTAAAAAAATACAACCAAAGGGATACACAGTACAGCTGGAATCAGCACCACCCCACCCCATGACAGCCAATGCCTATTCCTAGAGAATTATGGAGAAGACCTCTGAGAGCCAAGTACTAGAGGAAGAAAGGAGAATGTTCATATGTTCCTGTTACCACAATGTGTTACCACAACATAAAGTCAAATAATATCTCACAGATAGTTAAAGACTAGCTGCCTAGCTGGTGATTACAGATAGGACATGACAGAAAAATAAGAGACAGATGACATGATGAGGAGAAACAGCACACAGTGGGAGGGGAGAAGAAGCCCGTCAGAGGCTGTAGGGGAAGAGCATCACAGTATCAGAGGGGTCAGAGGGCCAGACCAGGGTGTCCTGGAAGCCGCACATCCATGCTCACTCTTTTCTACATGCAGGGTGAAAGAATAGAGGCCTGCATACTTGGATCTGCTGATGTACGAGAAAAATTCCACTAATTCTTCATTGATTCACGAGCAATTATAATTAGAATGTCATCTTTCTGGGGAGGCAGCTGTGTGAACTCAACTACTGAGCAATGGCACAAGAGTCACGGAATGGCAGGCACATATGTGCGAGTGTATGTTGAATTCCAAAACAATGACACGACTGCAGTAACTCTCCCTTCCATGGTGTGCTGGCCTTGGTTTGTAGCGGGTGTAAAGGGGGCAGGCAGCTTTACCACCCCCTCCACCTTCTGGATGAGAACCCTAAGACAGATGAGAATCCTAAGAAGGTGCACATACCTGGCACACAGTGTGCCAACAACCCTCATCTCATTCAAAGCGGACCATTTATAATGTGGCAAGTGCCCAGCTCCTCCTACTAAAGGCAGAATTTCTGAGGGATGTCAGATACTGAATCCTCCTGAGGCACGGGTTTGAAAAGACCCAGAGAGACAGTACCAGACTGTGTGTGCACAGCTGGCAATTGCAAACCAGACAGCTACCAGTTCACTGATGAGCAGTTTTCAAAAGCCAAAAGGTATTTGGAAACGTATCTTTCTAAGTGCATCATACTTATTCATCCTGAAAATGCTCACAGAGCTGTTTCCATCTTAAGTGACCTTCAACAATTCAGAATACAAGCCATGGCACTCGAGTAAGGGAGAGACAGCCCCATCTGCTCCCGTCTTCTCCTTGGCACCGAGACGAAGTTCCTGCCTGACACAGAAGATGTGGGCTGCAGGAGGAAGAGCTCCTTATGGGTGTGTCTGTGGGCAACACTCACATCATAAGGCTCACTGCCATGCTGTCCCCACCATGAGGACACCACACTGCGGCTGATGCCCTCCAGGGGCTCATACACCGTGACGGAAAAGTCTCCTGTTCTATAGCCATCAGCCTGCCGTGCCTGCTCCTGCCTCACTCGACCCCCTGTCACATTCTGGGACTGCAAGAGGGGCTACGACACAGCACCTCTAACGATCAGCTGTTTGCAGACAGGTTCTTCACTAACACTGACTGTGGGCTGCCACTGGGGACCTTCCTGTACTGAGGCAGCAGAGTGAAATCACAGGGGTGACAAATAGGGACCTTCCTACTCACATCTAAAGCATGAGGGGTATGAGGCAGCAACAGAGCAGACCAAGTGTCCTCCTCCTCCCATGCAGCCAAGAATAGGCAATACTCAGCATGCCAGGTGCACAAGCGGGCTAGGTGGTGAGTGACTCCTGAAGCCAGCTCCCAGAGGTTTGGTCCAGCCTCAGGGCACTGCCTGGCATTCCTCAAAGGGTCTAAAGACAAGGAAGCCAGAGGAGACCTCAAATTCAGTGTGGGAGGAAGAAAATTAAGACATGAGTTTGATGAGGTTAAGTGAAAACCCTGGTGGTCTTGAATGTGAGTTGGAAGTACTAGTAAAAACTCCAGATGTGTTTTGTATGACCAAACAGTAGCAATGAGAATGTGGCCCCTCGGTATGGTATCTAAATGCCATTTACCAGCAAAGGGAATCAGGGCTCCTTCAAGGAATGGCTGGTTCTAGTTCTGTGGTAAAAAAATGGATAAGAGGACTTAGAACTCAAAAATAAAAAGACAACTCAATTAAAAACTAGGCAAAGGATTCAAACAGATATTTCTCCAAAGAGATATATAAACAGTCAATAAGTACATGAAAAGAGACTTGACATCACTAGCCCTCAGGGAAGTGCAGATCAAAACCACCATGAGATCCCACTGCATGCCCACTGAGACGGCTGTATTAAAGTGAAAAGTGGGAGCAGTGAGGATGTGGAGAAGCTGGGGCAGCTGGAACCCACAGGCACTGCTGATGGGGACATAAGATGATGCAGCTGCTTTAGAAAATACAAGATCAAACGTAGAGTTACTGTATGACCCAGGAACTGCACTCCCAGGAAAATATACATCCACATAAAAACATGTACAGGAGGGCTCATGGCAGCATGACTCGTAACTGCCAAAAGGTAGAAACAACTCAGACTTCCAAATGTCCATGAAAAAACAGTATGTGGTATATCCACATGATGGAATATTATTTGGCAATAAAAAGAAAAGCATGTACTGATACATGCTCTAACATGGATAACTCAGAAGCCATTATGCTGACAACAGGAGCTGGTCACAAAAGGCCACAGAGTATATGATTCCATTTATGTGAAATGTCCAGAACAGGCAAATCTATAGAGACAGCAAGTAGATCAGTATCTGCCTAAGGCTGGGGGGATGGAAAGACATGGAGAGGAGGTATGGGAAAAACATAAAGGATATGAGGTTACTTCCTGAGGTGATGAAAATGTTCAAAAATTGACAGTGGTGTCGGTATAATCTGTGGATATATTAAAAATAAAATCACTAAAAAAATAAATAAAATAAAATCACTATATGGTATAGGGTAAGTGAGTGAAATCTACGGTATGGGAATTGTATCTCAATAAAGCTGTTTACCACCACTGCCACCACCACACCTAAACAAAATAAGTATCAGATGAGCTTGGAATTATCTTTTCATACTATAAAGTAAGAAAACTATCAAAGACCTCTAGGGTCATGTCGCAATGAACTCAGGAAATAGCCTGAAGAAGTTGTCAGTGGCCCAAGATGGGGTCTGGGCATGAGTAAGAGTGACAACCTGAGTGTACTAGAGCCTGGCTGGCATGGCTCCATCCATGAGTTCAAAATACTATCAGAAAAAAGCTCAATTCACTGATCACATTAAAGGATGCCAGCAAACATTATTTCAATAACTGGTCAATAAGGGAAGGAATGAAGCACTGATCCTGTCTTTTCTCCGAGAATTATAACTCAGGATAACCATAAATTGACATAGGAAGTTAGCCATTTAAGTGTATCCCAGCTAAGTAATGAAGAGACCTATGCAATAATCATCAGTGACTACTAACATCAAAAATGGAAAGATGCCTCTTGATGAAGGTGCAGGGTAGCACCTAGGAAGTATTCAAAATATGAAAACCTGCATCTGATTCAGTCTCTGGTTTTACAGGAAATTCAAGGGACAGAGGAACATGCTAAACAATACTGCACAGATGCAATCAGCAAAATCCAGAATGTGGGAGACTTTCAGCAGTGGTAATCCCTTCTGAAAAAACAAGTAAGTTGTAAGGACAAAAACACAGAGAAAAGGGAACATTAGGTACATATTAATGAATAATGTAGAAAACCACACCCTGCATGTAGGCCAGGTCCAGCCCAGGGTCTGCTGTCTGTAAGGCCCTCAGGGTAAGAATGCTTTGTTAAGGGGGCACCTGGGTGGCTTGGTTGGTTAAGTGTCGGGCTTTTGATTTCTGCTCAGGTCATGATCTCAGAGTCCTGGATCAAGCCCCTACATGAGGCTCTGCACTGGACAGGGAGTCTGTTTCCAGCCCTCTCCCTCTGCTCCCTCATCCCTACCCCCCTGCTCATGCTCGCTTTCTCTCTCTCTCTCAAATAGATTCCTTTTAAAAAATTATACTAATCAAACAACAAGAATATGCAACAGAGACCAATATGTGGCAGAAATCACATGTAGCCTAAGAGGTTTCAAATAGTTGCTACCTGGACTTTCACAGAAAAAGCCTGCTTTGTCCTAGAGCTATGCACTAGGGCATTTACAGATCAAAGGACAGATGTCGAGCAGCCAGAGCGGCCCAGGTGGCTCAGCAGTTTAGCGTTGCCTTCAGCCCAGGGCATGATCGAGTCCCATGTCGGGCTCCCTGCATGGAGCCTGCTTCTCCCTCTGCCTGTGTCTCTGCCTCTCTCTCTCTCATGAATAAATATATAAAATCTTAAAAACACACACACACACACACACACACACACATACACACACACACACACACACAAAAAAAAAAAACAAAAAACAAAAACAAGGACAGATGTCTGGGATTTACTTCTGATGATCCAGGGGAGTCCGAAGAGGTACTAAAGGAAAAGAAGCATGACCAGCAGTGAGGACAACTGTGGAAGCTATGTTGATGAGGCTTCATGATACTGTTTTCTTCTTGCAAACGTTTGACATTTTTCATCAAAGATTTTAAAAAGCAGCTGAATGAGGAATAAAAGAGATGGCTCATTTGAGATGTCAGTGTGCCAGGGACAGCTTGTTGCCCATACTACATGTTCTACCTTATTGACAAAATTTCAGCTGGGCATGTGACCAAGTTCTGGTCGATAAAATGTGAGTGAATTTTGTGAGGCCTTTGAGGAGGCATCCTTAAATGGAGAAGGCACATCTTCTTACTCTCTCCTCTCCTCGCTGGCTGGAATGTAGACACGACGGATGGAGACCAAGCAATCACTCAGGACCAGGAGGTGGAATCCATATGTTAAGGATGGCAGGAAAGCAAGGGAGGAGAAGATCACACGCCTGACCATTGTGTGAAAACATCATTAGCCTCAGACTGCCCATCTGTTAACTTCTTGTACCCAATGGAGAAATAAAGTTTTATCTTTTAAAAACCAGTATTATTTTGGATTGTCTTGCAGCCAAAGCTAATCCTAACTGATACAGTCAGAAAAATATTTCTTTCAAAATATTCCTGTTATAAGTGAAACTGATAAAGGGAAACCTCACTAATGTGGAGCTAGGAGGCTAGAAAGGGGAACCACACCACTGTTATCAATTCCAGGAAGAATCATCACTCACAGACCCCAGCAGAGGCACCCATAACAGGAGGGAATCATGACTACAGACCCAACAGCAGAGGCACCCGTAACAGGAGGGAATCATGACTACAGATCCAACAGATGCTGCATCTCCTACGAGGAATCTGCTACCTCAGCAACTCTGCCAGTAAGGAACCACCCTCGCCCTGAGCTCTTGCTTTTCTCCAGTGGCCTTCTGTTCAGAACAGTCCCTCCCAACGTCTTCTTCCTTCTCCATAAAATAATGCTCTCCTTTCTTTGTTGGACTTGTCTGTGGTTTTGCTATGGCTTGCATGTCCCAAATTGTAATTCTCTCCTATTCCTGAATAAACCCATTCTGCTGGCACAATAACTGGCTGTTTTATTTTTTTGGTTAACATATATGAGGGGAGTCTGGCATGGTACCAAGTCCAATTTTGGGTGGTGATGGTTAAATGACAGAACTGCAGGTATTCTAAATTTTCCTCCAAGGCTGTGAGCATGAGAAGTTTTTTTGTTTTTTAAGATTTTGTTTATTTATTTGAGAGAGAGAGAGAGCACAAGCAGGGGGGAGGAGCAGAGGGAGAGGGACAAGCAGGTTCCCCACTGAGTAAGGAGCCTGATGTGGGGCTTGATCCTAGGACCCTGGGATCATGACCTGAGCCAAAAGTAGACACTTAATGGACTGAGCCCAGGAACCCTGAGAAGGTTAACAAAATAAAAGTGTGAGTGTGAATAGTGTGGGGTGAGGGTTGGGGGGCTAGAGGTCAGGGGAAGAGGCTCTGAGAACCAACATCCCTGGGAAGTCTGCAAAGAGGGCGAAGCAGAGCCAGGGAGGTAAGTAAGAGACTGTGCATCTGAGAAGAGAAGCTGACATTTAGATGGCACAGATAGGGAGAGCTGGGGTGCTGGTTTCAAAAGGACAACCCAGGTCACCTGCTGGAGCTCGAGGGGCTCGGTTCCCAACAGCCAGGTGTTAGGGCCTTCACATTCTTTCCTTGAGGAGTCATCATACTCTCTGAGCCTTGGGCCCTATGAGCAGAGCACCTGCCTGGGCCAGATCAGATAATAACAGGTCTGTCTTTTGACGTGATGCGTGGAGAAGAGCCACAGCCACTGTCAAGAATTGGTAAATGCGAGCTGAGTCTTCCTGGGTATTAGCATTTCTATGGTTAACAGTACTTACCCAGTTTACTGGGCACCCAGCACTTGCCAGGTACTTCATATACATCACCTTACTTAATCTTTCTTCAGTTCTTCAGGGTAAATATTTTAAAACCTACTTGAAACTCACAGAAGTAACTTGCCGAAGGTTACAGAGCTAACAAATGACATTTATGCAGGGCTTTAAATAATAAATGGTAATAAACAAAGTAATCCTGTTTTAAAATGCTTCTTCAACATTTCAAAAAAAGAATTCCATTTAACAATTGAGTGAGTTACTTGAAAGACGGTGACTCAGTTTAAAGGAATGTGCCAGCATTTCTCCTACAAGTGGGATGACGACACCCTAACAAATCTATTTTATATCTGCACGGTCCCCTCCCTCCCAGCCAACTGAGGCTCTCACAGCAGTAGGGCACAGGCTCATAAGGTGACCTAAGCCTGATGGGGACAGGGAGAGAAGCTGGAGGCCAGCTGGCGTGGGGAGCAGGAGCATAGTTGGCCCCTCTCATGGGAGGCAGCTGAGGGTGATGGGGAGGGCACAGGGCCTGGGGTCCAGCAGGCTCAGGGGTGAGGTAAGACCTTGCCACTGACCACCATCTGCTGGAGTCTCTTCCCATAACTGAGAGGGCAATCACATCACATTCAGAGTTGTTATGAGCATGAGGAGGGAATAGATGTTAGCTACTGTTACTATAAGGCCCCAAGGACATGCACCAACCTACAGTGTCTGGACTGATTCCAACTATTACAAGCTCTCAGGAACAGGCCAACTCCTGCACACCTCTCTGGCTTTAGCCTGTCTCTCCCTCAGAGAAGAGTCTCTGACCACCCTGAAAAAGGAAGGTCACCCAAACAGACAAGACCATGTGCCATTTTTCTTGTAACACTCATCCGAGTTATAATTAGAGATTACAAACTCTGTCATCCTTTTCCCTCTTTAGATTCTAAGCTGTATCAGGTCAGGGACTATGCCAGCTTTATCACAACATTCCCAACGCCATCACACTGCCTGGCACATAGGCAGTTCTCAATAAATGCTTCTTGAGTAAATGAAATGGAACTGCATTCACAGAGCTCATCACCTAGAGAGTCTTCATTCTAGGTGAAGTATTTTAAAAACAATTGCGGAAAAGTTACTTGTTTCCAGACACTGATGGGTTCATAATCTGTCAGCTTCTCTCTCTCCCTCTCTCTCTCTCTCACTGGTCAATTTGAAAAATCAGAGAAATGTTTCCTTTAGACATTGCTTTTAACAGATACTCTGGCACTTTAATGATTCCATAATGGAAACTGACTTGGGAACGTGACAAAGCTCTATACATAGAAACTCCATCTCATCTGTTTTGGGCATTCTTTTTTTTTTTTCAATGATTTTATTTATTTATTCATGAGAGACATACACAGAGAGAGAGAGAGAGAGCGAGAGAGAGAAAGAGGCAGAGACACAGGCAGAGGGAGAAGCAGGCTTCATGCGGGGAGCCCGATGTGGGACTTGATTCCGGGACTCCAGGATCAGGTCCTGGGCTGAAGGTGGCGCTAAACTGCTGGGCCACCCAGGCTGGCCCTGTTTTGGGCATTCTAACTTGTTTCGAACATCTCAATATAATTTGGCAGAAGGAAACCTGAACAATGTCACCTGCAAAATAACAATTTTCAATAACAGCATTTCCAGAAGCCTGGACAGGAAGAGTCAGGGGTGAGTGAGCCAGGACTCTACACACTCTGCTGATGAAGTGTGACTCAGGTCACGTCTCATTCTGCCCTGTTAACCTCGAAGAGCTGCAGGGAAGATCAAATGGGATAATGTGTATGACCACTCCAAAATCTGGGAAGTGACAAGGTCTTGCACGACAGCCACTCAAGGCTTAAGTCTCACTGGCCAAAACAGATGGCTTAGGACTTAATACACTCTGGGGAACAAAGAAAACCTGGAGCCATCAGAGGTGGCACTTGGTGCCACCCAGCCAAGCCTCCCTCTAAATGAACTCCGTGATGGGTCCAGCAGACACGGCGGCTACTTACATGGTGCTGCAAGCAGGGAGCCACAAGGACTTCCCCAATCAACACAATTCATTCTAGAGCAATTCATAACGTTAAGCAATGCTTTCTTAGCCTTCCCTCAGAACTTCTGGGGGATGTCAATCTAAGGAGGCAGCTTGTAGGAATCTGCCAGCATGGATGAATAGAGAAGGAATTCTTTAAAATACCTCAGCTATAGTTTTGGACTGAGGAGTGTAGGAAGGAGGATGACACAGCTTTTAGTTTTTTTTAATTCCCTCAAGCCAAGAGATTAGCTTCTAAAGCACACACCTAGCACCACACAATTAGTTAAAAAAAAAAAAAAAAAAAAAAAGCAGCTAAAGTCTGAATGCTTAGTATGTGCCAGGCATTGTTCTAAAAGGTTTATATGAAAATAAATAAATAAATAAATAAAAGCTTTATATGTAGTAATTAATTTAATACTTTCCACAACCCTAGGGTATATGGCACAATTATTATACCCATTTTACAGATGAGTTAATTAAGGTACAGAGCCTTTGAGTAAATTGCTCAAGTTCACAAACTAGTAAGTAGTGAACTTGGGATTCAAACCCAGCCGAGTCCAAGGCTAAGTCCTCTCTCTTTCCACTATATAATATGGCCTCATGAAACAGCAGGTCTCTACTTTCTTTCCCACTGCTCACAGCCCTAATCCTGATCCAAAGACCCTCATCCACTTCATGCTTACATTCTGCCTCGCTCCTCACCCACTAGGACTTACTGTCTCAATTACAGTTTGTCTTGTGGACCCCAATTTCAGGCCCTCTATGGCTTTCACCTCTTACCTTAACTATGATTCATAATTTCCCACTGTGCTGTTTCCAACTTCCCTGGCTAGTAAAGTCACAGATCGCATCAAGGATTTCAAATCCAGACAGTTTCACTTCTTACTCATCTCAATCCTGCTTTTCTACCAAGAATCCCAGAAGTTCTTAGAACATGAAAAGATAGCATCTGTCTTGCTGAGAGTTTTGCTAAAAGTCAATGCAAAACCAATTTCCTCTGCATTTTGTCTAGCTGGCAAGCACGCAGAGCCAGAGCTGTAATGTAAAGACTTACTGAAGATTTAATACATGCTCAATAAATGTTGATTGCTTCTGGCAGCTTTTCCAGCTATGGAGATATGCACTCCAAAGGTTTCTATTGCTGTAAGAGCCATTTGTAGCAGAGAGAAGTAAATGGCTATGGGACAGAGCAGGACACCCCCACCAGAGATACTGGAAGACAGTTGTTTTAATGCATTCAGTTTTTTAATGCATTCAGTTTGGGAGAAAGGTCTCATGTGACAGATGTTCAGCAGGGAGGCCTAGCGCCTGCAGCCTACCTTCACTCCATCCAGTACCGCCTTGATGACCCCCTTCACCGTTGTCACCGTCTCTTTATCTTCTGAGTTCACACCTTCCAGCATCACTTGGTCAGACCAACGGATGAGGTTGGCAAGACTTTGGTACACTCGGCTATAGCAAGAGGAGAGGGCTGAGCTGGAGGAAGAGAAGAGTTTGTTAGGAACGTTAAACGGTGACTGTTTAACACAGAACTGTTTAATACAGAACCAGTTTCTTGGTGATGGGGGCACGTTTCTCAATTTTTCTAAGAGCCACACCTCCTTTTTGATAACAAACTGTCCCCACCCCCTGAACCTATGCCCTTATATCCAACAAATGCTGTACAGAGCTTTATATTTGAGTGTGTCATAAAATCTTTTTTCATTTCCTAAATATAACATAAAAATTCCATCGCTATAGTTTATATACTTCTTCAAACTTCACCCCTCCCTTGCAAGATTCTGGCCTCTGTTAAGGAGTGTCCTATTTTCCCCTCCTCCTCGCTGCTAATCATTAGTTAAAGCACCATACACTTCTTATTTTGATCAGACGAACATGTTAAATGTATCACAAGGAGCCAACAGGTTTGCAGATTTTAGCAAGCAGGATCCTTTACTGAAACAGCCTCTAAACATAAGCTCCAACAGATCTGTAACTCACTAGAATTCCTTCTACCATGGGCTCAGCTTCATCATCCTCTGCACCATCTCCATGGCAGACATGCCAGAGCAGTACTCCATTTCAAAAGCATGGCAAGACGACAGATGAGAGGAGAGGAGGCCTGTGGCTTGGTGGGGGGAGAGGGGGAGGTGCCCATTGTACACTGGGATGCCCACACAGAGCGGAAGGCCCAGCAACTTCTGGACACCTCAATGATCAGAGAGGGGAGGCCCAAATGTAGACTTTTTAGATCTCCTACACAGTTTTGAATAACTAGAGATAATTTTTCCATTTTAAATATTATACATTATAAGAAAGGAAGAGCAAAAATATGGAAAAGTTGGGGGATGCTCCTTCCTCCACTGAAAAAAAAAGTGGGTAGAGAAAAAAAGTGAGGTAGACATTTAGGGGCCAAAGATAGAATTTTGAGAAAAAAGTAGAATATTGTAAGATATGATTAAAACAAGTTCTAAAAGGGTGCCTGGGTGGTTCAGGTCATAATTCCAGCGTCCTGGGATCGAGCTTCGTGTGGGGCTCCCTGCTCAGCGGGGAGCCTTGATTCTCCCACTCCTGTTCCCCCTACTTGTGCATACGGTCTCTCTCTCTCAAATAAATAAAATCTTAAAAAAAAAAAAAAAGATCTAAAAACAAAGCTATTTAAAATAAAAAATCTGAACCAAACAATGCTCTAGTGAGAAGTTCTTCAAAATCAGGTAAGGAGGAAAAAGTTTTTCCAGGACATCTACAATTTCCATTCAGCCAGTCATTCCACTCTGTGCATGTTCCAACAGGAGAAAAGAACAGTCAAAGAATGAAAGCAATGCCTTGAGTCCCATTAGAAACAAGAACAATTTACCAAAGGGGCCCTGGGAGAGCCAGGGTTTGGCTGCCTCAGAGAGCAACAGGAGTGATAAGTATTGGGTGTTGGACCCACTCCCTTGGGAAGGAGGGTTGCTGGAGGGAGACAGGACCTCAGTCTTCCCTGGAGGCTGGACTGGAGGTGCTGGAAATGCACCACTAGCAACCCCCCCAAGCAACCCCGCCTTTTCCCTCCAGGTGGGACCAGGGGAGGCCTCAGTGAACAAGGACTGGCTGCCTTCTGCCAGAGTGCCCGTGAGGGATTCCACCAAAGTGCCAATCACCCTGTTGAGCTATGAGCAAGGATTAGCTGAAAAGGAGGTGGGGAGATGCTTTTCCCTACTACTTAAATTCTACTTGCACCGGATGGTTAACGCTTCCCTGAGGGCACTTGACGGAATCTGGCAACTGTGGCCACGCTTCACAGAATTAGCTTGGGAGCAGAAGATTCCTGTGTCAGGGGCTAAGGCATTAAAAGGAAGGAGGGTTCTGGATGTGAAAATATCCACAGGACTAGTGGCTGGTCAGTTTCTGAAATGGAGGGAAGCCATCAGTACTGAAGGCAAGCATGGATTCTGTTCTCAACCGTCTCTGGGTGTTCTGTGCCTTCCAACACTGCTTACACTCAGCAATGCAGCCGCTTGTTCCAAAGCCAGCCCACCACTGTCCCAGCTCCCTAAGGTAGGGCGACCAAAAGCCCATCAGCTAGGACACACCACGCAGAGAAAGCTCTGCACAGAAGACAGGAAGACACTTTTCCAGCTTATAAACTGCACTGGAGGAACGAGATGACAGAAGGGATCGAAGAGGAAACTTCAAGGAAGAGCTGTCAGGGCGACCAAGAAAAATACTATCAGTTGACCTTGCAAGAATTTCAGGAAGAAAAGTCCTGGAAGTGGTATCAGCCAAAGAACTACCAGAAAAAAGAGAGTCATTGCTGCTTACAGTCACATCCAGGTGTTTGGTTCTCTCTAGGAAAATGCTCTAGACATGAAATCATTTTTGTCAACTACAAAATAGCTATAAAACATCACCATACACCAAAAATGCCCCCAAACCACTGTCCTATCGCTGATCCATTCCTCCAGTGTTGGCGCAGCTAGAAAGGAACCTCCCAGGCACAGCTGCGGGCTAACGCTCCAGGAACAACAGTCCCAGCAGCCACACACATGCACTGTTCGCTGGACTCTCCTAGGGAGGCTCAGCACCTGACCTGAGGCTGGCGGGGCACAGCTCCGACTCCCCACTGTCCCTCGGTCAATGCCCCAAAGTGGTCACACTCTCCTGGCATGATTGCTGTGTCCCCGCCCTCCAGGAGCATCCCATGCCCTGCCAGCCCTTTGCTTTCCTGTTCCCTCCCCTGCCCCAATGGCCAGTCCAATTCTCACCTTTCCTTCAGGCCCTGCTCCAGCAGCTCCTGCTCCAGGAAGTTTAACTGGACCATGGAGCTCTCCTCTAACTCTCTCCCTTAAATCCCAACAGAGCTGCCACTTGGTACCATAAAATTAGTGCCTTATCACACATGGGGAAGTTGAGTTTTTCCACTAGGTCCTAACTCTTCCGTGGTAGAGACCATCACACAAGTAGAGGTGCAGGAGAACAGTGCATCAAAAGCCATCCACACATCTGACCCTAGTATACCGTCGGGCACATCCCCTCAAAGGAGAACAGCACTGGGCCCTTCTATGAGCTGGCACGAAGTTAACTACTAGAGAGAGACAGTCCTCGGTCTGGAGACCAGCACACAAATCACTCAGTGTGTGACACCTAGGTAGGGCACAACAGGACTCTCAGGCTCCTCCTCTGGGCCAGGAGCACAGCCTAGAGAAGTGAAGACTGTAGCGGGGCAAAGCCATACCAATGTTTTATCCTCCATGACCAACTGACTCAAAGAGTACAATCCACAAGGGTCAGCTGAGACTCCAGGGCAGAAGGCCCAGGGCAAAGAGCTTCTTAGAAATAAAGACACTGTTTGCACTATCTCCTAGAAGAAGAAAACCATGCACTTCGCTGCCAAGTTCTGAAAGCGGTTCATAAAAGCTCAGTCTCACAGGGCTGTATGAACATTAAACTACCTCAAGGACCTGAAAACAGAGATGCGTTTATCCTGAGCAGGTACCAGAAAAACCAAGCCAGTAGGCATCTGACAGCCTCTCAAAGAAAAAAGTGCCTGCTAGGCTCTCACTTAAGATTACATTTAATATTCCTTTCCTTTCTGACTTAACAACAGAAATGGGGGCAAGTTGCTCCCAACCTTCAAGGGAAAAGTGCACTCCAGCAACAAAAGCAATCTTCCACTCCACATACCTGGCTTCCAGTGACTCTGGGCACTGTCTGGGACAGCCTGGCTTGCCACAGTTAAATGTTTCATGAATCCATGCTCTAATGGGATTCTTCTTTACCTCTTTTGGCCTAATCAGCTACGCAGTCAAGGTCTCTACCAGGCTAGGTGTTAATAGGGCTTAATGTCTCTATATGCCATGGGTAAGGAAGGGGACTAGAAATGTATCCAAATCAATCTGATTACTGCCGATGACCTAAGGCCAAGAAACAACCACAGACTTCTGTGGCTACAGCCCTAGCAAGGGCAGAGATCTCCATCGGTGTCAAGGCTTCATGAGCAATGACATCAACCTTGGGAGAACATCCATTCATAGCTGCGAAAGGCAGGGAGAGGGCTCTTTTCCCTCCCAGAGCTCTTCTCTATTCCCAGAAGCCCATATTTTGAAATGCTCCCAAACCAAGACACTCAGAGGCCTCTCTTGCTCTGACACGGCCAACGAGTTCAGGGCAACTCACCTGTGTTGAATTCGAGGATCGCTCTGCACCAGGGGTAAGATGGCCTCCAGCACCTTGCTGGCTGACCCTGGCAGCATCTCCAGTACCTTCTTATCAATAGCCATCTTGTCCACGATAGTCTTAAAGTAGCGCAAGGCACTAACAACTTCCTTCTCCTTCTCTTCCAGCCAGCTCAGGTTCTGAAAGGAGATGTTGAGCATAAGGAGGGAGGAGAAAGATTAACGGGAGCTGTTTTGGAAAAATAAAGTATGATTTCTAGCTTGAGATCGATGCAAACAGTAAAGGCTTCTTATTGCAGAGACAAAGCCAAGTTACTTTCTAAGGTCTGCAGTCAGGAGAGAGGCTAGTCTTGAAGGAAGGAGGAGGGAGCCTGGACCAAGACAGTTCATTTAGATACTCCTGAATTCCCTTCCTCGTTCAGAGTCTGATGTGGCCTGAGGTTCTGAAAATTGCTTCTCCTCCTCTAACCACACTCCTCTAACACCACTAATCTCATTAGGCATAGGGAGGACTAATTTGCTGATGGCTATAGGAAGCTTACAGAACTAACAGTTAGGTCCCATGGTGCTTATCTATCCAGTAAATCAAATCAAGAAATCCCAAGGTGAGACAGTCAGAGGCATTTATGTCCAAAACCCATTCTCCCAGGACTCCTCATGAGATTCCCACATTCAACACAAAGATGTAGTCCCCACCCAATGAAATGTCATGGCTCTCTCAAAGGGTCTAGAAAACCCAGGGTTTGAAAGGGGGGATGGCTCTGGGGTGAAAAGGTGAAGAAGCCAGAGCAGGGGGCAATGATTCAATCACTACTCGTGTAGCAAATGCTAACAGCATTCACAGTCCCTGTTCCTGAAGAAAGCTCAGCTAGGACAAAAATAAAATACAGAGTTCAGAGCCCTGAACTTACCAGTATGCAAATTCCCATGCCCAAATTTTTTCTCCTTGACTACAGGATACCTCGAATCCAGTCAGTGGCCACACACTGCCCCCACCCTTGGTTCCTTTCCCCAACCTCCCTCTCTATTGGCTCTAATATCATTGACCCAGGTCCCAACTGGCTGGTAGGGAAGGGAGATCAAGGACGATCTATAAAATGGTTAAATCCAAAAACGGATACCCCACCCAAGTAGAACTGATCACATGTCCACTGCAAATTATCATCGCTGTATAGGAGGAAAACTGCCACCTGTGGGCTCTTTGGGGTGCAGTGAATATATAAATAAAAGCAACCAAAGACAAGAAAAATGTTTCTAGAAAAAGCTGATTTAAACAATAATCTATAAATAAATGATAGATAAGTGATGATGATTCAGAATACTAGCTCTTTTCTTCTTAAACAATGGGGAAGGTTTAGTTAAAACGTTCTACACTGGAGGCATTTAATGTGTAGGAATATCAAAAGACAGATATATAAATGGGATCATGAAGTAAATAGATTCTTTGGTCAGTCAACTTCCAAAGACCTGATTCACTTTCTCTCAAAGGGGTACTTCGCCAAAGGTGGTCTGTAGACCTCAAAGATGAAATTCTTTAAGAGGGGGAACCCTTCCCTGCCCCCATCACTGGCCTCTTTACTCTCACCTTTTTTCTTTTTTTCACGACTAGACGTGTTTATTTACTGTGTTTCCAAGAGGCCAGGCTCTTGTTTCCCACCTCATGGACAAGAGCTCTCTGCTTTGTCATTACCTGCCAGGGCCAGAGAGAACGTGACTATGAAGGATTTATACTTAGACATCAATGTGATGAAACCCCAGCTGGCCAGTCTGGCTAGAGGGTCCCTGACCACAGCCCTGCCATCTCAGCACATCAGGACGTGTTTGGAGCCAGGGATGACGAAAGATGGGGAGGAAGCGGGAAACATTATAAGAAAATGTGTCATCAGGTTTGCTAGGGAGAAAGGGGCTGACGTGGAGATGAGAGGCACCCAAAAGGGGAAGGAAGGCACTTCTGAGCAAAAAGAATCTTCCTGTCATTTGCAGAGAGATCAAATGTGCCACTGAAGAGCCAGGCTGCCCAGGGCTCCTACTAAAGGAACCATCAACTTAGCAGCATCAGGTTTTATCCATTAACTGTCTAGCAAATTACACTTCCAGAATCAATGGCCTCTGAGCACTATCCATTCACAGCACCTCTGCTCCTGAACAGCTATCTATGGCTGTTCAACTCTGGGCTTCTTGCAAAATGCAGCCAGCAGTCAGAAGAGTTTACAGAGAGACACCTAGACAGAGCACGTGCTAGAATTGGGAACCCAAAAACTTGGTTCTGCTGGAGGCTCCCAGTTGCACCATCTCTGAGGCAGGTGCCTGTCTCAACCGGGGCATCCCTTCCCACTGTGAGGGTGACGCCACCATCAGGCCACACACCTGAAAAGGGTAGTGGTGCTGGGGGAGGCCGAGACCCGAAGCCACTGCTGGGCTGGGGAACCACTAGCCTCAGGTTCCTCATCTGCAAAATGGGGAGGATAATACCTAATCTGGGTAATCTAAAATAAAACCAGATTTTGATCAAGGAAACTTGGGCCAGAGCCCAAACTCTGTATATTAGGAATAATAAAAGCTTGTGCATGCAGTTATGATGAGTAAATAAGACAGGATGTGAAATCACCTAGGACAGGGCCTGGGCAAAGAGAGTCCCTCAGTAAACTGTAGATGAATCTAAATCTATGCTTCTATCGACTGAGCTGCAATTTCCCACATATTTAAATAGGGAATGCTGGGGCACCCAGCTGGCTCAGTCAGTAGGGCATATGACTTGTGATATAAGGATCATGAATTCAAGCCCCATGTTGGGTGTGGAACCTACTTAAAAATAAATAAAGATAAGGGCAGCCCGGGTGGCTCAGTGGTTTAGCACCGCCTTCAGCCCAGGGTGCGATCCTGGAGACCTGGGATTGAGTCCCATGTCGGGTTCCCAGCATGGAGCCTGCTTCTCCCTCTGCCTATGTCTCTGCCTCTCTCTTCTCTCTCTCTCTCTCTCTCTCTCTCTCTGTGCCTCTCACGAATGAATAGAATCTTAAAAAAAATATTAAAAAAATAAACAGGGAATGCCATACATATAAATTGGGATTAAAATGAGAACATATATGGAAATATTCTCTAAGAAGTAAGAGCTAATTAGTAATTAATAATGACAGCAAATGGGGATCCCTGGGTGGCTCAGCGGTTTGGTGCCTGCCTTTGGCCCAGGGCGCGATCCTGGAGTCCGGGGATCGAGTCCCATGTCAGGCTCCCGGCACGGAGCCTGCTTCTCCCTCCTCCTGTGTCTCTGCCCCTCTCTCTCTCTATGTCTATCATAAATAAATAAATCTTAAAAAAAAATAATAATGACAGCAAATGATAAATGTATCTTCAGATTTCTCCAACAGCATCTTCTAAGTTCTCACATGTTGGCAGATTCCCCAATACTTCCAGGTCTGCTTGTGAGCTTCTACTAAACAACAGGTTTGTACCCAGGTCATTTTGGACAGCTGACTTGGGGCAGAGCAGAGTAATTCAGCCCTTCTTAAAGGGTAATTCAGCCCTTCTTAAAGGGTAACCAAACCAGAGTAACATTCTTCCCTGGGCCAAGGCGATACCCTCAGTTCCCTGCTACACAACAGTTCTCAGTCTTTGCACTACTGACATTTTGGGGTGGAGAATTCTCTGTTGTGAGGAGGGCTGTCCTGTGTAGGATGTTTACCAGCATCACCGGCTTCTACCCACCAGATCCAGAAGCATCTGCTTCACCTTTCTAGTGGTGACAACCAAAAGTGTCTCCAGACATTGCCAATGTCCCCTGGCATTTGCAGGAATGCACACGAGTGAAAGACACTTTCACAATGAATGTTCCCCCATGACCTCTCTTGGAGTAATGAAGGAAGGGGGAAAATTCCAAGAACCGAGTGGCCCAAACAGTCTCTTATCAGAGTTGACTAGGAGACACGGTTGTTCTAAGTCATTTTATTCTGGGCTGGCTGCACTAGCGCTACATGACCATGGATGCTCTGCTTGGGGTTTTTGTTTGTTTGACCAAACTCAGTTCCAAGAAGCTGCTGAACAGACTAAACCAGAAAAATCTCTATGGTGCACACCAAATCTCCTACTTTCTTCCTCCTCTGCAGTGCAGAATTTCATCAATCTGGCAAACACTGAACATTTTACTCTTCCTCTTCAGCCTCCTTTTGCTAATGGATGAGGCAGGAAACAGGGTTATTCGACAAAAGACTTCTGGACTTCGAACTTTAATGTTCTCCACTTTTAACTAGAATTTTAAGATATTTTGCTAGTTAAAATAAAAACAAAAATATAGGTACGCTGCAAAATTCAAGAATTATGTGTTTATATAACGGGTCAGTGTTTGCCAGTGACGTTTAATTGATGGTTGTGACAACAGTTCTACTACCCACTATGCTGTGGACAATCACTGGAACATTAGGATTATATTTCTCTACAAGGTTTATTTTTATTTTACATCGTTAAAGTTAATTTTCCTTTTATGTTTAGTGTGAGAGTTAACATTTGGATTTGTGGGACATTCAAAAAATAAATTCTGGCTTTCATAAAGAGGAAACATAGCATCCCGAGGGTTTTAACTTGCATGTCAGATGGCCTGAGCTCAAATCAGGCCATCACTACCTTTCCTGGGTGACGGTGGCCAATGCTTCCTATCTCTACAGCCTCAGCTTCCACTTCTGCAAAATAAGTTTCCATCTCTCAGGACTATTATGAGTGTTCAGTAAGAGAGTAAAAGCATAAAGCACTGAGCATGGGGTGAGGAAAAGACTGGATAAATGTTAGTGGCACAAAAGGTATCCCTGGCTCTGAGAGTGCTTGGTTCTGAGTACTTGGTTCTGTGTGCTCTCACCACATAGGCTTGCTAGACATCTAACACAGCACCTTTTACTGCAGATGCCCCTCCCTGTCCTAACTATTCAGGTCATCTTAGTAACTCAAGGAAAGAAGAGCTGGTCTTGAGAGATGAGACTCACCCATTTCCCCCAGAACGCATTGGACCCAAGTAGCACACCCAAACCAACCCTGGAAAGGACCCCCAAGCTTTCATCATGGAGTGCTGAGCTCCCTCCAAAGACCACAGGGGCTTGGATAAACTCTTAATTTTTACCCAAGGCCCCTGAACTATTTCCTGAACAGTGAAGCCCATAGTCACCACCCACTTGAACACATGGATATTGCAATAGATTTTTCTTTCCATCCCCAAAACCATGGCCCAGGATTCTGCAGTAGAAGGCAAGGCAAACCCAATTGTTCTTAGCATCACACTGACCTTCTGCCTCTGAGACCTGGAAGCCACAGCACTGGTGGACATAAATTCTACTGCCTGCTGCTCCAGATCCAAGGGGAGAGGGTAGCCCTCTGGTAGAAATCTGTCTGTTGCCTCCTGGAAGAGAGGAAACCTGGATTCCTACAGAGCTTGAAATGGCCGTTTGAGGCTGAAGGGAGGGGTTGGTGAACATCTACCGCTGTTTCGACATATCTGACTTGACTGGTCCTGCGGAGGTTACTCGTGTTTGAGGACATCCTTGGCCGGGCTTCAAGGATTTGGCATGTCTCAGAGCATGGGCCCTAAAGCCAAATGAAGGATGTTCTGGATGTCACAAACCTCCCTCTAAGTGTGTGCGTGCCAGGGCAACATGGGGCTGTCTGGGGCAGGGAGGCAGCATTGTGGGGTGTACATGGTGCGCTGAGCTGTTTTAAATGCCCAGAGGGTAACACATCTGGAAAAGGGGAACTGCTCTTGCTGAATGAACTCGACTCTGATTAACAGGAGAAACACTCACCATCCTAAAGGCTCATATTTTACAAGGACGCTGAAGGCCCCTGCCTGGAAGCATGGAATGCTATGGAGTAGGTGTTCTGCACTGAAAGCTGAATCCCCAGGGAATGAACTTAAGAACAGCACAAACTCATAATGCTCGAAGTAGGCGAAGGCCAGGAGGAACACCTAGAGAGAGTTGGCTTACTTTGCTCACAGGCTTCTCCGGATTTTTCACAGAAACTTCAGCTGGTTTTCCCTTCTTTGATGGCGTTCTCTTGATTTTGGGTGAGTGGAATTTGTCCTTCAGCTTCATGGTGAAGGAAGAGAGGTGAGAACGCTGAGAATCTGAAAACAAAGAGGGTACTAATGGTTAGAAGCAGGGTAGGAAGGAGCTGTGCTCCACTGACCTTTTGTGGAGACAAGCATCATCCCTAAACAAATCTTCCCTGGCTGTTTAGAGTTACAAAGGAAAGGAAAGACCGATCTATTGAAACACTTCTGCTCACACAATTTAATTTCTGCAATTTCCATGTAAATTAGGTTGTTCAGAATTGTGGAAGTCAAAGGCAGTCAAAATAGCTATGGAAAAAGAACTCGCAAATATTTCCAGTGTCTTCCATGGAGTTTGTATGGTGAGCTAACCAAAGTCTAAGGGAACTAAGAAGAAAGAATATTAAAGTAGAATCACAGAAGTGTAGGATGAATGAACTGGAAAGAAAGGCTCTTTTGAATCAACCTTCTGATTTTTGTTAGTTTAGGGAATAGCAATAAGTGTCATGGGCAAGGCCTCAGAGTTGGCACTGGAGACTGAAATAGCACTAAGGAGTTCAAAATCTTCTGGAACACAGTGAAAGACTGGATGGTTTCTCTTCAAGATCAGGAACAAGCCCTGGGTGTCCATTCTTGCCATTCCTATTCGATATTGTACTCCAGTACCCTAACAAAAGCCATCTAGCTTGGGAAGGGAGACATAAAATTCAATTTGTAGATGACCTTATATATGGAAAATCCCAAGCAATCCACTAAAAAACTATTAGCACTAATAAACCAATTCAATAAAGTCACAGGATACAAAGTCAATATACAAAAGTTTGTTGGATGAATGAATCTTCAAGACATTATACTGAGCAAAACAAGCCAGCCACAGAAAGACAAATAACGTGCGATTCTACTTACTTCAAGGTATTTAAGGTAGTTAAAAATCATAAAGTCAGGGGCACCTGGGTGGCTCAGTGGTTGAGCTTCTACCTTTGGCTCAGGTTGTGATCCCAGGGTCCTGGGATCAAGTCTTGCATTGGGCACCCCATAGGGAGCCTGTTTCTCCCTCTGCCTATGTCTCTGCCTGTCTCTCTGTGTCTCTCATGAATAAGTAAATAAAATCTTTTTAAAAAATAAATAAATAAACCTAATTTTTCACTTGTTTCTAAAAAAAAAAAAAAAAAAAAAAAAGTTTGTTGGATTTCTATATAGTACAAATGTATGCTCCAAAACAACATTTTAAGAAGCTTCCATTTAGGGGCATCTGGATGCTCAGTTGGTTAAATGTCCAACTCTTGATTTTGGCTCAGGTCATGACTCCCAGGGTCGTGAGATCGAGCCCCATGTTAGGTTCTGCGCTCAGCACAGAGTCTGCTTAAGATTCTCTCTCTCCCTCTCCTTCTCTCTCTAGAAAAAATAAATAATAATAATAATAGCTTCCATTTACACTACAGGGAACTGATGATGGTTGCCAGAGGGAAGGGGGATAGGAAGATGGACAAAATGGGGTAAAAAGAGAGGGAGACACAGGCTTCCAGTTATGGAATGACTGAGTTGTTGGAATTAAAAGTATAGCATAGGGAATATAGTCAATGATATTGTAATAGTGTTTTATGGTGATGGATGATAACTATACTTGTGAGCACAGCATCTCTACATGCTATGCTGTGCTCACAAGTGTATCACTATGTTGTACACCTGAAACTAGTATAACACTGTATGTCAACTATATGTCAATAAAAACAAAACAAAACAAAAAAAGCTTCCATTGATAATATCATCAAAAAGAATAAAATACTGAGGCATATAATTAACACAAGTGCAAGACATACACTAAAAACTCTAAAACATTTTTTTAAAGATTTTATTTATTTATTCATGAGAGATAGAGGCAGACACAGGCGGAAGGAGATGCAGGCTCCATGCAGGGAGCCTGATGTGGGACTTGATCCTGGAACCCCAGGATCACACCCTGAGCCAAAGGCAGATGCTCAGCCACTGAGCCACCCAGGCATCCCTAAGGCCAATCAATTCTTAAAAAGGTGTCAGGCCATTCAATGGATGAATAAATGCTCTTTTCAACAAATGGTGCTGGCAATGACTGTGGATATTTCATACATAAAAGAACAAGAATGAATCTGGACCCTTATCTCACATCATATACAAAAATTAATGGATCAAAGATCTGAATGTAATAGCTAAAACTATTAACTATTGAACAGTTTATTTATAAACTATAAACTTTTAGAATAAAACACAGGGATACAATTTGTGTGATCTTGGGTTTAGTAATGGTTTCTTAGGATGCAAAAATCCAAGTGACAAAAGAAAAATCGGATGACCTGGACTTCATCAAAATGTAAACCTTTCAACTAAACTTATTGTGGTGATCATTTTGCCATACATACAAATATCAAATCATTATGCTGTACACCTAAAACTAATATGATACTATATGTCAATTAAAATGTTTGTGCTACAAATGATACCACCAAGAAAGTGAAAAGACAAACTATAGAATGGGAGAAAATATTTGCAAGTCATATACCTGATAAGGATCTGCATACAGAAAATATAAACAACTCTTAAAACTCAACAGGAGACAAATAATCCAATTAAAAATGACCAGGGGACTTCAATAGACATTTCTCCAAATAAGATAAACAAAAGAGCAATAAAGATAAGAAAAGACGTTCAACATCATTAATCATCAGGGAAATGCCAAAACCAACTTAAGTTTCTCTTAAAACCCACTAGATATAATAAAAAAAGACATGTAATAACAAAGTATTGGTGATGGTTGGGGAACTGGAACCCTCCTATATGGGTTACCAGATGACCCAGCAATTCTATTCCTAGTCATATACCCAAGAGAAATGAAAACATGTATCCATATGATTCGTACACAAAAGTTCACAGCAGCATTATTCATACAAATCAATAGGTAGAAATAACTCAAATGTCCATAAATGAATAAATAAAATGTGGCATAAGCATACAACAGAATATTGCCTGACAATAAAAAAAGAAAAAGAAAAAGAAATCCTGTCACCTGCTACAACATGGATGAATCTTGATTATATAATGCTAAGTGAAAGAAGCCAGTCACAAAAGACCATTTATTGTATCTTCCAATTTTTTGAAATGTCCAGAACAGGCAAATTAATAGGGATGGAAGGTAGATTAGTGGCTAAGAATAAGGGAATGGGAGAGGGAAGGAGAGAGAGGGCTTGCTAATGAATATGAGATTTCTTTTGGTGGGGAGAAATAAATATTCTAAAATTAGAATCTGGTGATGGTTGCACCAAAATCCAGTGAATTCTAAACACACACACACAGCATTCTACACTTTAAATGAGTCAATTGTATATGTGAAAAGCAAAAACCCACTGAAGACTTCCTTCATCTCACCATTTACCTCAGTGTTTTTCAGTGTTGGAAATGATCTTATCAAGTAATTAATTAATGTGCTTGTCTCCTCACAAGAATGCAGACTCAGTGAGGACCATACCTGCCCTGTTCATGCCTACATCCCCAATGCTAACAGGGTACCTGGCCCACAGAAGATGCTTAGTAAACATTCATTCAACAAATGAACAAATTAACCAATCAGAAAATACTCCACAAAAAGGACTGCTTTTTTTTGATACTATATGAAATTCACAGAAAATACCTGAAAGTGGTTGAAAATTAGGGAACAGAACATGACCCTATGCAATGGAAAAAGAAAAAAACTGTAGTTTTAAAACTACAAAGCAACCCCCCCCCTTCAATTTTTCTACCTATTTACTACTAAAACACTCTTCTAAATAAACGACATAGCACCCTGTGCTACAGGCCTGTCACTGTGTCTATTATTACTGCATGTGGCTTCATTGGGACAAGGTTCAATTCCTGCATCAAAGGCCTTCTAGGTAGCTGGCAACTTCAGATAATCTATCTGCTCTTTGCAAACTTCCTAGAAGCCCACTGCACTCTGGACCAAAGAGAAAAGCCAGAGCCTGACCTTTGCTCACATGCAGAATCAAACCAAACATGATTTTGTAGCTGTTTGTCTGCTGGCAGGAAGCCCTCCTTGGACCCAACAGTGTATAGAAATCTGCAGGGAGCTGGTGCACCTCTCTCCTCATATGGAACAGCTCAATGCAGGGTGAGGAGGGGCTCTCAGCACCTGTCCTTATACACCAGGCATCCCTGGGATTCAAAGCAGGTGAACTGGCACGGCACAGTTTCTCTACCTCTCCTCTACTTTGCCTCTTCTTCCCCACCCAAGCAGGGTAGGTCCCCTATACAGTTTATACTTTCTTCTTCATACTTCAAAATGATGTGACCAGTCTAATACATATGGTGGTGAAAGGTTGAGCTCTGTAGTCAGACTGTTTGGGTTAAAATACTTCAAAGGGATTGATAACGTTCGTGAGATGGCCGTTCGTGAGATGTGATAAAGAAGAAATGAGGTGCTGCCTGTGGCTAGTGCACTGAGGTTCTTATCCAAGGGCTGGGCACACAGTGCTTCTGCACAGGGCACTAACCCAACTACATAAGTTGGATGGGTCGCAGGGTTGATCAAACTGAATTCTCAGCTCCTATCTGCTTACAGATCTGAACTAGGCTATGGTGCAGCACTGAATTTTTAACTGATGAGCCTAAGAAACTGAGGGCCTTACAAATGCCATCCTCCTTTCCCCTAGCACAGACCAGAAGTCTCCATCTGGCTCTTCTACCCTACCTGTCTGTACTGCTGCCTGCCTCAGGATCCTTACAGTCACAGTACTGACCAGGCAGGTTTCCAAGCCCGAAGGGATGTTAGAGAGATGTACTAATCCGTGCAACTTCCACCCTGAGCAACTAAGACTGAAAGTAGGGCCAGAAAAGCAGATGCAAATGGGGAAGTCTAGGCAGGATGCATGGTTTGTTTGGTGGCCAAAGACCTCTAGAGACCTGGGCTGGGTGAGCCAACTTCCGCTTTTGCCTGTCTGCTACCCTGAGGTGCTGTACTGACAGGCCAGATTCACACCTCTGCCATCATGACTAGGGCGGAACTGGGGTGTGCAAGGAAGGCATGGAGGGCCCCCCAAATACTCTCAGGTTCCTGCACTTGCAGAGCCAGTACTGATCATTGATCCAAGGGCCAACGAAGCAAACTGAAGGCAGGAAGTGTATTATAGCACCCTACCTATCTCGGTCTGAAATTCTAGTCTGTTTTGGGGCACAGCTGGGAATCCTATCAGCATTTAAAGAAAGAATTGCATCTACCAATCAATCTCTCTCCTGGGAGTATTTAATAGACTAAAAACAGCTACCTTTAGCACACAATGTGTTAAATCAAGTGGAGAAAGCAGATTCTTTGTAGTGGTAATGAACCTCCTCAACTCTGGAAATAGAAGACAGCACAAACTAGAACACATTTGGACTTGGAGGCTGCTTGTCATCTTTTCCTTGAAACAATGGGTTGACAACAGATTTCAGGTGACTTGAAACATTACTCAAACTATGCTTCTAAGTGCTGATCAAGTACTATAATGACCAGTGAAAGCAGTGCGGAAGGAAGCGACAGGTGGCATCTCTGGTGGGGTGATCTTGCCAACAGCATCAGACACGCTCTGGCACACACACACACTTCCTGCCCCTATTCTCAAGTCCCTCAAGTGTATCAATCATCTGGAGTGGAGGCCAATGCCAAAGAGATGCTCCCACACTATTATTGGAGTCTCAGGGAGCTTTATCAACCACTCCCTTGTTATTTCCTGGCTTTTCACTTAGAAAGTTACACTTCAGATTTTGTATGTTTTTAGAGATTTTCTAGTACTAAAATTAAAGCAAATTTTTGAAAAATTCCACACACACACACGACTTAGAATTAAATGCACGTATCCACCAACTTAGCCTACCAAATAGACTTTTCCGGCAATGATGGAAATATTCTGTATCTGCACCATCCTGCATGATAGCCCTTGCATCTACTGAGTACTTGAAATGTGGCTGGTGGCTGCCACATCGGACAACACAGCTCTAGAAACAGAAAGTTATCAAGTCCACTGATGCCACCACATTCCCTGTTTGTGATCATATCTCTCTTCTCAATAACGGATAACCGTGATTCTGATTATTTTTTAAAGATTTATTTATTCACTTGAGAGAAAGAGAGAGCACGAGCGAGCAGGGGGGAGGGGCTGAGGGAGAGGGAGAGAGTGTCCCAAGCAGACTCCACCGTAATAAGCATGGAGCACAACACAGGGCTCTATGCCATGACCCTGAGGTCATGACCTGAGCCCAAACCAAGAGCTCGTCGCTCAACCAACTGAGCCACCCAGGCAGTCCCCATGATTCTGATTTTTGTGCTTATCATCTCTTACTTTTTGTGACAATTTATATCTATAAGTATAGTTTAACTGACAGCTTTGTGAACTTTACATAAATGGAAATATATTGTAAATTTTCTTACATTCCTGCTTTTTCACTCAGTGGTAGGTCTGATGCCTAACCGTGCTGAAGTATATATAAGAGCTTTCACTTTCAGTGGACACTGGGCTGTTTCCAGCTTCTATAAACAACGCTGCTATGAACAATCTCATATATGTCTCCTGGAACACATGCAAGAGCTTCCTATGAATAGAACTGTCTAACTATACAGTATGTACCAGATTTAATTTTATGGCTTTTGCCAAATGATTTTCCAAAATGACTGTGCCACTTTGCAAATCCATTATTAAGGTCCCAGTTGCTCCATTATCTCCACCAACACCTGGGATTATCAGACTGCTACACTACCTTTATGGCCAAACCTGACCAAAGGAAACAAAAACCCTCCTTCACATAACAAGGGAATGCCATAAACTGCTATTTTATTGTAATCTATCAAATCTGTGAGAGCAACTTCAAAAGTCATTGATAGAACTTAAGAAATCAAAGCCTCAGACCACTGCTCATTATGGCATTTATACCATGGATGGTCAGGAACTCTCAGTGACTAATCTGCTAGTCATTTCTTCCAGAGGAAGGGTGGCTTACATAGCTTCACAATTTCTGTATAAATGGCCATGATGTTACTAAGAGCAGACACTTTCTTAGGCAACCACTGTAGGATGCAGATCCACCTATCAGATGAATGTCAGAGGAAGGACAGGCTGGAAGAGAGGCACATAGCCTGCTCACAGAATCAAATCTCAACAAAACCTCCCAAGCCCCAAAAGTCACACCGATTTTTTCCCGAGTAGTCTGCCAGGTACCAATATTTCATTCTTAGATTTTCAATTTGCCCTTCAGTCAAGCCCAACAAAGGTCTCTGCCTGGTGCTGACAAATGTACATATCAACTGGCCTTTCAAATGTCACTGGTAGCAGCAGCTGGGATCCCAACTTAGCAGTGGTTTCTGTCAGGGCTTAATTCTGCTCTGGATAAGGGCAGTCTCTAAATATCAGCCAGACAAGGGACCACAATGTCTGCGTCATGGTGGATAACACTTTGAGGCAGTTCCAAAATTACTGCAGCCAATCCTAAGAAACACTGTGGTGTCAATTTCTTGTTACCTCCAGTGTACTGGGCACAGAATTGTGGCACAATTGGGAAGGATCTCCATTTGTCCACTTATACAAGTTTCATCCGAAGCTACCTGCCCAATCCACACTACCCCCCCCTTTCCCAAATATGTAAAAAGGACAACTAGAGTGGAGAAGTAGCTTCTTCTTTTAAAACTTAAGGTTTTTTGTTTGTTTGTTTGTTTTTTTATTTAAGCAATCTCTACTCTCAACTTGGGGCTTGAACTCACAATCAAGAGTCACATGCTCTACCAGCTGAGCCAGGAAGAACTTTTCTAAATCTAAGATTTCAGGGGCATCTGGGGGGCTTAGTGGTTGAGCGTTTGTCTTTGGCTCAGGTCATGATCCCAGGGCCCTGGGATCCAGTCCCACATCAGGCTCCCCACAGGGAGCCTGCTTCTCCCTCTGCCTATATCTCTGCCTCTCTGTGTTTCTCATGAATAAATATAATCTTAAAAAAATAAACCTAAGACTTCAGTGTGTTACTTATTTAAAATTTTAAAGACTAATGCAAAGATAAAGACAAGAGTTCAGGCTGAGTGGGTTGTGGGCACAGCAGGCAGCACGTGGGCTTTGGAGTCAGGCAGTCTCTGTTCTAACCCAAGCTCAGGCGTATACACAGGCAAACTCTGTAACCTCTCTGAGTTACAAGTTCCTCACCTACAGAAAAGCATAACCTCAGGATTAAACATGATCCTGTGTGTCAAGCATTTAGCTGAGGACGTGATATATAGCAAATGCTCAATAAATGGAGGCCATTATGGTTACTTGATAACATCACCAGACCTCTGCCAACACTTAGCTAAAAATAACTACAGCCCAGTCGAACGGAAAGCAACCTGATGTTTCATTTTTTCCAACAATTGCCATATGAAAAGATCCTCTGTCTTACTTAATATAGAACTATTCATGTTAAAACAGAGGGAAAATACTACTTGGGAGTTTTGCAACACCCAAGCCTCTTCTGACATGAAAGTCCGTTCGTATCATCCATGTGTTCAGGCAATCTCTGGGTAACTCTGAGCTGTAGAGTTATAACAAGCAGAACAACCTTGTTATAAAAATCCAAGCGCTGCAAAAATACATAACATAGAAAATGAAAAATCCCTCATATGGCACAGCTGAAATACTTTTCAACTTAACAATATGTTGTGAGCATTTTTTCACAGGAGCAGAGTTAATGGCTGAATAAATGTTCCACTGAAACCTATTTAACCAGTCTCCTGGCTGATGGTTTTTAACTTTTGCTCTTCAAACAATGCTGAATTGATGAATACTCTCATGCCTAACTTTCTAGGCACCTGTATAATGAGATAGGCCCCTAGAAATGGCATTGTTAGGTCAAAGGTGAGATACTATGCAGATGCCTAAGTTGGATGTAGACCAACAGGGACTGAACCAAAGAGTGAGGCTCAGGATGGAGGCAGAAGGGGTAGGGTGCAAGAGTGGGGCTAGGCCTATGACCTATAGAGGAAACCAAGCTTCAGCTTGGATTTGGGCTTAAATCTGATAGAGCCACCATTTTGGATCTCTTTGCATAACTGGTAATGATTAAAAATAGATTTGGGATTGGATGGACACCTCACAAAAGAGGATATCCAAATGGCCAGTAAACAGATGACAAGGTACTCGACTCCAAAAGTCATCATGAAATAATCAATTAAAATCCATAAAGTGATACCATTACATACTTGAATGGATAAAAAGAAAAAATAGGAAACACTAAGGGTTGACAAGGATGAAAAGCAATGGGCAGGGTCCACCTGCCACTGTGGAAGGGATGAATCCAGACAGCTAACACATGTTTCCCTGGGGGCCTGGTAATCCCACTCCAGGTGTGTACCCTGGAGAAATGCCCACATGAAATCACAATAAGTACCAGAATATTCAAAGCAGTGCTTGCTTTGGCAGCACATATACAGAATATTCAAAGCAGCACCACCCAAATGCCCGCTGACAGAATGGGTACACTGAGACACCTGCACATGTGGCATGCCACACAGTAACAACCTACACCTACACATAAAAAATATGGATGAATCTTACAAATCTAGAAAGAAGGCACACACACAGAAGTACATTTGATATGATTCCATTTATACAAATACAAAAACAAGCAACATTAATCTATGATTTCAGCAGTTAAGATAGCAGTTACACTTGGGGTGGGGGGAGTATGCTGCAAGGCACAGGAGGGAGTGAGCTATGGTCTATTTCTTTTGTTTTTTAAAGATTTATTTATTTTAGAGAGAGCAGGTGCGTGTGCATGGGGAGGGGCAGAGGGAGAGAGAATCTCAGGCAGACTGGGCTGAGCATGGAACCCAACGCAGGGCTCGATCCAAAAACACTGAGATCCTGACCTGTGCTGAAAGCAAGAGTCAGATGTTTAATGACTGAGCCACCTAGGAGCCCCCCAGTCTATTTCTTGATTGGAGCTAATTACACTCTGGTGTTCAATTTGTGAAAATCCTCCAAATTACATACTTAAAGCCAGATATATTTTTTCTGATTCATGGTATACATCAATAAAAAGTTGGAATAAAGTAGACACAAAGGCCTTAAGTTCTAAAAGAGTCCACATAATTTTCACATGGGTCAGATTAACAGAGCACTTACAATTCAAGGAAATCCTAGTCCGTGAAACATACAAATGTATTTAACCATGAATAGTCCAGAATGAGTGTCTTCTCAAATAACTTGCCACTGAATATATCTCAGGAAAAATCTGTGGATATCTTTGGAAGTTTTAATTTCATCTTTGTAAAAATAATAAAAGAACCTATATAAGTATCTTTATGATCTTAAATCACTAGTAAATAAGTGTTTTCTAATCTCCTTTCCCTTATTGTATGGAAAATTTAAAGAACTTAATGTAAACACATGTGTATCTTATAATTTCTTTTGTTTTTAACCAAGACTGAATCAATGGATTTTTGTATAGTGTTAACAACAATACCTATTCATAAGGTTAGTCTATGAAATAAACAATATTCATGCTCAACAAATACTTGAGCATCTCATCTGTGCCAGGCCCTGTATAGATTGGGACTGAGGAACCTTCCTCTGCAGATATCCACAGGAACTTGAATTAGGCAGTTCCATCAATGAGTCTGTGTTAAGGAGGCAGATGAGGCTTGAGGTATACATGTGGGCATTGGTAGCACAGAGATGACATAGGAAGCCGAGAAACTAGATGAGAACCACAGATGTACAGACAAAGAAGAGGTGCTCGCTGCTTATTTGTTGAGTGGTCTCTTTCTACACACAAGCTCCTGGTCACTGCCCTGGATGTCTAGACCAGACAGACAGCACAAACCTGTATTCCTGATTCTCCCTCTCAAACCTGCTGCCACTACGTCTTGGTAGACATGAAACTTCACCCTTCCAGTAGCTCAGGTCAAAATTCTTGACTCTGTTCTGCTTACATCTACCATCTGATGCTTCAGCATATTCTGTGAATCCCACCTTAACAGTATATTCAGAATCTCACCACCGTAACCACCTGTACCATTTACACCCTGATCTAAGCCATAGTCACTTTGTGCCTAAACCACTACCATACGTCCAAGAGTCCCCTGCTCCTTGCCTTTCTGTAGTCTTTTCAACCCACTAACTGGAGTGATCCTTGTAAAAGGTTAAATCCTGTTACATTGCCCCTCTGCTCAAAACCCTCCTGTGGCATCTCTTCTCACTCAGAGTGAAAAGCAAAGCCCTTCAGAGGTCCACAACCCCTCTCATACAACTGTCAGAGAGGGCTCTGAATAAATCCACATAAAGAGTTTTCCCCAAGACTTACTCCTTTTATCAAATATTCATCAAGTATCAGACAGATATCCCAAGAAGAGATGAAAGGGGAGCCTCCAGGGTTGAGAGCTGCTTCTCTCCTGGAGTCTAATCAAATGGCTAGATCAGCAGCTCCCATTTTAAACATCCCATTATAAGTCAGGGACTGTGTGAGGAGCTCTAGGTTGCCCCTATCTTCACACTACTACTGGAAGGAAAGTGTTTTAATTACCATTTGACACATGAGGAAACCAAGGCCCTAGTACCGCCCCCCAACCCATAAATCACAGACACACACACCACAGACAAGGCAAGGAGCCCTGACATGTGCTGTGAACAATTCAAGGTCAACACGCCCCAGGGTGGCCTACTCCCATCACTGTTTGGAAATGGTCTAGAGATTCTCAAAGTCACAGACTTCATACACATCCAGAAGATGCGAATTAGTCACTTTGTCCAGAGTTTTATTTCTAGAGGAGAGAGAGAGAGAAGAGATGGGGAAGGAATGCAACAAAGTGGGATAAGTTTATTCTGAGTAAACATTACCACTGCCCTGGGCAGAAAGTAAGCAGGGCCACAACACACCACATCATTCAGGATCCTGGCTACAATAGGAAATGGAGTCCACCCTGACCTTTGTCCCTTAGGTGGAGTTGTTTGGAGCAGCCTCTGTCCCTCAGAGGAACTTGCACGTCAGGACTGGTGCCAGTTTAGAATTCAAACAATGCTCCTCAAGGGCCTCAGGGCATATTTTTTAGCACCATGTCACCAGCAAAGCAGCCCGAGTTGGGGGTAGGAAGGCCTGTTTATTTGGGGCCAGGCCACGATGACAGGTCACAGGTGCTTAGGGACAGTGGAGGCTTTGGCACACAGGGGCTCTGTCAGCCTCGGCTACACTTGGCCCTGCCCAGGAACCCCGAGAACCCATTATTTGTCAGACTACCTTCTGGACTTCTAGAGGAAAAACATTTTCACCTGACAGCAACACACGTTTATTTATTTCCCTGCAACAAGGGAAAGAGAGGAGAGCCACAAGCCCCAGCACTCTGGAAGGCACTCACTGGTCAGCGAAGGAAGTGAAGGGACAAGGGTCACCTAGAAAGTCCTTCCCCACCCCTATCACCTGGGGAAACAGGCAGCATCTGATAACAGAGCAGGCACCGTGGGGCAACCACATGCCCTCACTCATTCATTCATTCCATACATCTTTACACGCCAAACATCTACAAATTATTAGGGTCAAGAAAGAAGCAAGACATGGTTCCTCCCTCTATGCAGCTCCTAACCCCATGGGGGAGAACTGGGAAAGTCCTCCATCAGGACACAGAGTGAGGAGTCTCAGGATGGAGATTGGCCCAGCAAAGGCTTTTTGGTTGCTCACAGCCCTGTTGGAAGGAGGACAGCTCTAGGGGCCTGTGGAAGTGCTCTGTGGCCCAGGACCCCCCCCCCTCCCCCCAAAGAAAACCCAGCCTACTCCTCAGGGGAGGAGGAAGGAGCTGGGCTTACAAGAACAGCTCCAGACTGCAGGCATTTCACATGGGGACCAACAAAAAGCATCAGAGTCAGCAAGCAGGTGCTGGTGTGGAAAAGGCCACAAAGTCTCTGAGCACCATAGAGGGATCTGAAAATGACCACTTCTTCAAAGGCATACTTCTGGCTTCCCAGGCACATGGGTTGAGGGCAGTAAGGGGTGGGGGTGAAAGAGAGGTGGCCTTTATTCTCACCCAACCAGAGGCAGTGAATTTTTCTCTAGAACAAAATGAACAAAAGGTCTTTCTCAGCTGTTCTTCGATGAGTGTTTCTCCGTAGACCCTGGCCCTCTCAAACCCCTGGTTCTCAAACATGTTTGTAGCCAGGGCACCTACTCTGGCAGAAATATTTATTGTGTATGATGGTCCAGACATATACGGGGGAAAAAAAGAAGCAATCCCACTCTGCTCTATACGTTCAGAATCAAGTGTTGACCAATCCCAATCTCTCCACAGTAATGGCTAAGGTAGCACCCCGGGGAGGGGCCAAGTGAGTGGTAGGGCTCTCAGCTTCCATGTGGTGTGAGAATTTGAAAGGATCCTGAGTCAGCCTCAGACAGTAGTCTCCTCTGTAGTCTCCTACAGAGGAAGAGGAGGCCCTGGGACTGGATGTGCCCCCAGGCTAGGGCCCAGGGATCCTGTACCAGGCCAGTCTAGGGCTCCTCCCTCAGTAATGGCTGAAAAAGTATCATCCAACCTCCCAGACATTTCTCCTCCTCATGAGACAACTTCAGAGTCATAAGTAAACACACATAGAGGGCCAGAAAAAAAGAGCCCGCTCCAGTACTGGTGACAGCCAGCAATTCTCTGTGAAATACTTAGAGCCACAGGCAGTCTCATCACCCACCAGAGGCTCTGAGGGCCTTTAAAATTCTACGACTAAAATCTGAAGTTGTGCTGTTTAGTCAAAGCCAGAATTTCATTGGCTTAAAGCCTGACATCCAAACCAATTCATCTCCAGTCAAATGCTTCAGTCCCGTGTACAGAAGGCATTAGGTCCTGAGTAACCACATAGCAATGGCTGGGACCCGTCCTACACTGTGAGTGTCTGGGGCTCATCTCTGGGCACCTCATGAGCCTTTTTCATTTAATCCTCACAGTGACCCACCAAGGTAGGGAAACAGGTTGAGAGGTGAGAGACTCTGGATATGAACCCAGTGTAGCTTACACACCAGCCCCAGTCTCCTCACGTGGCAGAGAGATGTAAGTAAGGACCCTAAAGACAGTTCAAACAAAGCAGAATACGGGCTCAGGGGGAAGGAGGACTCATTCATTCTTTTGTCCCGAATGAATAGTCTTATTGTCTCTGGGTCAGTGTTCCACTTCTTACAAACCAGCACCAACAGAGGACTCTGTTTGGCTGTGTGCACCACTACCTTGTCCCTCCCCCCAGCCTCCAACTTAGATGGTGCATCTCGGCACAGATTCCCCTTCCTCTTTCCAAAATGAAAGCTTAGCAAATATGTTGTTTATTAGATATGTTCACAACTTTGATCCCCAGGCAAGCAAGTCACCACAAGAGCAGAAGACAAGACTTTCAGGCCAGCACTGCTTATAAAAGTGAATCATACCCTTCTGGAAAAGTCCAAAACCAAGGTGGCTCCCTCACAGCAGCAGCAGCAGCAGATCAAAGACCTTCTCACTGTGCTAGCTCCCAGGCTAAAAACACTCCTAGTGGTGAAATCTCAGGCAGTCTCTTAGCCTAAGGCGGAGAGGCCAAAGGTATAGTACCAGCTCTCTCACCTTGGGAGGTAGGATTATAGATGGAACCCAAGATGCTGTTTTTATTTTATTCTTTTTAAAGATTTTATTTATTTATTCATGAGAGGCACAGAGAGAGAAAGGCACAGACACAGGCAGAGGGAGAAGCAAGCTCCATGCAGGGAGCCTGATGTGGGACTCGATACCCCCGTCTCCAGGATCACACCCTGGGCTGAAGTCTGCGCTAAACTACTGAGCTACCCGGGCTGCCCTCAAGATGCTATTTTTAAACAACTCCAAAAACAATGGGAGAATTGTATTTGAGTGATGGATAGAATTGTCATTTGGCTAGGAAGCATTAGAAAAGGACTTTCCAAAGTCAAAAAGGCCTCCCAGTTCTCACGAATTTATACCTTTACAGTCTGGGATTAATAACAAAATGGGATCACAGTACATGTTTTTAAAAGACAGTCCTTGGGTGCTTGGCCATCATCTCCCTTCCTAGGTCTTAGACTCAGTCAAATAATATTCCTTTAACTCTCTCCAAAGTCTCTCTCTTGTTCAGAACCCTCCAAAAGCACTCTCCATTCCAAAAAGTGCCTTTAGGAAAAATCCAGTTGCTTCATTCTAGAATCCTCAAAGCAGGACACACTGCATTTTTCAAGAAGGAATCTTGTTCTCTTTCCCTTGTTCTCTCTGAGCAGCTGTATCCTTTATGTACCCCTAGAATTGAAGTTCTCTGTAAAGGACCAAATCTTTGCAGAGGCAGCGGCCTCCGTGTCAGCACGCCAAGGAGGAAGAACAAGCACAAGCCACATGGGAGAAACAGAAGGAGGCAGAGACTGGTCTTTTCAAAGTCAGCTGCTTGGAATTAGAATGGGCTTTCCTGGTGCAACAAGGTTAGAAATCTAACTGGGGCCCCATGGCCACCGACCCAACGAAGCACAACTTGGCTGAGCCCCTTCCACTGGACACATGCTGGGCTCTGGGGTCACCAAAGACCTGGCCATGGCCCCATCTGGCCCTGGAACAGGAATGTAGGCTCTTGCCTTCACACAGTTTATAAGCTAACAGAGAAGTAATGCCATATACCCAGAGCTCCAACACCTAGCATAGCAAGACAAATGCTTTAAAAATAAAGGGTTTACTTCCTGGAAGATACACAAAAAGTTCATGAAGAAAGCCCTAGGGCTGCAAGCCGAGCAGACACTAATGGGATATGACCATGACAAATGTGAAGAGACGGAGTTGCCTTGGGTAAGAGGCATCTCTGAGAGACAGAACTGAGTGAGCCTAGCAGAAAGGGCACTGGCTGCATGCATGGGGAGACATGTGCTCTATTCCTTCTGCTCACATTTACTCCCAAGTCATGACCCCATTAGCAGGTACCCAAACCAATTCCGTGAATTAAAACAGGAAACTGAATAGAAGCGATCAGAGGGCACCAAGGCAGTAAGGCTAAATATCATTTCATGACATTTATTTCCATTACAACCAATCTGAAACACTGAAGGCCCTTCTCCTTGGGGAGAGTCAGATGGAGGACTTTCTAACTAGGACATTCAATGTCCTAGTGAGAACACTGTATGTCCTCCTCACTAGGATGATGAGGAGCTGCTGTAGCTTAAGGGTTCTGCAGGGGCAATTAAGACCATAAATCCAGTCCTCTCCCGGAGTCCAGGACACTGGTTGAGCCTCCTACTCTGGGTCTGGAACTAAGGATCATACATAGGTGCAGCACCGGCAGGTGGGCCATTTCTAAGGTGGTGGCGATTGGTGGCTTTCCAGCCTTTTTTGACCACAAACCACAGTAAGAAATACTGTGATCAAGTACACAAAGCATATCAAAAATCTAAAAGACTTAAATTCTATTTCATTTTGTAATCCTATGAATTAATTCTATGACCAAATAGTGTCTTAATCCTCCCCCCAATTGAGAGTGAAGGGGAGTGGAGGGTCTGGGTCATTAACAGCAGCATCTACACAACTTGGAGCTGGTTAGGATATCAGGTCTCCACCCCAACTCCCAAGCCAGACCTAATGATTTAAGATCTCTAGGGGTGAGGCCCAGGAATCTGGGCTTTAACTAGTCCTTCAAGGAAACAAAGGTCTGGGGGAAAGAGATAAACTGTTAAGAAATCCCAAATCTTGAGTGGGAGATAGGGAGGCTCTGTAAGCTCAGCAGAGCCAAGTGCACACACAAAGTGACAGGCAGGTATATTCTTTGACTCTGACAGGGAAGTTCAAATCTCACATCAAAACATTCCTTGGGACAAGCTCCTTCTGATAGGGAGATGGATATGTGAACACTGTGCCTAGAACAGGTCTAGCACAGTCATGGAGCTTGAGGGGAAGGTGTGACTACTAGTCCCAGCCTCCCCAGGGAAGAACATTTGGCTGAAACACGTCTCTTTGTTACAAGGCTCAGAGCATAAGTAAGCCAGTTAATATTTCCTGAAGACCTACTGTGTGCACGAGTGCTTCAGACAACAAATTTCACCCAGAAATGGTGGACAAAAGTGATCAATCATTGCTCTTCCTTTTGCTGTATGCCATACTTGGCTGCAAGTATGGCTGTGCATCTGGCTGCAATAGTTGTTTAGTATCTACTTTGTGCTGGAAAAAAATGGTTTTTGTTCTCATTTCTCTAAGGTAGTGACTCTCACGAGGGTAGATATGTGGATCAAAGGCAAGGTGTCTGTCATAAGCATATACAAAACAACTATATACGTCCACATTTGCAATCAGAAGAAAGCAAACCCGGGGCACCTGGGTGGCTCAGTGGGTTAAGCGTCTGACTCTTGATTTCAGCTTAGGTCATGATCTCAGGGTCATAGGTCAGGCT
Organism: Canis aureus; assembly: GCF_053574225.1. Taxonomy (NCBI): domain Eukaryota; kingdom Metazoa; phylum Chordata; class Mammalia; order Carnivora; family Canidae; genus Canis; species Canis aureus. The sequence continues at coordinate 8,617,658 of NC_135626.1, forward strand.
CTGTGCTGGGTGTGAAGTCTGGTTAAGATTCTTTCTCTCCCTCTCCCTTTGCCCCTCAACCCCCGGCTTGTGCATCTCTCTCTCTCAGAAAGCAAACCTGGACTAAATATGCAGATGCTAAAAGGGGAGGGGCTGAGGTGTCAGTGTCCAAGATTGGGGTTGGGTGAAAAGCTACCATGCTGCTAGGGCACTGGCCTGAACTCTGCTTAGAAGGTTGGGTCCCCTATTCTATGGTGACCCCAACTCATGAATTAATGGTTTTCTTAGTGGAAAACATAAGTATATTTAAAGTCCTTAGAATGCATTCTAAGTTGATAACCACATTTTTATATTTAAGATGGAAACCCTGAATTTTCATTCAGATAGATAGGAAAACAAAGCCAACGAGGAAGGAAAGGAATCTGCTGAGGACCCGGCAGGCCCAAGCACAGGTTCCTATTACATGGTCTGTGTGGGGTCTGTGAAACCATTCCTTAGGAAGAAGGAACGGCAGGGGAAGGTCCCATGGTGTTCAACCAAGAATTTCTAAGAGCTACCAAGTGACCATGGAGAAAAACATGTCACTTCATTTTCTTCCAGGAGCCTGGGCCTGTCTTGTACTCACCCTGACTTAAAATTCCTAAAGACAGTTTTTGTTCTGTCAGCCACAATGTCCTCAGAACTAAGCACACCTTAGTAATAAAAATATGCAGCTTCCAAAAAAGCTAGTGGATACGTTTGAAAAATGCATGAAAACCAGTGGATTGAATCTATAATCTACCCTCTGTAGAAAGTTGGGCACATTTTTGAAGGTCACCTTTTAAAGTACTTTTGGTTCCAACTCTCTTTACAAAGTGAGTATCACCACAAAGCAGGGATTGAAATATATTTAGTTTCTTTATAATAATATTTTTATATTCTTTGTGATGGAGGCTGAGTAGTATTTTTAAATTTTTCATCAAAACAAAAATATTAGCACAGAACGATGTGTCCTGAACCTCAGTTGAAGCCTGGCTGCTTCAAACAGGCTGGCCACTTTGTCTTCAACACTCGTTTCTGTGGGCGGTAAACCCAAACCCATCCATGGCCCGGCCAGTTCTGAAATGCTCAAATCAGTAGCCTCTTTTGTCTGACCTACTGGAACACTGCTTGGCCTTAAAATTCTGATCTCTTACCCAAAAAAGGCAGCCTGGTAAAACTGAGCTTATACCTCTGTGCTATACAGCTGACCTTGAGCCAATTCCCCCAAGTATGAGAGGCCCCTACTCAGGCTGTTCCCCAAGGTACAAAGAAATCTAGAGCTCCACACTTAGTTTAAGACAAATGTTTTCTCCTATGTGATTTTCCCCTTCTAGGGCTGTAGCCATGAGTGGCACATGGCAGCGATGTGACTCTTCCACAATAATATTATTCTACAATAACTCTTATTCAATAACAATATTATTCTACAATAACTCTTCCAGCTCAGGCATGGTAGAGCTTGGGGAAGTGTGAGCCCTTTGATGACATCCAGTCTGGTGAATCTCAGGGTCTCCTGGTACTGCCCCACCTGCTCAGGTTAGGATGGCCTCCACACGGCCCCATGTGAAGAAGGCTCCCTATACACAAAGTCCAGTCTGAGCTGGGTGTGTGCCAAGGAAGATCCTGTCACATTCCCTCTCTCTTTTTTGTACAGAAAGGAACCAGTGGAGGATGACTGTATGAGGTAATACAGCCTCGTGCATTTTTCAAGCCCTGAACACTTGGTGCCCAGGATATAGCACAGTCAGGCAGACATGACACCAATGCTTAGGAGGGACAGGGAAGAGACCTGAAACACAGCACAAGTGTGATGATGGCTACAAAAGTGGGCTGAGGCCCCCTTACCCAACTGGAGAGCAAGCAGTGAATGTTTGGAACGTGGTCTGGATGCCCCCAGAGGCCACCAGGGACACTGATGAGAGGGTGGGGAGCAAGGCAGGCAAGGGTACTGTAAAGGCATCTTTCATGTGGGCACCCACACTCAACCCCACAAAGAAACTGCTTTAAACTGAAGCCTGAAATACTTGCAGCAGTTGGCCAGATTTTCATTTTCTTTAGAGTGTGTATGAGGGGCAGGGGGAGAGAGGGTGGACTGAGGAAGAGTGTTTCTGGCAGAGGGAAAAACATGTTTGGAAGGCCCTGGGTCAGCAGGATCAAGGTGAATCAGAAGACCTGGTCAATACGGCAGAGGGAGGGAGTGAGGAGAGGGAACAGGGCCAGCTGGGTCAGGCAAGTAAGTCCTGCTGGATCCAGGAGCCTGATGGCCTCCCCAGTGGTGCTGGGAAGTACGTTCTATATGGGTGATAGAGCACAGAGTTCGATGCCCACTGTTCTTCACTGGCTATGAGAGTTAATTCAGAAATCTAAACACCCTATCTACAGGGTTTTGAGAAAGCAGACACTGTAAGGTCATCTTCTTTTCAAAAAGATCATTTACCAATGTGCTAGTGATGTTGAGACAAAATGAACTCCCCCCAACCTTGTCTTAATAGCAAATTGTCACAAGGCAAAATCCAAATGTGCAGGCACGGTCCTTATACTGACAGAGGCCACAGGAAGTAAGAGTAAAGAGCAATTTAAGGCAAGTGTTGGTCAAGTATTGCCTATAATGCAATCTATTCCACACCATGTTCTTTTTTTGTTTTGTTTTAAAGATCTTACTTGAGAGAGAGAGAGAGAGAGAGAGAGAGGAAAAAAGAGAGCAAGAGTGGTGGGGAGAAGCAGAGGGAGAGGGAGAAGCAGGCTCCCCGCTGAGCAGGGAGCCCATGACCTGAGCTAAAGGCAGTCGTTTAACCTACTGAGCCACCCAGGCACCCCTCACACCATGTTCTCCTTAAAATAGCCCACAATTTATTGAGTACTTACTCTGCCAGCCCTGACAGGAGGACAGTATTTCAATGCCATTTCACGATGAAGAACCTAAGGCTCAGAGAAAAAAACCAGGCCCAGAGTTATACCGTGTCTGGGAAACAGCCTGCGCTCAGACTCCACTCACTGGGACTACAAGCTCACTCTCTTCCTCATGACATTAAAGTGTCTTCCTTCAGTGTCACCAGTGAGCACGTCTGTAAGAGTGGAAGGTGCTGGGAGGGTGGCTCTAGAGTACAGTACACATGATGGATGGGAAATGAAAGAAAAGCATGAGCAAGAAATGCCTACAATAACCTCCTCTACCCAGACTGAACAGCTTCTGCTCCAAGACTGCCTGCCCATCAGAGATTCTTAGCATCTCACTCAGAGGAAAGAGAGAAGAGCCAAGAGTAAACGAGCCTCAGAAGTCCAGGGATCTGTTGAGAGTGCACCTCCCACCCCAACCTCAGTGCTGCAGGGAAATCACCCATGTAGGTGGCTGACTTCCCCTTGAGGTACTGTGTCCCATCCACAGCTGACCAAGCACGAGAGCTGGGCTAAAATCTCTAAGCTGGGCAAGAGACTTCAGGAACACAACTGGCAACAATGAGAGAGCTTTAATCGGTTTCCAAACGAACCACTTCCTTTTGATGGGTGGTGGATGTCATCTGGTCACAAATGTGCAGCTGGTATAGGGCACATCTATAGAATTAACTAATACCTGGAACAATACCTCTTGTCCCATCCCAAAATTGTCAGTTACCTGGAACTAAATCCCAAGAAAGGAACTAGGGCATGTGGTTGCCTTAGCAGTTTGCCATTTTAGGGACATCAGAATACAATTCTCTCTCCTGGAAGTTAGGAAGTGAGAGGCTGGTTTTTAGTGTAGGTCGTGCCACTAATTAGTTTGGTCAGTTAGGCAAAGCACAATTTCTCTAAGTCTCTTTTCTCATCTGGAAAAGAAGGGCAATAAGCCTAGATCAATGGTCCTCAGAAGAGTGGCCCTGAACCAATAGCAGTCTCACCTATGAAATGGTTAGAAACAGAATCTCTTGGGCCCCAAGTCATACCCACTGGATCAGAAACTTTGGGGGTGGGGCCCAGCAAACTGCTTTAACCAGGCCTCAAGGTGATTTTGACACAAAGTCTGAGACCTATACTGGCCTAGCTGATTTCCCTATTTACTTTGTTTCATGAAATCATCCTTGGGGTGCCTGGATGGCTCAGTTGGTTAAGCATCTGCCTTCGACTCAGGTCATGATTTCGGGTTCCCTGCTTAGTGGGGAGTCTGCTTCTTCACCCTCCCTGCTCTTGTGCTCTCTCTCTCTTCCCCTCTCAAATAAGTAAATAAAATCTTAAAAAAAAAAAAAAAATCCTCCTTCTTTAACCTTTCCCTGCCTGTACTGTACTGACTTCATTTATCTAACAAGTACTGACAGAGTGTCTACAATGTGCCAGACACTGGGGACATGTGGGGCACAAGCCCAAGCCCACTTTGTGACAGGTACATGTGTCAGCTCGAATGATGATGGACGTAAACACGGCTTGTTTTCCAGTTTCTTTCTTCTTTAACCATGGTCTTCCTACAAAACTTACAGTATTTATAAAGATAAATTGTTCAGCATACAGGGAGAGATGCAAGGTGCCAGCAAATGTTATTATGTGGCTACTGATGAAAGAAATTAAGTATGTCCAATTAAATAAGCCTACAAAATCCACTGGAAAATTTCTAGAAGGAACTAGAGACTAACACAGATAACATTTCTTTTCTCCTAAAACTATTTTAGTGACTCACAGTGTTCACAAGTCTTGAATGTTATTCTAGGCACAAAATAAAAAACTAAGTGACATTTTTAGCAGCCCATTTTGCTTTGGGAGGTATACACAGGAAATGCAAAAGCAAAAACAAAAGCTAAAATGCTCTACCCTAAGAGGAAAGACGCAGCCAAACCACCTTCACGTTAAAAATGGAACAAAAATTAGCTTCCTCTGTCACGCCTAGGGGTCCTGCTAAAAGCATCTGCCAAGAATTTTCCTCTTCTCCCTTCTGTCCAGTGACCATGGAGGGCAAAGGAAGCATGGCCAGGAAGCAAAGAGGGGGCCCAGCTGTTGGTGTTCGTCGGGAACACACACTGTGGAGTCGTCTCTGATCTGTGCCAGTCCCAGAGTCAGTCTTGGTCAGAAGGAAATTGTCTTCAGTTGATACTTCAGTACCATGGAATTGGACTCCTCTGAGTAGAAGCAGACATCAGAGTTCTTACCCAGCTCTTGTCTACATTGGTCAGAATGTACACCTGATAACGGGCATAACACACAGCTGCTTCTACCCAAAAGCGGGGTCAAAGCAAACCACAGAACTAATGCACAAAGTGACAAAGCAATTCTCTCCCTAACTGTATGTATTTCTTTAGGCAACACTAACCACAAACAAATAAGAGTGTTTAAAAGAGAACAGAATCAGAAGCTTGGAACACAAGATTTATTACAACAGACCCCCTGCTGATTGGCTCTGAGTTTCCTAGTAGTGAAGGTAAAAAGGTAAACAAGAGTGGTTAATCTGACCATTCAAAGAAAATATGAGCTCAACAGATGAGGGACACTTTTCCTGGTATGACATTCCAAAAGAACTTTCAGGGAGGAAAGTAACACTGTGAATTGGGTCTTCAATCTTGGTTTTACCCTACCTGCAATGTTCTTTAAGCAGCCATTTAACATCTGTTCTTATTTAAAAAATCAATAGCCCAAGCTAACCAATTAGCTTAACACCTTCACTAGTGAATATATTTCTCAGGGAATCTCAATTATTAATACAGCCCTGTCTTTTGTGTTCAACAGCCCCAAATTAATACAGAAACAGCCCTAAAGAACTAATGGATACAGAGGTTTTCCCCACCTATTTCTGGCAGAAGTGAGAAGTCAGTCACATTGACAGTGGATTCCGGGGCCTCAACTCAGTGTGGTTAAAGCACAAATGACTATGTCCTGACATGGTCTGTGCCCACAGGATGGAGCACACTCCGGGTACTGGCAGACCCTCAGGGTGAGGAAGGCAGCTCCCCTGGAGGCCAGCGCCCACAGCTGGGGAAGGTGGGGCAGGAGAACCAGGAACCCACTTCCTCCTCAGAGAACCTTTCTTCAAGGAGCTCAGCACTCAGTCAGGCAGGCAAGATGACACAGCGAGGCTGTAGGGGTGGCTGTACCATTTACCCAGCTTATGGGGAAAACTGGACAAGGAAGCTCTCTCTAGAAGGGCAGTGGATAGACAAAACAGATCGGCAGGCTCCGGACAAATCACAAGGTCAGAAATTCTTCAGCCTGGAGGAGCGTCACGGGCAGAAGAGGGAGAGTAAGAATGCCACCGTCCGTATGGCCCCCACGTACGGCTGGAAGGACGGCTGCCCTTCGAAGCTCCAGTAAAGAAGGCCCAAAATAGGAGCTCGAGGGGGATGAGAAGGGAGCGGGAAGTTGGGGGGCATCTGGGGCTAACGCTGGGAGCACAAGGCCAGGCCCCGTCCCCCATGTGCGCTGCGTAGAACGCTGGGCGGGCTGGTGCGGGGCATCCACCTCTCCCACCATGGCACAGACCAGGCATCAACAGGGCACCTCTCAGCAGCATCTCGTCAGCCATCCCTTGTCGCTGCCACAGAAACCACTGTAGGAGCCAGCGGTGGATCCACCGGCGAGACAACACAGGGACAAGGAAGCACTATGGGCTTGCCAGGGCCGTGACCAGAGTTCCCCTGGGAAGGCGGACTGGTGTGGGCTCGGTGTCCTGGCTGTAGGCCGGCCTCTTCCTGAGGGCCATTTTATCCGAGTGGGAACGGCACTGTTGGGGTGAAGTTGTGTGGTAACCAGTCAGGGACAGGACTGTGGGTGGGACTTGCAGTCCGGCCTGGCTCCAGTACTAACCAGCTCTGAAAAAAATGGCCAATTAGCTTAACACCTTCACTAGCAAATGGAGACAAACTATGGCACCAACAACAATGGGCTGTTGTGCATAGTGAAGGAGAAAACATTTACCTGAGAATTAAGCTTTTTTTTACGTAAGTAACCACAGCACTTGATGGTCCTGCATCTGCTAACCTCTTCTGCCACAGCACAAAATAACAAATACCAAGTGATATTTTTAGCAGCCCATTCCGCTTCAGGAGGTCGACAGAGGAAAAGTAAAAGCAAAAGGCAAAAAATGCTCTACCCTATGAGGAAAAACTTTCTAGGGATGCCTGGGTGGCTCAGCGGTTGACTGTCTGCCTTCAGCTCAGGGCATGATCCCTGTCCTGGGATGGAGTCCCACATGGGGATCCCTTCAGGGAGCCTGCTTCTCTCTCTGCCTGTGTCTCTGCCTCTGTGTGTGTGTGTCTGTTATGAATAAATAAAATCTTTAAAAAAAAAAAGGAAAAACTTTCTAGACGTTCTCTGATTTTTAAAAAGCAGGGGGTTAACCACTACACATACGCAGACATACAATACATATATGGTTTTTTTCTGAACCGTGTAAGAGTAAGTTTCACACATACCATGGTGTTCCCTTCAATTCTTCAATGAATACTTCCTGCGAATATGGATATTCTTTTATATCACTGCAGTGCAGTTGTCAACATCACTAAATTTAACGTCATTACAATACTTTTATCTAAGCTACCATTCATATTCCAATTTGGTCAAGTGACCCAATAATTTAAGGACAACTTTCAAGGGGGAGGGGGGCAAACTGACTGCAAATTCCTGGAATTAGCTTGGATTTTTATAATGTTCAATATGAACCAGTAACAATAAACTCTTCATGCTTTGTATTAGTTTTCTATTGCTGTATAACAAAAACCATGTACATTTATCATGTCACTCTTTCTATGGCTCCAGGTCTGATGATGTGCATTTGGATGGGTCCTCTGCAAGGCTGCAGTCAAGATGATGGCAGGGCTGAGGTTTCACATGGGGGCTTACCTAGGGAAGGGACTGTGTACAAGCTCCCTCAGGTAGCTGGCAGAATTAATTTCCTTGCAGCTATAAGGTTAAGGGCTCTGGCTTATTGCTATTTGGAGGCTAGAGGCTGCCCTCAGCAACTTGCGACATGGAGCCTCTTACTTCTCCAAGGGACAATGTCTCCAGAGTATGTCTGCTAGCCAGAGTTTCATATAACAAAACGTAATCAGGGGAGTGACAGCCCGTACCTTTGCCATATTCTATTGGTTGGACCTATTCATAGGTCTATCCACACTCAAGGATTAAACAAAGGTGTGAACATGAGGAGACAGCAATGATGAAGCCATCTGAAAGTCTGTCTGCCACATGATTATAGTTTCTTTACAACTAGCAAATCAAATCACACTTATAAAAATATATATATAAAAAAATTAAAATATATATATATATAAAAAACCCACAAATCCCATTTATAAACTAATGCAAATAAAACTAAAATCTTCCAGACAGTGAGATTAACCATACTGGTTGAACATATGGACAGGGACACCTGGGTGGCTCAGCGGTTGAGTGTCTGCCTTTAGCTTAGGGCGTGATCCTGGAGTCCCAGAATCAAGTCCCACACCAGGCTTCCTGCATGGAGCCTGCTTCTCCCTCTGCCTATGGATCTATGTGTCTCTCATGAATAAATAGATAAAATCTTTAAAAAAAAAAAAACATATAGACAATGGTTTTTTTGAGACTGCATCACCAGTATAATATGAACACAGTGTGGAGAGCTGCAGGACACTGTTTTAGGTTCTTGTTCTTTACCATTTTTCTCTACTGAAATCACTCTGATGTCATTTTTAGCTTCTTGGTTGTAGAATCACATCACCTGCAAGTCTGCTGTTCTTTTCTTCACCAGCCCACCACATTTGAAGTACAAAGAGTTATATGATGGATTCCATTGATGTCAGATCAACCCAATGATGTGCTCTTGAAAAAACAGCAAGACAGAAAGAAAGGGAGAGGAGAAGGATAAATATTTTAGGCAAATCACTCTCTCATCAGTTAATAAGCATATGACCCCAGGTGACAGGAAGGCAAGAGAGGTGCCGTGTGACTGGTTCCTTGGTTCCTTCTTGCCTTCTGTGGTGTGAACATCTCACCTCACTAGCAGGACTCTGGTGTTTAAAGATAACCGTTTTGGGCAGCCCTGGTGGCTCAGCGGTTTAGTGCCACCTTCAGCCCAGGGCCTGATCCTGGAGACCAGGGATCAAGTCCCACGTCGGGCTCCCCGCATGGAGCCTGCTTCTCCTTCTGCCTTTGTCTCTGCCTCTCTCTCTCTGTGTCTCCCATGAATAAATAAATAAAATCTTAAAAAAAATAAAGATAATAATTTTATTTTTAGAACATGTTGCCTAAATATAAAATGAATTCCTACATTTGCTCAATGTTAGAATCAGCAAACATTTTCTTTAAAGGGCAGGAGAGTAAATATTTTCAGCTTTGTGGGAATACAGTCTTTGTTAAACTACTCAACTCTGCCATTTTAGTGGGAAAGCAGCTCAGATGATTTGTAAACACATGAATGTGGCTGTGTTCCAATAAACTTTATTTACAAAATTAGGGAGCCAAGTGGATTTGGCCCTAATAAAGGGGGTAAGGGGTGCTGACCACTGCCCTAAAGAAATAGCATCCTATTTTAATTTTGAAAGATACCTGATGACCTTGTTAGTCTTCAACTGGGATTTTCAAGGGTAATTGTGACTATACAAAATTATGGCCTTGTGTACTTTTATTCAAACCCAACCCTTCTGCTTCTATCAAGTACAACTCCACTATACAACTGGGCATCGATACAAAGAGCTGCCAGACCAGCCCTGGAATCAACGTAAAGTCGCCATGCAGACCATCTAGAATATGTTCTACTCCTTCTGCTTAAGCAACAGTTTCCTTTTGGAAACATTCCTGGACTAGGTAACTAAGTCAGAGATCCTGTGGCCACCCCACTGTACTGCTGGTTAGGCTGATGGCCTCTCTTCCACTGGGCAATGAGAGGCATGACTATGTCTATTTTGCTCATCGTTGTATCCCCAAGAGCCCAGCATAGTGCTAGATACATAGAAAGTCCTCATTAATATTTGCTGAATGAAGGGAAAGATTTGGTCCCATCACATGCTTTCTCAGCCCCCAGGAACTCTTGATTCTTGGCACTTAAATGTAACTGCTCAGGCACACTGTAATTATTTAAACTATGGCGGGGGGGTGGGGGCTCTGGTTAAAAGGAAGATACAGAAGAAACCAAACATTTCAAGTGCTGAGGTTCAAAACCATATAAAAGTAATAAAATTACTAACAGTATTAGTTATGTTTATTTTTTTAAAAAAAGAGAGAAACAAAAACAGGCCCCAAATGGAGTCACTAGCCCCCATGATGGCAAACCAGGATGCAACATCAGGAATGTGACCATTAACTACTCAATCAGGAATTTCCTGATCAGCCCTGGAAAGGTAATCTGCATGACAGACCACCCTTCCCCCAAAGGAAGGTGACCAATGCCTGAAACAATTTTCTTTTCTTTTACTAATAGTTTCCTTGTCCCACCCTACTCCTGCCCATAAAAGCCTTCCATTTTAAACAGCTCCTCTGAGCTCCTTTCTATTTGCTAGATGGGATGCTACTCATTAATGCTCAATAAAAGCCAACTAGATCTTCATTTACTCAGTTGCATTTGGTTTAACATGTTAAATCAAACGTATAGCCACTGGCTTCTCAACAAGACTGGAAAATTTGAGAAGACAAGCCCAAGTGATGGATTCAATTAATAATCAATTCTGTAGTGGCCAATCAAGTAACCTCCGCAGGGAATTCTCTTCACCCTCCCCTCATGCCTGTTCTCAGTTGAGTAAGTTTCCCTTAGATTTCATTTTTAAAAAATTTCTCAAGAATAAAGTGTAAAATGGTCTCCTCTACTTTTTCTCAACTGGAAGAAGCAAAGAAGATACATGGAAAGCTATCAGCCTATTTATACAACCAGTTTCTAGTGATGCTTTTTAGAACTCAGAGCGTGCCCAGTTTCTCTTCGGGTCATTCATCCAAGAGGTCTCCACCCACATGACTTAAAAGTAGTAGTTAGTTTTCATATAGATAGAAAAACCAACTTGTCAATCTTGATACTCCATCATGGGTCCCAATCACTGGATGGCAACACCCTGGTGGTTGCCTGTAGCAAATGTTAGTTCTCCAGAGAAGCACGCTCGACATAGCAGTTCTTCCGATAAATCATGTGAGTCACTCATGAATGGAGACTTCCTGGGACCTTCTAATGGAAAACATTCTCATTAGGAGCCCAATTGCCCATGAAAAGAAATAAAAATGAGCCATAGCCAAGACTCTTACCCCTTCTGAAGGTCAGGATATGCACCGTTATCTCCCTGGGCAGAGCTCGGTAGAGGAGCTGCACCGGAGATGTCATGCCAGGCAAAGGGAGGACTTCTCAAGATGGGCTTGGAGCACTATCCCTGCAAGTCACTCCCTTTAACAGCCCCTTCACATCTCACAAGTTAAGAACTTCAAGGAGAACTAACTTGCAAACACCTGCAACTAAGAGTTGTTCCTGTGGTTAACAAAAATAGAAAAAGCCCTAAAGGAACCATAATTCACTGTTATTTATTTAAACCAAATAAATAACAAATGTGTTTCCTCCCAGCCTTCTGATCTCAGTGGATGGTGACCACCCATTAACACAAGCCAGAAATCTGGCTGTCATCCCTGACCCACTTCACATCCTGTTATCCTTCAGATCCCATCGTTAGCAAGTTCTGTCCATTCACCCTCCAAATACCAGTCAATCTGTCCACTGCCACCACCCCGTTCACATGGCATCATCTGCTAGGATGGCTCACTCAGCCGCCAAGTCCTGTCTTGCTGCTTCAGAGCATTCTCCCACTGAAGTTGGGGTAATCTTGTCAGAGCACAAATCTGATCTCCATTCTCCATCTTTTACAAACACACATACATCACCTAAAACATTTGATGGCTTTTTGTCAACAAAGGCTCCACATCACCTTCCACCGAGTGCACCTCCCCCCCACCCCTTTGCCTCAGGACCTTTACGCATGGTTTCTTCATCTAGACAGTGTCCTCCCCCTCCCCCAACCACATACACACACACACACACACACACACACACACACACACACAAACACACACACGTCCACCTCACTTCACCTGGTTCACTTCGACTTAACTCTGCAGATCTCAACTCTGACCTTCCATAGTAGCTACTGGTCTGTAATTATGAACCAACCTGGGAGGCTGTTGGGTTTCTGCCTTTCTCAACTAAGGACAGTTAACAAGAGAGAATGAAGCCTAAGACCATAAGGCATCTTCTGGATGTAATGATAATTCTCCCCCCTGTATCTACAATGACACCAGCTGTATACCATCCCTGGAAGATCTGAGAAAACAGTCACTCAAACAATTCTGTGTTCTGTGGTTCAGATGAGGAACTCAGGTTTGGAAACATTTGTGCTTAATAGTATCTGACACAGAGCAGGTGTTGTAATAGTTGCTGATAGAAAATGAAAAAAAGAAATTAGTCAATGGGCAGCCCCAGTGGCCCAGCAGTTTAGTGCCACCTTCAGCCCAGAGTGTGATCCTGGAGACCCAGGATGGAGTCCCACGTCGGGCTCCCTGCATGGAGCCTGCTTCTCCTTCTGCCTGTGTCTCTGCCTCTCTCTATATATATCTCTCATGAATGAAAAAGGAAAGAAAGGGAAGAAAGGGAAGAAAGGAAGAAAGAAGAAATTATTCAATGAACTAACCATTCAGTGCTTCAATTCCTTTCATTACAATGGGACTCCTGAGATTTCAAGCTCAAGTCACAATCTCTCAGGCTGCATGAGACACTTTAAACCATTCAGATGACACTAAACAACATACACCACACAACAGTGACCCATGGCTCAGGAACAATGAGATCCCAGTACACTTGGCACAAGCTTTGGAGCCAGAAGGGGGTGGATACCAGTTTCAGCAAGGCCACGTGGGATAACTTTCAATAAGCTTACCTCCAAACCTGTTTACTACCTGTAAATGGGGACTGATATCACCATTTTAGCCATGGCTCTTCAGCAGCAAGGAACAGAAACCCACTGAACATGTTCAAGTTCAAAAAGGAAGGTTTGTGATAAATAAGAACACAAGAAGACTCTTGTAAATCCAAAGACAGCTGGGATCCCTGGGTGGCGCAGCGGTTTGGCACCTGCCTTTGGCACAGGGCATGATCCTGGAGACCCGGGATCGAATCCCACGTCGGGCTCCCGGTGCATGGAGCCTGCTTCTCCCTCTGCCTGTGTCTCTGCCTCTCTCTCTCTCTCTCTCTGTGTGACTATCATAAATAATAAATAAAAATAAAAAAAAAAATCCAAAGACAGCTAAACATGCAGCTGTCTGGAAGGCCAAGAATGGAGGAGACGGGCAGCCCTGAGAACCAGCATTCCTCATCTCTTGCTGCTCCCTGCTTCTCTGCACCTGCCTCATTCTCCACTGAGGCTCTCACTCCCTTAGGGAGCTCCCTCGCTCCTATAGTTTTAAATACAATCTTTATGCCAAAACTCCTAAATTATACCTCTAGTCCAGATCTTCCTCCTTTCAAGACTTCTATGCCTAGCCGTGCAGTCAGTATCTTCCCTCGGATATCTAGAAGGCACTTTTTAACTGACCTCCCATCTTCCTCCACTGGCCTTCCCTAATGAACTGATGGCAACTCCATCCTTACTTATTAGCCTCTCAGGCCAAAATCCTGAGGTCGTCCTTGACTCCTCTCTTTCTCCTAACAACCCTCACCCAAGCAGTAAGAGACTCCTTTGGCTCTAGTCTTCAAAATATGTTCAGATCCAACCACTTTCCACCACTTGCACTGCACAGGCCTGGATTACTGCACTTGCAGCCAGCAGGGCTCCCTGCCTCTGCCCTGGCTCCCCTTTCTTCCCTTGCAGATTGGGGATTCCTAAGATAGGGATCTCAGGAAAGCCTAAGTCAAATTATCTCACTGCTCAGCTCCCAACTCTGCAACAACAGCTCCTTGCTTCTCTCACATTAAAGTCAAAGCCTTTACAACGGTCCTCCAGGCCTGATATGCTGTTGTTGTCTGTTCCAGTCCTACCAGCTTCCTGCTATTCCTTGAACACACCTATCTAATCTCCCTGCCTGAGAGGCTGGTCCCTCAGGTGTCTACTTGGTCAATGCCCTCTCCTCCTCCAAGACATGACACACATCTCCCTTGCCCAACAAGGCCGCCCCTGTGTGCCCTAGTTAACCCTGCAATCGAACCCCTCAGGCCTGGGAACTCCCGATGGCCCTCATTCCACTTCCTATGGCACTTGCCCCTCCTCACATTGTTTGTAACCCTCTAATGTATACTATGTATTATCCACTGTCCACTTCCCCCTGCTGGGAACCTGAGTTCCACGAGGATGGAGGCCGGTAACCTAGGAGACTGAAACAATGCCCAGCACACAGCGAGGGCTCAAATCAGCATCTGCTACATACATGCACGAGACACTTCTTCTGAACCACTACTCCCTCATAATTTGGGAGTATAACACGGCTGCCTGCTTCCGATTCCGTAAGCCTCTTTAGCTCACATGCCCACCAGTGATGACGCAGTCTAACTCCTGGATCAAATTCCTGAGCCAGAACCAATTGGCCCAGCTCATATTTCCAAAGCAGGCCACACGACATAGGTCAACAGCCAGCTGCCCAGGGAAGAGTCATTAAGTACAGAAGGTCCTCTGGGTGAATCAGAAAAAGAGCAAGGCCATCTGGAGCCCTTCACTGGGGGAGCACAAGCTTTCCATGACGAGTGTGCTGGTGGATGGTAGCGCAGTGCCACAATGAGCACCAGCGAAAGTGTAGAAAGGCCTGGGAGTATGTCAGCTCAAACTAGAGGGTTAGCCCCCAGTATTGACCTTGGTGGGAGCTGGGGATCTTGCGTGATATTCTTCAATGTCTGCCCTACATCTTACTTACAAAGTGCATCTTACTCTCAGGTAACATAACTAATCCTATCCATACGCAGATTTGGTGACATGGTTAAGGTATAGATACTTAGTATTAGAGGAACTGATTGACCTTTGCAGGCAGGAAGACATTCTTTAGAATTCCTAAGTGTTCCCCTTTCACTGCTGAGGATTTTATAATCACCCACAGACAGGATGACTTCAATGAGCCAGGGGTCCCGGCTCAGGTCTTGGCCAGGGCTGCATCACCTGACGCTTGGCCAGGGCCAGAGAAGCCATTTCCAAGCTCACTCCCCCACCCCCACCCCCACCCGTGCTGTTAGCAGGGGCCTCTCTTCTCCATCTGGCATCTGCCTCTCCCTCCCTGGAGCAGGGGATCTAAGGTGGCAAGGAGGCAGAACCCACCCACAGTCAGAAACCCCAACCATGCATCACTTCTGCAGTTGTCACACCGTTACAAGATCAACCTTGGACAAAACGGGAGGGGGCTACATCTGGGCTTGCAGATATCAAGAGGCAGGGAACACTGGGCTGTCTTGGAGGCTGCTCACCACAGGCTGTTCACGTAGACAAGGCTTGTTTATGGAATGCTCAGAAAAGGAAGAATATGTAACAGAGACCATATGCGGCCTGCAAAGCCAATTTTTAGTATATGGCTCTGTATAGGAAAAGTTTTTTTTTTTTTTTTTTTTTGTATAGGAAAAGTTTGATGACCCATTGATGTATTACAGATTTAAGGGGTTTCAGGGTGATTTTTGTCTATACACAATCCTCCCCTTATGCCCTGATTTTAGAAACTGACCCCTGGGTAAACCATTCTACTGACATAGGTGCATAGCAAACCATAGCTCTGAGCATTATAATGTCAACTACTAAGAAACGAACCTCAGCAGGAAGAAAATAATCCACAGTACCCCGCCCATAGTAGGTGCTTAATAAACACAAACTCAGTGAATGAATAAATGAGTAAGAAACAGAAGGATACATCTTGAAAGTAGAGAGTAATCATGGAAGTATGAAACATCTTTAACAAATGATTTACAACATAAACAACATGTGACCCTTATATAATAATTACAGTCACAGCTGAGATGTACTGAGGGCCAGCTCTATGCCAAATGCTCCCTTATTCACTCCTCCTCACACTCTGTCAGAAAGGTGTTGTTAGTTGCCTTCCTTTTACAGACAAGCAAATCGAAGCTGACAGAAATTAAGTACTTTAATTTCCCCAAGGTTACATGATAAATAGGACTATTCACTCTTATAGCCAAGTATACAAGAATAAAGACCAACTCTGCATCTGGAATCCCACGCTCCTGCACGAGCTTGCAGAAAGCACAGTAGATGGAGAGAAGCCCTCCTCCCTCTCAGCTCCACAGGATCCTAACCAGGGGCTTTAAAGAAGGGCAAAGTTCCCAAGGCTCCCCATAAGCAAGGTTAGAGAGACCTGAGATGCTGGATTTCATCTAATGACTCACATATCTGCTCCCTCTTTCCAAAGAGAGCTTTTAAAAAATATTTTCACTGTGGTTTTTGCTTTCAAACCAAATACCAAAAATAAATAAATAAATAAATAAATAAATAAATAAATAAATAAATAAATAAATAAAATAAAATAAAATAAAATAAAATAAAATAAAATAAAATAAAATAAAATAAAAAGTTACCATCTTTTCTGAGACTATAGGATCAGCACCCAGACCAGCCTTCTCTCCAATTGCTCTCCCAGTGCACTAGGTGGAGGGTAGCTGCGCTAGCCATGTAGCCCAGAGTTCTGACACTGGTGTGATGAGGGCTGCAGCAAACTGCAGGGCTGTCAGACACACACAGGGCCGGGACCCAGGATACGCACGAAGCCACTGCGCACAGAACTGTGCTCTAGACCAAGGGTTTCCTTATGTGACATGAGCAGAGCCCATTTTGAGTGGTCTGTTCTCAGATTCATGAACCTGAGGGAACATGACTCACCCAAAGCTACACAACCAGGGGCAGCGCCAAAGTTCTCTGATGCCAAGGCTATTTGTTCTGCTTTTTGGCATCTGCTCTTGGAGAACTTGAAGTCCAGCTGGTTGAGAGAGACATGTTGATTATGACATGTTCTGGAGGGAGGAGGACCTGGGCACAGGGGCTAACCCTGAGCTAGTGGCAGGGGGCACGCCATCAAGGGCAGAAGGAGTCAGGGATAAAGGAAGACATAAAGTCAGAAGGCCTGGAGGCAAAGGGGGTTTGCAAGAGGCCTAGTCGACAATGGTGACTCTCTGGATGGGCTTTTATGAGGAACAGGAGGGTCAGCGAACCACAGACAAGAGGAGACACTGTCAAAGGGCACTGAGGGTCCAGCTGAGTGGAGACGTGAATTTCTGTCAACAAAAGACTTAATTACACACAGCACTGTGTCCTCAATGGGATTCTAATAAATAAAGGTGTCTCATCTCCAGACAGTAAACACATAAATCACACATGATAGTCACCTCCCCCAGTCCGTTCTGAGATAATAATCATTGACAAAAATATTCCCTTGCCAAACAAGCGAAGAGAAGACATGATGCTCCAGTCCACTCTTGTAAACCAACACTGTCAGGAAGGTAGAACAAGGAAGAAAGGGGCTTTGCCGTCAGAGACCAAGGACAAAGGTTTGGGTCCCAACACCGCCACTCACCACTCGCCACCACTCACCACTTGGTAGCTGTGTGATCTCAAACAAGTTACCAAAGCCATTTCCCCATCTGTTAGGTGAAAAGAATACCACCCACGACACAGGAATCCTGTGAGGATCAGATGCATAGACAGCTAGAGGGGGCAGTTTGCAAACAATGGCCAAAGTGTCCCCCCCCACACACCTCTTTCCAAGATGACTTCGGGCACCTCCCATCAAGAGGTGGGGTCCCTCTCCCTTCTCCTTTGAATCTGGACTGGCCTTAGGACTTGCTTCCACCAGTGACATGAGCTGATGGTGACACTGCTGGTTCTAAGCCTGGGCCTCAAGAAGGAGGCCTTGCATACCTCACTCATAGGTATGATTTGCTCTCTAAAACCTGCTGGATGCCAGGTGAGTGATGGGGGCTAGCCTGCCAGAGGCCCAGGAATGAGCCCTCCCAGCAGCTGACCACAGACACACAAGGACCCCAGCCTCAACTGCCATCTGCAGAAGCATGAACTAAATAACCAGTTGTTGGGCAGCCCCGGTGGCACAGCAGTTTAGCACCGCCTGCAGCCCAGGGCCTGATCCTGGAGTCCCGGGGGAGCCTGCTTCTCCCTGTCTGTGTCTCTGCCTCTCTCTCTCTCTCTCTCTATTTCTCATGAGTAAATAAAATAAAATCTTTGAGGGATCCCTGGGTGGCGCAGCGGTTTGGCGCCTGCCTTTGGCCCAGGGCGCGATCCTGGAGACCCAGGATCGAGTCCCACATCGGGCTCCCGGTGCATGGAGCCTGCTTCTCCCTCTGCCTATGTCTCTGCCTCTCTCTCTCTCTCTGTGACTATCATAAATTTAAAAAAAATAAAAATAAAATAATATAAAATCTTTGAAAAAATAAAATAAAATAACCAGTTGTTGTTTTTACTCACTAAACACCAGGGTGACGTGGTAGTGCCGACCACCTGCAGGAGCAGTGCTCTATTAGGAAGTTGCCATGGCAACTGTGACTTCTCTCTGGTCTAACAATTCTCCCAGTCCATCAGACTTTCCGTCTCTACTGGGTCTTTCCCACCGGCATTCAATTATGCCATTATTTTTCCCTTTTTAAAAAGCTTTCCCTTGGGGGGGTACCTGGGTGGCTCAGTCAGTTAAGCAGTCTGCCTTCAGCTCAGGTCATGATCCCGGGGTTCTGAGATTGAGTCCTACATTGCGCTCCCCACTCAGCGAAGAGCCTGCTTTTCCCTTTCCCTCTGTACCTCCCCCTGCTCTCTCTCTTTCAAATAAATAAATTCCTAAAAAAAAAAAAATAAATAAATAAATAAATAAAAAAAAAAAAAAAAAAACTTTCCCCTGGCCCTACTACATTCAACAACTACCACCTTGCCTTGGCTCCTTTGGCTTTCCCTTGCAGCAAATCCCTCAAAGAATTGGCCATGCTCAGTCCATTCTCTTCCAAACTTCCTCACTCCCAACAATGCAATGAAACCTCATGTCAACATTTCCAGTGACCACTATGGTCAAGTCTCAGTCCTTATGTGATTTGACTTCAATCAGCATGATCCTGTCCCCCTGGTTCCCTTCTCCTTATCACACTTCCTGCCTCTGGCTCCTGGGGCACCACAGGCTCCAGGGTTTTCTCCTACATTATGGGAGGGTCTTTCTCATCTCCTCACCCTCCTAATGCTGGAATGCTCCAGGGCTCTCCAGTCTCTTCTCTCACTCACTTCCTTGGTTATCTCACCCAGTCTTTAAACAACATCTTTATGTCAAAGACTTAAAGCCTAGGCTTTTCTAAACTCCAGATTCTTACACTGGACTTCTTAATGACCATCTACTTCTAGGTCTCTAAAAGACAACTCAAACTCAACTGAACATCTCAAACTGTTCTAAACCCCAACTCCTGGTCTCCACCCCCAAACTCCATCTGCTCCACTGGCACTCTTGTGTTTATAACTGGCAGAATGCTCAGGCCCTCTGCAAAACCCACTGGCTCTCTATTCAAGCTCCTTGCAATCACCTCCCAGACCCCACGTGATTTGCTACTCCTTGACCTCATCTCGTATCACTCTTTCCAATACTCCAGCCGTGCTGGCCTATGATCTTCCTCAACAGGCCTGGGTTCCCTCATGCCCTCTGCACCTGCTACTCTTTCTCCTAGAGTTTTTCTCCTTAGCTGCAGCTCCCACTCTTCACTGCTGAGTACCCCTCCCCGCTCCATCTTCCTAAACTGACCACCACTCCTCCAGCCCTGGACTTCCTATCCCCTTCCCTGCCTTCTCTATACAATGCCTGTCAGCAAACAGACTGTATATTTTACTTGTTTATATGTACACTATAAAATCCAGAGGGCAGTGAGGCCTTGTTTTTTCATCAGGCATTCCCTTTGTCTAAAACAGTGCCTGACACAGGCCCCACTCAATAAATATTTGTTGAGTGGACGAACACCCATCAATCAATGAATGACTATAGAAAATGGGAGGGCTTTTTTTTAGTATAGTGTCCCATTTAACAGTAAAGGAAGACTACTTAAGGCGTCTATATTCAATAGCACCAGGTTCTTTAAACCTCTGTCATCTATCTTCTCATCCCTGTAGTGATGAGAAGGACTATTTTTATCAATAAAGACCGAAATGTCTGTGTAGAAGACTAGAAGCCAAAAGGCTCTGCTAAGTAATCCTGATTGTATGAGGCAGCTAGAAGGTGATATGTAAGTCTTCTTCTGGCCTAAAAATTTAAAGAATTTTTTGGGTAACTGATGAATGACCTGTTTCAGAGCTCCAGAATAACAATGACAGCAGAGGGCACCCAGACCAGAAAAGACCCCAGAGATCAGGGGCTGGCAAACTTCTACCTGTAGCCTGAAACCCACTAGCCTCCTGGTTGTTG
The DNA here is from genome assembly GCF_053574225.1 of Canis aureus. NCBI lineage: Eukaryota > Metazoa > Chordata > Mammalia > Carnivora > Canidae > Canis > Canis aureus. The sequence goes on from NC_135626.1 coordinate 8,637,962, forward strand.
ATGCAGGTTGCTTGTTTATGGTCTGAGAAGTAAAGAATGGTTTCCACACCTTGAGATGGTTTCATTTTAGCTAGTTATTTAAGTACCTACATAATCATCTTGATTTTGCCTCTTGGCCCTGCAAGATCTACAAAAGTCACTGGCTGGCCCTTTACAAAGCTGAACTGTCCCTGACCTAGATGACCCCCTTTGGCTGCAGTCCACAAAGTCTCCAGAAATAGTCATCTGGTACTTCACCATGAAGTGACTCCTGAAATCAAGTGCCCTATAACCACTTGCCAAAATGTAATTGGATATAAAGTGGCCATTGGCCATTGCTATGATCTAAGGTAATAGTGACAGCCTCTCCACAGCTGGAAAAGTAGTCAGACACGGAAATGTATTGTATGCATGTTCCCAAAGTGATGCATACCCTAAAGCCAAAGGCTAAGGGATATTGTTCTAAATTTGGAAATATCTGATGACAAAGCCAAGTTTCCTTCCCTTTTCTTACCGCACCCAAAACAACACCCCATACTTCTCACGAGAAAAATTCCTCACACTTATGTTTCCATTTCCTACATCTGATCTAACAAAAAAAATCGATTTATGGAAGTCCATTCTCTATACAGATCTTTTTTTTTTTTTAATTTTTATTTATTTATGATAGTCACAGAGAGAGAGAGAGGCAGAGACACAGGCAGAGGGAGAAGCAGGCTCCATGCACCAGGAGCCCGATGTGGGATTCGATCCCGGGTCTCCAGGATCACGCCCTGAGCCAACGGCAGGCGCCAAACCGCTGCGCCACCCAGGGATCCCTCTATACAGATCTTTTAGTACCACACCTGGCACACAGGAAGCCATCACCATTATTGTAACATTATATCCCAACATATCTACTGTATTATAATTGTATATGTGATTGTATCATATTGTATACCACATGTATGATACAGTATACAATATGTCATATACACAATTAATTGAATATATTATTATATTCTATAGCATGAAAACATATAACATGAATGTAGAATATATTGTCATAATGTACAGGATATGTTGTGCTGTCTTGTATCTTTATTACAAGATGCCCTTATTACACCACTGCTATATTACTATCCTAACACAGGGGATGCTAAGCCACAAACTAGCCGCAGGACTTCAGACAAGTTACCTCATTTCTCTAAATCTCGATTTCTTCATTGGTTAAAACTAGGGAATCATTTTAGAAACTTTTTTTATCATTCTCTTCTAGCTCAAGGCACCTGTGATTCTATTAGCATGGTAAATAAACTGCTTCCAAAACTCTTTTTCACCCACTCTATTTATGGTCACACGCAAGCATGGCTTAGAGCCTTGCCGATGAACAGATTTAGACATCACCTTCGTCCACTACATTTACTCCAACACTCCGATGCCTGCATTTGTTGATTCAAACCACCTTGGCAGCATGTCATTTAATAGCAGTATGCTGATTTTAACAACTGAGTTGGTGGCCCATCATGCAGGCAGTTGGAGAAAATGGTACCAAGCAAGCCCTACAGAAGCTAAGATGAAGACGAGCTGGGTCATTAGTCACACTGCCTAACGGTAATCATTACACTAACAATGTTAACAACTCTTGTGGGCTCACTCCGTCCCACCACATGAGGAAATTGAATTATTTAATACTCACTGCTCCCTGGGAGGCAGAAGACAAAAAGTTGTGATGGGAAATGGCTATCCCTAAATAAAACCTCATGCCTCTTTTCTATGAAACTCAACACTTGAAAGAGGTTGAGTCAAGTCCCATGCAAAGGACTATTAGAAGACATAATCTTGGATCCCTGGGTGGCGCAGCGGTTTGGCGCCTGCCTTTGACCCAGGGCGCGATCCTGGAGACCGGGGATCAAATCCCACATCGGGCTCCCGGTGCATGGAGCCTGCTTCTCCCTCTGCCTATGTCTCTGCCTCTCTCTCTCTCTCTCTGTTTGTGACTATCATAAATAAATAAAAATTAAAAAAAAAAAAAGAAGACAGAATCTTAAAACAAAACCAGATTCTTAACACTGATAATGGATTTTGAACTTCCCATGCTCATCTCTGAGCCCCATGCCATATCGTAACTCATCACTATAGCATTAGTAAATATAAGTTTTACAAGAGAAACAATTTCAAAATGATAATACTCAATGCTGAGGTGCTTTTGGGTAACAGATAAACTGATCACTCATGAAAATACTGACAGATACATTCCTTAGAGCCTTAAAGTTATTCCTACATTCTTGGCTTAGGAATTTTACACTGCAGTTTTATCCTAAGGAAATTATCCAACAGAATCACAAATATATATATGAATGAAGCTACTTATTGTAACAGCAAAAAGGGGAAATAATTTCAAAAGTCAGCAGCAGGTAAATGCTTAGTAAGTTATGGAATATTAACATAATGGAAACGTTACAGTCATTTCAGTAGCTATGAAGACCACACAGAAGCATGAAATAAAAAAATGATTTGCACATGATCGCAATTCTGAAAAACACGCATTCATGTGCAGCAGCTCTGGAAAAGATTAATTGTAACAGCTAATTGTTCTGCTCACTCACTATGTTTCAGGCCCTTTAGATTTAGATGCTCAACATGCATTTTCTTCTTTGCATCTGTCCATTTTTTACAATCTTCAATAAAGTAACGTCTTTTCAATTAAAATAAAATGTAATTCTTCTGTATTTAACCCAAAAACAAAACCAATAATAAACACGGGATACATACTATGTACCAGGGGCTGTTCTAAGCATTTTACGGGTACTATTTACAGATGAAAAAACTGAGGTCTAGAAATTAACTAACTCACCCATGATCAGCCAACTAGCAAGTGGAGGAGCAAGGATTCAGCCTTGGTATCCAGGCTCCAGAGTCCATACTCCTAATCACAATGTCATTATGAAAAAATACATCGCAACACTACGGTTACTCAAAACAGGAAAATTAACTATCCTGATTAGTTTAATATTCTAGTTAATAAGGAATAGTTCAGGATGCCTGGGTGGCTCAGAGGTTTAGTGCCTGCTTTCAGCCCAGGGCATGATCCTGGAAACCTGGGATCTAGTCCCACATCAGGCTCCCTGCATGAAGCCTGCTTCTCCCTCTGCCTATGTCTCTGCCTCTCTCTCTGTGTGTCTCTCATGGATAAATAAATAAAATCTTAAAAAAAAAAAAAATCAAGAGTAGCTCAATTATGTTGGGTTTGGCAATAAACATTTCTAAAGAAATTCAACGCCATAAAAAAACCCCTTGCCCACAATGCCAGCACAACTGATGACTTCTCCAGATGCTGAACACCCAGAGAGCTTGCAGACAGGAACAGCAGTGGCCAGTGCAGATGGTCACTGACTCACAGACCTCACAAGCACCTCTGTGATCACCTGACATGTAACCTCTTACAACTGAGAGAAGGAAACAGGCAGAATTAGGCAAATTCTCATGGCTAGCTGGGGGTGGAATAGAGCCAGGCCCCTGACCCACATTCATGGATGTATAGTAGTAAGAATTACTATCATACATCCAGTGCTTGCTCTCCACTGAGGGCTGGAACACGGATCATCTCTCAATAGCCCTTCGACACAGACGTTCTTATTAATCTCATGTAGAGACCAAGAAACAGGCTCGGAAACATGAAGTCACATGGCTCGCCTCACTCAGCTAGAAGGCACTGAGCTGGGTGGCCCCAGTGCAGCACCCAGTCCTCGCACATTCTGGTGTACTGGCTGAGACGCTCATACCAGACACCACTGTGGCCCCAAAGCAATGGAATAAAGACCAGAAAATGAATGGTGGGAGGTGGGCCGGCTTCAGCTTTGGCCAGAAAAGCCATCAAAATAAATTACCAGCGGCCCCGGATGCTTCTTCACTACCTAGCTTGCCGTAGCAAGTCTCAACACCACTGCTCACTGGAATCCAAACAATGCTCTTTGCCTCTACCGCAGAGGGACCAAGGAACATGCGGAATTAATGCAAATCCATCCTGGACTCCCTACCCCCACCCCCTGCCAGCCAATCTCCTTTCCCCCAGGCCCAGGAAAAGACACTTCTCACCCTCAGCTCTTCCACAGAGGGTGTTAATTTCATTCGCTCAGCTCAAGCCCAACTGTGTACAAACATGCAAATCATCAACATTTCCATCTACCAGGCTGGTATGGCCCCAAGCTGCTGGGATTTCTGAAGGAGATAACAATTCAATTTGCAATTACTGCTGCAATTTTTAATCCCCCAGGAAACTTCTACCCCAGTTACGCTCCCAAGAGCCAAAATGACCACTGTAAGCAACCCTTCAAATTAATTCTCAAAAAGAACGAATGAATGAGTCTTCTGAGAGGGCAGAGTTTTTGTTTTTTTTTTCTTCTGAGAGGGCAGACGTATTTCAGAGTTCAATTTAGCTCTAAATGGAAGGTTTCACCAGGTACCTGGGTCAATGAATCAGCAACTAAGTGTTCACTATGATTTCAGCGCTTTTTGTAAAGCAATCTTTTGCAATGTGAATAATTATCGATAGATTGAACTCTTTGTAAATTCAGAATTGCTGTGGAATAGAGGAAGATGTACCTATTTTCAACCCCAAAGTCTGCACTTTGAGCAGAGAAAGGCAAAGAATCAACACTTCCAGATCCACATAACCACCACATACCAGCCAGCTTTGGTAGCTAGCATTTACTGAGCACCTACTATGCACCAGGAACCAAGCTCTGCCGTTTGTTCCTCACTTATACCCATGGTAACACAGCCAGCCAGGGAGCACGGGATTTTTGTCACCAAGTACACTCCTGGAGGGCACCAATTAACAAGCAACAGGCTCTGCACTAGTGTGGAAGATAGAACAATGATCCCAACAGACAGCCCTCAGGCAGTTTACAATCAAATAGTGTATAAACAGATCAATAAAAAAATACCTGTGGTGAGGGCTATAAGGAAATCACACAGGAAGACACAGTCATTTGGAGAAGCTGTGGGAGGTGAGGGCAGTGAGGGAATGAGGAGATCTGGGATTACAAAACCCGCATGTTCAAGGTCAGACGGCAAATGTGAGGCAGAGCCCTGGCTGGCTGGAAATCCCAGGATCACACTGGAAGCCACTGCCTTATCCTACCTCCCATACCTTTTTTTTTTTTTTTTGGCATGAGGGGCCTGCTATATAACTCACTACGGTATTACAAATGAATCACATTTATTAACCACTGCAAACACTCTGTATTGTAAAACCCAAAAAGAGCTATACTGTTTTCTACTTATGTCTTGGGTTCTGAGAGCCATCAGAAAATCAAGAATAAGAGTCAGAGAGTATAAAAGTCAGTCCCCTCAAAAGATGGGCATTGCACACTGTTTAAAATCATTCAAGAGACAGGTATATATAAAATGCTCTTCAGGGTGACAGCTGGCAGAGGTGGTAAGATTTATGTTTCTTGAACTAGCTTCCTGTCACTTTAATTTTTCAACTTTCCAGGCGTACAACCTGGAAACAGAAATGTAAATGACTTAAAGGGCAAATAAGGATTTCCTTTAAATTTGCTTTTGAAATGTATTCTGGGCTTGACCTTCCTAATCACAAATGTCTGGCTCTGGTTAAAAGTCTGTATTCCCAGGAGCCCCTGCCACTACAGGGCAACAGACAGGACGGAGAAGTCAGGAGCAGCCTGAGCTGTTTGTACCAAATGCACATAAAGATGTGTTTCCCATTCACTTGGCCCAAAAGCAGACCCTGACACCCTGTTGTTCTGCTTTGGAGCATGGAGTCATCAGTCATCCACTGAGATGTTGAGTGTAGACTATGGAAAATATACTCAGATCAGGGTCACAGGGGTGTCTGGGATTCACAAAATCTGGTTCCTAAATATTGCTCTAAAATCCCATTTCTAAAACATCAACAACCCTTAAAGACGCAGCCAAACAGATAAACTGTGAAGGACTGCTCCACACCCTTGCTACTGCAGATCCTTAGCAGGGGTTCCCTGGATTCGGGGTCAGGGAAACAAACCCCTATCCCAGGGTCTAAACTGCATAAACAAATCTCAACACTGGCCAAAATGTACTCCTGGTCAACGGGACCCATGCAGACTCAGAAATCAGGGCAGGGAGCTGCTCTTTCTTTTACCCCAACTCACAGTGAACCTTGCAATGCCTGCTATTACTCACCACGCTCCCACAGCTCCTCTTATTGAAACTACTGAACACAAACTGTAAAATAAAACACAGAGGCTGGCTTTAATTTTGCCTGTAAACCAGGCTGCTTCCAATGGTTAATTTCAAGAACTTTTATACATTTTTCTAAAAAACAAAACAAAACAAAAACACCAGAGATTATCTGAAAGTAAATATATTAAATTCCTGTTATAAAAGTAGTGCTTTTGAATTACTGGATTTTTATGATGATTTTCTTGTTAGTGGCTAGAGAGATCAACCCATGTAGCACTGAGTAAGTCCTGGATCCTGACCCACCTCAGTAAATAACCATGTCTGCTGAGATTCATTCTTCTGAAGGATACTGTACTGTGATGCAACCAGCAACCATTTTTGTAATGGTGTCCCCTCCTGGTTAGTAAAAATACATTAAAGAAAGTATAACAAGCCTCACAGAACCATTACCTGGATTCTTTTTTTTTTTTTAATATTTTATTTATTATTTATTTGAGTGAGAGAAAGAGAAAGCACACATGAGTGGGGTGAGGGGCAGACGGAGAAGCAAGCTCCCTGCTGAGCAGAGAGCCAGATGTGGGCTCTATCCTGGGACACTGGGATCATGACCTGAGCCAAAGGCAGATGCTTAAACTGACTGCGACACCCAGGTGCCCCAATTACCTGGATTCTGACACTTGTCAAATTTATACTATTTTGCTTCTCTGTATGTATATATGCACTCATTCACCTGAACCACTTTGGAATAAAATTATAGACAGTATAATGCTTCACCCCTAAATACTTTAGCATGACTATCCAAAAGGACATTCTCCTGCATGACTCATTACCATCATTATACAAAATAAAATCAGCAATAGTCCCCAGATATCATCTATTACCCAGTTCATATCAAACTTCCTGAATGGTCCCCCAAATGTCTTTCTCACTGTTTTGTTCAAACCAGGACCCAAAGACCACTAGTGATTACTTTTTTCATCGTAGCATGTCAGACAAAGGATGACTGACAGAGGGACAGGAACTTGACATGAAATAAGCAGCCTACCTACTTTTCCCTTTTAAAATGAACAAGTTACCCATAACCTGACCACAGAGGACAACTATTGTTAGCATTTCCATAGATTTCTTCCAGGTTACATTTTCCACATTAACACATATCCATATATATATATATACAGGTGCAATCAAACTGTCTTGCTGCTGGTCAAGTGCTAGCTCTGCTTTCTGTGGCAAGTGGAGGTAAAAGCCAAGACCTGAAGTCCCGAAGGCCTACGGCTGGGCTGCAGGGTTAATGACCGTGAAAAAAGCAGCTCAGTACACTGGAAAACTAAGTTGCCCTGGGACATGGCTAAATGGGTCCCCAGTTTCAGGTGTGCCATGGCAGTGCTTGTGGTCTCACTGGCTTCCTCCTCCTCAAGACTGACACTAACACAAACCCTTTAAGAGACATCGAGTATGGTCAGTCAATGCTGGCCAGTATCATGGGCATCTAGGACAGGTTAACCTAAGATTTCCAACAGAAAGTACTTTGAATTCTTCGGAAGAAGAACGATATATATTTAAAGCTATTAATAACATTCTCTCACCAAACTCTTACAAAAGATTCAAGCTCCTGGCTATCAAGATTTTTATTTGGGATATTTCTTAAAGCTTAGAATTTTCGATTGGCAGATACATGCTGCAGTGAGCACAAACCTGGAGCTGCACTTCATTCTCAGCCAGGCTATGATAGCACACTGAGATACAGATCACTTTAATCATCAGGAGAGCTGTTAATTTTCTTTAAAATATGTTGACCTACAGAGCCTTTGTGGTGTGGAAGGTGTTTGCCAAGCAGTTCCAGCTTTGGTGCGGAGCCAAAATATCCTAATGCAAGGCTGCCTCCTTTCTCCTGGAGACAAAGCCCAGGGCCTGCTTACCTTGCTTCCAGGGGCACAGACGGCTTCGCTTCCGGGGCTTCTGTTTCTCAGCAGCATTGCCCATTCTAAAGCCAGAAGCTCACAGGGTCCTCCCAAGCCTAGAGGTCTTTGCTGAACAGGGAGTAAGGACCAAGGTGCCGGCTGAAAGGGACTTCATCTCTCCAACATCCCAATCACCTCGCAAGCCCTGGCAAACCCTTCCAAGAAAAATCTGAATTCTGTTCAGAGCAGTCCTTGCCTCCTGCCTTTCAAACTCCCTTTGCTTCCAGGGAGGAAGCCAGAAGAAAAGACTTGTTATCGCCCCACGGGTGGGTCTCCGTCCCCCATCAGTCCATCTATATTAGGAAGCTCTTCCTTGGCCTTCCTTTGACACTCTATTACTCATCGGCACAGCAGCGGCCTCAGAGTGAACTGCACTTCCAAACACTTTCAATGCTGCCTTTCCTTGGGGGAGGAGTGGCAAACTGGGTGGCCAAAAAGCTGAAAGTTAAAAACGGACCAATTCGGGATGTGCCGTGAGAAATATTTTCCAAGCTTGAGATTTAGTGAGATATTCTTAAGAACAGGCTATTCTATTTATCTTTACATACCTCTAGAAAGTTTACATTTGAATCATTTGGGGATTCCTGGAGAAGCAGCTGAACCATAGGGTCCTCATTTCAAAGCTGTTCTCTCAAAGAAATTTCTAGTTTATTTGTAAGGTTCATCAATAAATCAGCTGTTTCTGTCTCGAAATGCATTTTCTGGGGATCCCTGGTTGGCTCAGCGGTTTAGCACCTGCCTTCGGCCCAGGGCATGATCCTGGAGTCCCGGGATCCTGGAGTCCCGGGATCAAGTCCCACATCAGGCTCCCTGCATGGAGCCTGCTTCTCCCTCTGCCGGTGTCTCTGCCTTTCTCTCTGTGTCTCTCATGAATAAACAAATAAAATCTTTAAATCTAAAATCTAAAAAAAAAAAAAATCAAAATGCATTTTCTTATGAAAGCACTGTATAAATGTACTTGTGACCCATCTTCAGTCCACACATTAGGGAGGCAACGTGGGACTCTAACAGTCGAGATGAATCAACAATGAAATGGTACCAGTAGAACACTCACTGCACTGCTGATATGATGTGGTTCCATTTTTTGCACTAATGCCTCAAGGATGACATGGATGTATGAACTGCTTAGAATCACACCTACTTGGCCACATGTTATCAGTTACCCCTTGAGGTATCACTACCAAAAGCCCAAATCGCTCACAGAAGGGGAGGGTCCACCAAACTTCTCCTCTATTTTAGAGATGAAGCCAGGAGGGGATCAAGGCTACATAGCTGGTGAAACAGCTGGATCTAGCTCCATCTTTACTCTTGGCTAGAAAAGCCATTACCCATTTCCTCACGACTGGAGAAGGCAGGAGATCGGGAAAGGTGCTGGCCCTGGAGGGAAGCTGGCCTGATCCGAATCTGTGGGCACTTCCCAGGTGGGTAGCTCTGCAACAAGAACTTAACCTCCCTGGACCTGATCTTTTTCACTTATGTAAAATGTGTACAATCATGCTGCCTACTTCATAGGACAGTTTAAAGGTTAACCATGCTGTTTAAGGAAGTGCCTGGCAGGTGGCAGATACTCTTAATGAAGAGGGACTCTTGCTGTTTTTATTATTTTATTAACCGTAAACATCCAGCTTTAGATATGTTAAAGAGAAATTATTTACCCTCGCAAGGGTTTTTTTCTCCCCATATCAGGGTGAGATCCGTCGCAAAATTCTGGTAAATTCCTCATTCCTTTAGTGCAAATAAAATTTCACTTATAACATTTGTACCATCAGAGTAACATTTCAATTATGGAAAGTGACCTAAACCAGGAAGGTAATACCGTAAGAAGTCAGAAACCGAGGTTCTGAATGAGACATTTTACAGAGAATCCTCCCCTCCCTACCAGACATACAGGATTCAGAAGGAACCTGAGGCAGGGGGTCCTGAAGGCACTGATCACTTCTTAAGGGAAATTAAGAGAGAAATAACAGGGAAAGGTAAGTGATTGCTATAATGTGCACGTTCACCTCCCCCAAGAGGCAAGGAGACAGAAGCAGGTGCCCAAGAGCTGACATAAGGCTTTGCGTATGGACTTTGTCTGCTAGGAGGAAAGTCTAATGTTGGTCACTTCCCCTCTGGAGAAAAATACAACAATATGAGGAAGCGCCAAGCACTGTGGGAAGGTTCCAAGTGGGAGTTCCAGCTCAGTGCAGGACATAAACAAAGAGGAATGACCAGCCTGGAGGTCCGGCCCTGCAGAACACGAAGGCAGAAAGTCTGGGAGCCAGTCTTCTGAGCCCTCTAGGCCCCGCTTTGAAGTGACTTCCCTGCCCAGTCCTAGAGGAAATCATCCAAGGCAAAGGCACATCTTGTGCTGTGTGTCACAGGAAGCACAGACTGGTATTTTCTTAAGACACACTCACATATTCGCAGAATGTCACTGAATGTCACAGCCGGAGGAACTTCAGGGATTTACCCAATAAATACCAACACTGAGCTTAGGGAGAGCCAGATGACATGTGCTAGCGTTCACTTAGTTACCAGTATGATCAGTGCTGAGTTCAAGGTAAGTGAAGCATGTCTAGCAGGGCAACCTAATCTAATCTGGGAGGTCAGGGAAGGGTGAGACTCAAAGGATGAGCAAGAGTTGACCAAGCCAAGGGGTGAAGGGCATTTTGTGTGCAGGGAAGCATGTGCAAGGCCCTGCCGTAGGTGGAGGTACATGAATAGGGGGTAGGTAAAGTGGGGGTCAGCTGGGGCAGGACCTTATAGGTCATCTCATGAGCTTCAGGGGGGCTCCTAAAGTGTTGGCCAAACCACAAAGGTTCAGTTTTGGGGAAGAGAAGTCCACAGATTTCATCAAAGTCTCAAAGAGATGCAAAGGTTAAAGGGTGCCTGGGTGGTGAAGTCGGTTAAGCAGACAACTCTTGGTTGCAGTTTAGGTCATCATATCAGAATCCTGAGACGGAGGCCCACGTCTGGCTCTGTGATCAGTAGGGAGTCTGCTTGGGATTGTCTCTCGCTTTCCCTCTGCCCTTACCCCTGCTCATGCTCTTTCTGTTTCTCAAAAAATAAAAATAAAAAAAAAAGAGGGAGAGAATTCCAAAGGTTAAGAACCACAGAGCCAGTCCAACTCTCTCATTCCAAAATAAGGAAACTGAGATCCACAGAGGGAGACATTTCCCCAAGGTTTCACAGACAGGCAGAGAACTCAAATCACAGACTCCTTGTCTGGTGTTTTTCCACATCTACCACTGCCTTATTTCTGGCAGGGGTGTGTCAACAACAACAAAGTACTAAACCTCACTGAATATTGATACTGTATCCAAAACAAGGCTGCTTTGTTTCTGTTGGGGAGGCTTAGAAGTCACACTCCACAGAAATGAACTGTAAAGTCCGCCACTCCATCTTTCTTGGGGTCTAACCTACCTGCAAAACACAGGGGGTCAAAGCCTCCGGTTGCAGGCATCTCCATGAGACGGCTTCTGGGTTCTGAAGACCTCAGCGAGCAGGCTGGGTCACTACAGAATGGGTCACTACAGAAAGGGCTGTCCCAGCAGGCCCCTCACTGCTAACCCAGCAGCCAGCCTTCTAACGAGAAGCTGCTCATTTGTTGCTCTTCAAAGTCAGGACTGCACCAGGAATAAAATCTAGCCCATAGGACATGAAAGGGAGAAAGCCCACACCCCTAATTGTAGAATTCCACCGGGAACTGAAACAGAAACTATTCTTTTAAGTAAGCAATAGTAATTTGCCTCTCTGCCACTTATTTCATGATATTTGAAAAATACTCAGGAAAAGTTTAAATATGTGTGAAGAACACTTCTTAAACTTTTCATGCTTCCCAGAATACCTATGGGAGGAATTCTCAAGTGCCTGGACTGGCATTCGAGGCCCTGTGAAGTCTCGCCCCCAAACTACCTTCCCCAACTTTGTCTCCCACATTCCCCACTCTGGGGCCTTGACTTTGGCCCAGGACTCAATTCCATGCCCAAATCCACTCCTGCTGGCCGGCACTGTGCCTCACCTCCTTCCTCTCCAGCTAAGCAATGGAAACCTAATAGTCAACATCCAGCAGACTCTCGGTGGGCAACCATAATGGGGTCCCACGACCCCTGCTTTGCTTGGGCCATGACAGTGGCAGAAGAGGCAAAGCCCTCACTGCAAAAAGGCTCCCGCCCCTTCTGCCGGCCCTCGTCCCTCTACAGCTCCTGCCTTCCAGAGACAGAGTCACCCAACTTAGTTGACTAAGTAAATGACTCACCACAGCCTCTACGCTGAGCCGGATGGGCACGAGAAGAGTCACCCCTAGTTAGGCTCTCCGAGCCCTCTGAGAAGCACACCCCTCTAGTAAGAGGCTGAGCCCACACCCAACATGGGCCTTTAAAACCACTCATTCAACAAAAATCAGTGAGCTTCAGCTCTACACCAGACACCCTCTGGGATCTGGGGAAATGGCACCTGACAAGACCTTACCTCCTAATAAGGGAAAAGATTGCAAAATGCAGCTAACAAATGCTCCATTAAAAGGAAAGTAAAAGAAAAGGCTGGCCTGAGGGGACCATGGCTGGAGAGGCCCCTGTGACTGACATACAAACAAGAGCCAGAAGGAGTCAGGGCAGAAACACATACAGAAGGGCAGACCAGGGTTCCCTGGCACTTAAGATCTAAGTGCTTCCCGTCAGGAGCACACAACAACCCAAACACTGGCCACTTCTATGAGAAAATGGATTTTAAGAGGAGGAGGGGTGAGCAACTCTCCAAGGCACACAGCCAGCGAATGACAGATGCAGCATTTAGATGCGGCTGCTGACCACGGGCTCCCGGGAGGCACACCACACTACCAGGGGAAATAAAGTCTAAGTAGAGGGAACAGTGAGTGCAAAGGCCCAGAGGCAGAAATATACTTGGTATATTCCAGGAACACTTGAAGGAAAAGCTCAAAAGCGTGCTCGGGGGCCAGAGCATAGGAGGCCACAGGCCCTGGTAAGGACCGTGGACTGACCACACAACCTGAGAAGAAGCTATTTGGCAACTGTGAACAGACCTAATTTGATTTAACAAACACTCTGGCAGTTTAATAAAGACTGGATGATTGTGAGGCAGGAGTGGAAACCAAGATGCCAGTTAGGAGGGGCCTCTGCAGTCCAGGAGAGACAGCGGTGGCGTGGAGTAAGTGGCAGAGAGGAGGCAGGTACATCAAAAGCAAGCCCCCATAGGACTGACAGAGCATGGGACATGGGTTGGGAGAGTCGTCAGGGATGACTCCAGGATTTCCGAGCCTAAACAACTAGGTCAAAAATGGCATTATTTACTGTCATGGGCACCCCAGAAGGAGCCAGTTAGGCAAGGGGCGAAGTGGAGAACAACGAGCTCTGGTCTATGAGCGTTACCTCCGAATCCTAGAGACATCTGAGGGGATAGTAAGTGGGCAGTCTGTAGTTTAGAGGAGAGTTTGGGGCTGGAAATAGAGATTCTGGAAATCATCAGGATTTAGATGGCACTTAAAGACATGAGGCTAGGGACGCCTGGATGACTCAGCAGTTAAGCTCTGCTTTCTGCTCAGGGCATGATCCTGGAGTTCAGGGATCAAGTCCCCCATCTAGCTCTCTAAGGGGAGCCTGCTTCTCCCTCTGCCTATGTCTCTGCCTCTCTCTCTCTGTCTCTCATGAATAAAATAATAATAATAATAATAAAAAGACATGAGGCTAGGACTGCTGAGGAAGAAATGAGGACTCAGCCCTAGGAGTTTGAAAGAGGTGCTCCAGAATAGGGCTGAGATGGGCGTGTCTTTATGTTACCAGGACACCTGTATACAGTAAGACAACTCAGGAGCAGCTTGGAAACATTCACCACCACATGTTTCAAGCCCTAAAGTGAATGCTGGGTGACTTTAAATATCATCTAAATTTTTGCACTTGGTCTTCAAGTTCCAGATGTGTAGTTTTAAAATGTCTCGCTAATGATGGCTAATACATCAACCTAATTAATTAGCTAATATTCTGAGGCACAATATACATTTACTGTGAGATTCATCAAAGAATTTCTTCATTAACTGTCAATCTTCTGGCCATCTTGTCAGAGCTAATTAGACCACTGCTTTTTACCTCCTATTACTACAGACAAAAGCATGGACTGCCAAGTAGAAGTGGTGTCAACACAGTCACTCTCTCACTGTTCACTCGTGCTTCTATTACTGGAATCATTTCACTCTGTGATGCCTTTGACACTTACTCATTTCATGAGGGTTTCAGTACTGAGCAGCGAGCAGCAGTTTCAGCCTAGCTCTCCCATGTGCCGGCTGGGCAAATCCCATAAGCCTTTCTGGGCCTCATCTTTTCATCTATAAAGTGGGGCACTACCTACCAGCAGTGCTCTCAAGATGGTTAAATAGGTGTGTAGCAGAGCTCCCGGCATCAATGCATAGAAATTCTATCTTATATCCTCACTCCTCTATATTCTAAGGACAACATTTTAGGTCAAATTCCTGAGACCCCTTCCATCCTCTCCATACTTGACCGTAAGCAGTGATTTGAGGGTGTCCCCCACTCATCCACCCTCCTGGCAGCATTATCATTGGGGACCTTGTTAGAAATGCCAATTCTCAGGCCAACCTCAGCCCTAGTGAATCAGAAACTGGGGGCTAGAGCCCAGCACCTTCAGGTGCTGAAGTCTGAGACCCACTACAAAAGGTGGGCAGCATTTTGGGAGACTCACAGGTCCTCAGGACAGGGACCATCGGCTGTAGAGGATCTTGTCATCAATACTTGCTACCATAACAGGCAGCAAGCTACCAATTTATCGTAAACACAAAGCTTCCTGTCTTACCAGCTGTCTTCAATAAATATCAAATATATCACTTAAATAAAAATGAAATTTCTTACCAAAGTTCAATCCCCATACTCCTTTCTATAGCAACACGGAAAACAAAATCCCAGTCCAACTTAACCTAGACTGGGGTTGCTATATAATTATTTTTCCAACTTTCCTTGTAAGGCTTGACAAAAACACTAACATCCTTTCTACCCATTCCAAAGAATATTAATTTAAGATCTGGTTAACCTAATTTTCATAAGGAAAACACATTCTGATTGTTTTATGTACATGTTTATCATTTTAAAAACCAAACTATCCCAGATTTTGATGCTCCCATGAGTTGAGTGACTGGAACATACGAAGTGGCAGATGCCCACAGGGAGAATGGGACCCAAACCAAATTCAGCTGACCCTCCTGTGGCTTCTCTGGGCTTGATCCTGTGTTGGAACAGACCCTAGTTTTGAAATAGTTCTCTCACTGCAAACCAAGACCCTCTCCAACACAAATGTGGAACTCAGCAGTTGTAAATGATGCCTCCCTCAGTGTTTTCCCATCCAAACCAGGACACTCTTGAGAGTGATAGGGAGGATGCTATTAATAACTATGCCAGGACAGCAGGTGTAAGCCGGAATGCATGATCATCACCCCATCTGTCACAGTCTACATGAACACAGTGATCCTCAAAGTAATTTTCCTCTGGTGTCCAGACACCTAACTGTGAGACTAGAATAGAGCTACATTTATAAGCTCCAGAGTCTGACTCTTCAATCAAAGGCTAGGTGTTACTTGGAGAGGAGAGGCTGAACCAGTTGCAGTGAGCACCATGAGAATAGGGGCCTTGACTTATGTACCACCATGTCCCCAGCATCTACTGCCATGAACTGTAGACAGTAGGTGCTCAAGAAACCAGCTAAAAAAATTAGTCAATGTTTCACATTGTATTTCCCTGAATCTAAGATAGTATATTTCTTTATGATTTAACTTTTGAAATCAGGGTATGCTCTTTTATAATCTATCTTGCCAATGTATTTTTTTGTTTCCTGAAAAGTGTTAAGTCAATAATATGTCTTACATGTGTTGGTGCCATAGTATCAAAACAACACAGTAACTGCCTATCATCCCAGATTCACAGAGACATGTTAATGATACCCATGGGACCAGAGACCCTGTCATGGCAATCTCGAGGTGGCAACTCCAAATGGAGGCACGATTTCATCTAACAGAGTCTGCCTGGCCTTAAAATTCTTGGAGAAAGACTTGCTTCTCTATAGATTATCTTTCCCTCCCCACCAGGTCAGTGATACCGTCTCATGAATGGGGCCAATAGCCTGGAATCCTGCCAAATGGTGCTGGAGTAAACGCCATCTGTGTTGTCAACTCATAGTACGTGCCAACAATGGTATCTAGGCAGTCTCAGATGGAAGCCACGGGGGAGCGTGAGAGTCTTTATTAAGAGCTGACATGCACTAAGCACTCACCATGTGCCAGTCTACAACACCCACCAGGCTCTGGGGCTCAACCACACGTTCAGGCTCCCTGGGCTTCCACGGGCCGCCCTTGG
Source organism: Canis aureus (assembly GCF_053574225.1). Lineage (NCBI taxonomy): Eukaryota > Metazoa > Chordata > Mammalia > Carnivora > Canidae > Canis > Canis aureus. Next base: position 8,654,424 of record NC_135626.1, read on the forward strand.
CACTGGTCTATTCAGATAAATACAGGGTGGGAACAACAGGCTGCCAGGGGACAGCACTGGAGAGTACCCTCTGTGAGCTGTCCTTGAAGGAGCCTGGCAGAGCTGAGAGGCTCAGGTCCAAGGCAACAAGATCCATGGTTGGTAGGTACAGGAACCATCCTGGCTTAAAAGCTACCTACCCCATAGGAACCAAATCTCATAATCACACAGGTCTCCTCAAGGGATATGCCCAGTTAGAGGAGTCACACTGCACTTAGGGAATCCCAAAGTATGGTGTCCCACAAGTGTTTACAGACTAGCTCTAGTTCTTCCCAGCTCAAGACACAATGGATTAAACCCGAGGTCATTTTTACCATGAGCACTGTTGCCCAGTAATATACCTGTCATTTTCCATAGTGGCTTTTAACATTTTAATATAACTTATAAAGATATTTAAGATTAAATGGTTATGTAAATAAATGCTGAAGAATATGTTAACCATAGTAATTTTTTATAAATTGTGGTAAAACATATGTAATGTAAAATTTATCATCTTAAGCATTTTCAAGTGCATGGTTCAACTGTATTAAGTACATTTACACTGTTACATACTATCACTACCATCCAGCCACATAATTATTTTGTTTTATAAAACTGAACTTAAAAATTGTTAGCCAATAATTCCCCATTCTCCCTTCCCTCAGCCCCTGCAACCACCATTCTACTCTCTTCCTGTTTCTATGATTTGGACTACCTTTAGGTATCTTGCACTAGTGGAATCCTACAGTATTTGTCCTTTTGTCACTGGCATATTTCATCTGACCATAATGTCCTCAAGGTTCATCCATGATGAAGCATGTGTCAGAATTTCATTCCTTTTTAAGATTGGATAATGTTCCACTGTGTGTATACACCACACTTTATTTATTCATCCATCATTAGACACTTGAGTTGCTTCTACCTTTGGGCTATTGCGAACAATGCTGCTATGAACCTGGGTATACAAATATTTTTTTGAGATCTTGCTTTTATTTCTTTTGGTTACATACTCTGAAGAACTGCTATATCTTATGGTAATTCTGTTTTTAATTTTTTTGAGGAACTGCCATACTGTTTTCCATAGCAACTGTACCATTTTACATTCCCACCAATAGTGCACAATGGTTCCAATTTCTTTTTTTAATGTGCAAACACTACTGAGGAGTGGAAGAGTGTGACCTCAGAGGGCAGGAATGAGGCACGGGCAAGCACAAGGAGGCATGATCAAAGATCTGAGACTGGGGTGCCCAGGGGGCTCAGTCGGTTAAGCATCTTTTTTTTTTTTTTAAGATTTATTTATTTATTCATGAGAGAGACAGAGAGAGAGAGAGGCAGAGACATAGCAGAGGGAGAAGCAGACCTCCCACAGGAGCCCAATGCAGGACTCGATCCCAGATCCCGGGATCACGACTTGAGCCAAATCCAGGCGTCCAACTGCTGAGCCACGCAGGTGTCCCAAGCATCTGACTCTTGATCCCAGCTCAGGTCTTGATCTCAGGGTCCTGAGTTCAAGGCCCTCACCCCATTGGGCTTCACTCAAAAAAAAAAAAATATTTTCTTAATCCCACAGACCTTCTGAGAAGTTGAAGACAAAGTTTCAGTTACTCTGTCTTCAGACTGTTGATCTGATGATGAAAGAAAAAGCAGTTGTCCACTGGTTCTCATCTTTACCAGTCAGTTTGCCTCAAAAAGTTTTAAGTCCCTGGCACTTCTGGGTTGTACATGCCAAGTAGATTTCTATAGTCTCCCACACTGCAGCATTAAAGAGAAGCCCTGGAAAGGGGCCATGTGACACCCATGTGCAGTTGGCTGGTGCCTATGCAGAACTGATCTGGGCAGCAATGGCTGGATTAAATGACAGGTGAGCCTGAGAGGATCTGGAGTTATACACAGAGATGTCCTATATCAACTCTATTCTAGGTAATGAGGAACTGCTCCCATGGATGGAACAACCTAGAAGAAGCCATCTGCTTCTTTCCTCAATGACTGGTCCCCTCAGCTGGGATGGGTTCACCAGGTTTTTGGTGGTAACTGGGTCCCAACTTCTTCTCCATGAAGTCTCTGGGCCTTTCCCTGCCCAGGCAATCTCTGTATGTCATCTCTGTGGCCACTATGCCACATGAAGGGCAAAAACTAGAGTGCCAAGGACCTTGGAACTGAGGGAGAAGGGGTCTCAGCAAGCCCTAGAGCCAGGGTCAGAGGTATGCCTCCAGAGCTGTGCGTGTAGAAGGATGGCAGCCTGTGCCAACAGCTCTAGTTTCCATACATCCTCATCAATACTTGTTTTATTTCCTGTTTTTTTTTTTCCCTTTTGAAAGCAGCCATGTTAATGGGCATGAGGTGGTATTTGTGGTTTTGATCTACATTTCCCTAATGATTGATGATGCTGAGCATCTTTTTATGTTCTTATTAGCCATTTGCATGTCTTCTTTGGAGATGTCTACTCAAGTTTTTTAATTGGGTTGCCTGATTTTTGTTAATCAAATGCCATCTTTATCTATTTCCAGAAAACAGATCTAGTTGTTAACCAAGGTCAAATTTTAAGTAGATAAACATGGACTATGTGTATACAATGGAATACTACTCGGCGATAAAAAAAGAGTAAAATACTGATAAAAACAACTTCATGAATCTCAAAGCCACTATGTTGAGTAAAAGAAGCCCATCTCCAAAGTTACATACTCGGTGATGTTCTGGGAAAGGCGAAACTACAGGGATGGGGAACAGATCAATGGCTGCTGGATGTCAGGGGTAGGGGAAGGGTCTAACCATAAAAAGACAGCAAGATGGAACCAAAGAGACAGCAAGGCTGTCATGGTGGTTACACATATCTAGAGATGAGGTAAAATTCAGAGAATTGTACACCCAAAAGAAGGTCAGTTTTACTGCATGTAAATTAAAAAAAAAAAAATGTTCATGCAGAAGGCAAAAGAGGGTTTGTTTGTTTGTTTTTTAATATTTATTCATTCATGAGAGACATAGAGAGAGGCAGAGACACAGGCAGAGGGAGAAGCAGGTTTCCTGTGGGGAGCCCAATGTGGGACTCAATCCCAAGACCCCAAAATCATGACCGGGGCCAAAGGCAGATGCTCAACCACTGAGCTACCCAGGTGCCCTGCAAAAGAGTTTCTCCTTTTATCCACATAAACATTATGCTGACTTACATGCATCATCTCGTGGAACCCTCACAAAACTCCAGGAATGTGTAATTATTACATCTGAACCCAGGTCTGACTGAACTAGGAGAAACTAAGTCCTGATTATTTCGGATACGTGAGATTCCATTCAAACTTTTCAAGATGTGGAGTGTTTGCTAATTATTATTTCTCCTACAGTAGAAGGAATTTAGAGCGGGCAGAACCATGTCCACAACACATAAAATGAATCTTTCTCCCTGGGGACAGGGTCTACAGTGCTTCCACCAGATACTTAGTAGGACTTAATGATCTCAAAAAATTCAGGAATTGTTAACTCTAGTTCCAAGGTCCAGGGAGGGATTGTGGCTTGCCCCACAGGGCACAGCGGGCCTCTGGCAGTGCCAGTGCCAGACACTCAGGCCAGTTCTCTCCATCGCTCAAAGATGCCTCAGTTCCAAGCAGTCCCAGTGGTATGTCCCCCATGGTGATTTTAGTCCACACAATTTCCTCACCTACCAAGCCAGAGCTAGGAAACAGGGCTGAAATGCGGTCCAGGTACTTAGCCCAATTCCTATCTTGGTCAAATATAAAAACTGCAGTCTACAACCCTGCACATTTAGGGTAATTAATAGAGACAGCTCCCAGTGAACAGAAAAAACAAGGATAGATCATGCAGGAAAGCATGCTTTTGATCTGTGCCTTTGGTTTTCTGATGAGCTCAGTGAATTAATATTTGTAAGGCACTCTTGACAAGCTGAGGCAGGAGCACAAATTAGTGTGGTTATGCTAATTAAGTGAGAGGTTCTGTAGCTCCAGGACCCAGTGATTAAAGAAAGTGAAAAGGGTTGATTGGTCTCTGGGCTCTCTGCAAAGAGCCCTGTGCTGAGTGAGCTGCAGTGACAAACCTGCAAGGACACTGTACACATTTCCTTTCACCTGTCACAAGAGCCTAGGGGGACGCAGGTGAGGGGAGACTCAGAACAATACGTCAGGATTTCTCAATTTATCCTAATTGTGAAAAATTATCAAGGAAGAAAAATCAGGGTATGAAATCACCTGTTCATGGCGTTCAACACAATTTGTAAGTGACTTGTACAAGAGGACCTCAAACAGCTTGTGGCATTTTAACTGTCACAAGACAAAAACACCATACTGGGTCCTTTCACCTTCAGAGCTGAACAAAGATGGTTTAATGAATCCTGAGAGTCACCCCTGCAAGGAGAAACTTGGGAGGAAGCAAAGATACAGTGTGACTCTGAGATAAGCTGCTACCCATGAAGATGGGCCTATTCCTTCCACATAGACTTTAAAAAGAATATAATCAGGACTATCATCAACCTACCCACATGTGCTAGGGCCATGTGTAGCTGAAATGAAATGCCTTCTATTCCCCCTATAAATGATCTTTTTGGAGGTTTATTAGTTACAAAAATCTATTCCCTGGAATTCAGCTTTCTCAAATGTAAAGAGAGAGAGAGAGAGAGAGACACACACACACACGCTGGAAGGAAATACCTCAATAGCCTGCTCCCCATCTTCCATGAGCACAGAGGTCTGAATTTCACCTACATATGATTTTTTTTTTAAGAAACTGTCATTTTAGAGCAGAAGAGGATATTAGGGAAGAACAAAAGCTAATGTTTATGAGCACTTAATGTGTCAAGACTCTGCTAATACGCTTTATGTACATCATCTCATTTAATCTTTCCTCAAGACCATAAGGTAGGCCTGGTTATGATTTTGTCCATTTTACAGATAATAGAACAGAGACTTACACAGGTAAAGCAATTCATCCAAGATCCCACAACCATCCTATGGGAGAGCTGGATGCCAATCCACAGCTGTAGGACTTGGAGGCCCATGCCTCCATCACTGTTCCTGAGTCCAGCCTCTCATTTCGCAGATGGGGAGCCTGAGGGCTCAGAGGTGCACAGATCTGGTACTTGCATGCAGAGCTGGGGCCCATGAGGCGGGTCTCCTGACCTCCAGGCTGGGCTCAGGCTGCTTCCAACATGGATGAACACTGAGAGTATGAAAGCCTAAGTCAAAAGTCTCCTGCACATAGCACAGGTGGTGGCCAGACTGTCAACTCCCTAAGGGTACAGATGCCTTTGATCTTCTTCTCAGTACCCTTCCCTGCCCTGGCAGACAACTGGCACTCAGGGAGTACTCAGCCACTAATACATAGATGGGCGGATGGTAGGTGGGTGGGGAGGTGGGCGGATGGAGCTATTTCAAGTAAGGACCTCTCTGCATTGTTCACATCCAAAGCAGATTCTCATACAATATTTTTAGCAAATTCACTTTTTTAGTCACCTCTGAGAAACCAGAAGCTACTTCAAAACCCTGTAGAGAGATATGGACACATCTTCAGGGCCCTCAGAGGGGCTGGAAAGCCCCAGGGGATGCCAAAGAAAAGACACTGAGGGTGGCTTCAGGCCAGCCTCCTGGTGGCTCTGTAGAGGACCAGCACTAGACTCTGGATCTGGGGAACACAAGCAGAGGAGGAGGGGAAGAGAAGCGCTCTGCCTCCCACTCAGCGCGTGACCTCAGCTAGTCACTTCTCACCATGTCCCCTCCCTTTTTTCAACTGCCAAATGTGCACAATACCTGTCATTTTGCTCTCTTTACAAGAACAAAACTAATCAAATCATCCACTATCTAAAGGTAAAGCTCCTAGCAGTGCCTAGCACACAGGAAATACCCAGCAACTGTGAGCTGTTGTCCTCTTCAACAGAGATTAAAAATGCCATATGACTCCAATATTTTATCATAACTAAAGAACAAAACCCAAAACAACAGCAAAACACCTCATGTCTACAGAAGTGTTTTGAAAGTTATAAAGGATTATGTAAGTTTTACTGTGACGATAGTTAAGTGCCCCGCAGTATCAGTGTCATTAAAAACCAACGAAACAACTCAATACATCTAACTCCCCCCCACTTTATACTGCAGACTAGGCTCACAAAGAATTAGCATTAAGAAAGGGTCCTGAGATGGGTTTTGTCCACTCCACTGGGTTACAACAGAGGTGCCAGAAGCTCAGAAAGATTAACTCATTTGCCCCAGGTCACCCAGCATGAAGCAGGCCTTCCTGGTCCCTCCTCATGAGCTGGAGCGACCAGGAGAGCCAGGTCCAATGTCTCCTCCAACATCCCCATCAGCATTACCTAGTGGCACTTTTAGTGTCTAGCAGCTAGTGACTAGCGGCTGCCTCAGTGGCAGCGGGGTCCCTGGAAATGTGGAGGCTCATATCTACCCAAATCACAACAGTCAAGAGAATCATGTCATCACAGCCAACAAAAATACAGATAAATGGGAAGTAGTCATATGGGCTGAGGTTGCAATTTGGCCCCCACTGAGCACACGACCATGGGCAAATCTCAGCTATTCTGGATCTCAGGATCCTAGGCACAAAAGAAAAGCTCTGTGTCTCAGTTTTGTCCTCTGCAGAAAGAGAAGTTCCTCTGTAAGGATTAAATGAGACCACGTGTGTAAAGCATGCAGCACAGAGACTGGTACGGGTAATGTACCAGTGGTAAGTGCTCAATGAAAGTTAGCTGCTGTTATTATTTGCACTTATTATTGAGAGGAGGAGCCAAGAGTAGCCAGATCCATGACCTATGCACAATCATCCATCTATTTATTCACAAGCAGTTGTGTGAAGGAGAGGCACATGTGATTATCCATAACCAGCAAATAAATAGAACCATTGTTTCCAAACAGAAGTTTTGGAGGTTTTTTGTTTGCTTGTTTTGGGCCAACTAAGTGGCAGTTCAGATCCATTCCATTGCACTGGACTTCCGCTGTCTCTCTTTTCATTCTACATCCACATCTACCTTCTCCCAAAGGCTGCCAGCATCACAGGCCTGCTCAAGGAGGCCATGGGCGGGCTGCCATTCTCAACAGTTTGGCATGCGGCTGGGAGCCACATCTGTCAAGTCCACACTGATGGCACAAATTTTTGAAAAGCTAGAAACCGAATGCCTGAACTCCGCCCTCTTGTCTCCCACCCTGGGAAGCACCACAAGCCACCCTGTGCTTGACAACTCCATTTCTTCCATGCTTTAAAAGTGGGGCAGAGTTTGCTGATGACAAAACTTAATTTGCAGTAAAATGACTGTGTGGTGCCAGCAAGCCAGTGAAAAACAAGGAGAAAGATCACCTTTAAGGAACTAATGAGAACAGAGGGTCAAAGCTGTTGAGGGCCAGTAACAGTATTTTAAAAAGACGCAGTCTGGACTGCAGTCGGGACTGGTTCAGAGAACCATCATCAATCTTCAGAACCACAGCCTGGAAGAAAAAGGTGGGGATGAAGAGGAACAGTGACCATCAGATAGCAGACTTTCAATCCAGTAGGTAAATCTCTCCACTGCATCTCTGCCCACAGAGGAGGATTATATGACATGAGAGATTCTGCCTAAGGCGTTTGACAAAGAAGAAAGGGGGAGCCAGGAAAACCCCACCAGTCCACAGCTCTCCTACCCCCCTCAGGGAGCATGTACCATAAACAGAGCTGATGGTGCAGGCAGCGTGTCCTAAATAACACTCAGAGGCCAACTGACAAAAATAAGTAGGTACAGGGACTCATCGTGACCTGGTTGTGGGCAGCAGGCTGAGCAGAACAACTGGCGTATGCCAGTGGTCTGTAAATGAAAGGCAGAGTCACAACTGTTTAATGCTCACGAGTACTGTCTGAGAGGACTCTGTCCCTCTGCGTCCCACAGACCCGCACAGACCGGTCGGCAGCTGCCTGACCATCACAGTGTCAGAGTTGAGTATGGCTCAGTCTCTCATTGTGTTGTAGAGCTTTCTCAATTGAGTGTTTTGGGACTTTGATCTCAGCCTCACTATGAGATGAGGAAAAAGCTCACCAAAGCACTCAGGAAACTGAACTAAAATAGCCATCAATGTACATGGTTAACACAAACCCCCAACTATCTGCAGATCCTGATCAGATTATAGGTCTTACTAAGTCACCAAGAAACATTCTAACTGGCAACTCAAAACCCAGAAGCTCCATTTAAAGGTATTTTGGGGAGCCTTGCTGGCTCAGTCAGTGGCGTGTGAGAGTCTTGATCTCAGAGTCGTAAGTTCAAGCCCCACAGTGGATGTAGAGTTTACTTAAAAGGAAAATATTTAAAAATAATAATAATTCTGAGACTTGGAATCAGAGACCTAAATTCATTCTATGATTATATCAACTAAATCCATTCATTCTTCAAGCAACATTCTACATTCTAGTTGCAGCAAAGGCAAGCCCGTGGGGGGACCAGACGGGCACACTCCCTCAAGAAGCTAATGCTCTAGTCAAGACTGTATTTGTTGATTTTTAACTTTCAGGAAGGAAAGCAAGGCTCTGGTTTCTGAATGAGCTAAACAATACCATTCTACCCAAGTGTTTATTTGGGGCTTTCCCATGGGATTCATTATCTGCTGGAGGAAGAGAAGGCACTCGGAGACCAGAGCTAGCTGGTTTTGGTAGAGGAGGCTGAGCACAGCTAGGAAGTGGGTTTTCACACTGTTTGGTGGAGGACCCAAGAAGGATCCTTGGCGGCACAGCTGAGCACGAAAGATTCACTGTCCTCAAAGTGGCTCCCATTACCCATTATCTAATGGCCCCCTTAGGTTTAGAAAAGGACCTGCTGGGCCGCCCTGGTGGCTTAGCAGTTTAGCGCCGCCTTCAGCCCAGGGCGTGATCCTGGAGACCCAGGATCTCACATCCGGCTCCCGCATGGAGCCTGCTTCTCCCTCTGCTTGTGTCTCTGCCTCTCTCTCTCTTTCTCTAATAAATAAATAAAATCTTAAAAAAAAAAAAAAAAATAGAAAAGGACCTGCTGCTTTCAAACAAAACAGGAAAGCACTAATTTCAGAATCCTGACCCTTCAGAGCACTGATGGAGAAAATGAGACCCAGAAAAGGGAAAGGACTCCCCAAGGTCACAATGACAGGCCTCCAATTTTTAGTCAAATGGCTTAAAACAAAGAGCCAGAAACTACGATGACAGATCCCTTAATAACTCACAAACTATGGGTTTTGTTTTTTTAATCATAAAAGAGCCTTTAGGGCAAGGTGGGTGACGGATCAGAGGAACACCTGTCCCAGCAGCGTGGCGCCCAGTCACCCAGTCGGCTGCTCCACGGGCGGGGTAGCTGGCGATGCTACTGGGCCCGCTGCTCGTCCCAGTGCGTCATCTTATTATGGCAACGGGGAACACATCCAGCTGGCCTGAGGTAAGACCCAGCCCCATGCTCAAGGCATTCTGCAATCCGGGCTAATTTGGGAAATGATTTTTCTGCAAGCTCATACATGACTCATCTTTATAGGCCTCCTATCAGGTCTGTCGGCTACAAGGAATCCCATTCAAACCACCTCTGCCAACAGCTGCTCAGGAGACCAGGAAACCTTTGGGGTTGCTGTGGCTAATTTTGTGAAACATAGCCTGCATTCATACTAGTCCTCTCCTGATAGGACTGCTAATGTTATTGGTATCATTAGTCTCATATGCAGCCTAAAGACTGCCCTGGGCCTACCTTAATTTAACTGAGGTCCCCCTCCTGCCTTTGGTAAGATCAGAAAAGAAACGAAACATCAACAGGAATTAAGATGGAAAGCTACTGTGTCCCCAGCACCATGGAGACTCTCTAAGCAGTGCTCTGTGAAGGCAGAAAGGCAGCTGGGGACCACTGGGGTCGGTTCCCCACTGTACCGCAATGGGGCTATAGTCCCCCCGCCCCCACAAAAGTGACCAAGCTTCCCAGGATCTTAGTTGCCCTCAGGTGCAAAATAACCCACTACTCCCGCCCCGTCCCCCGCCCAGGGCCGGTCCTGAGAACGGAGTGAGATGACTGGGTCCCTCACTGCATTCTCAAAACCACAGGACACTGCAGGGATGTTCAAGACTGTTTTGATGTTACTTTTGGACTGTGACCCTGGAAGGGCCAGCCTTCTGCGGACTCTGCCACTGTGAGGTGTCACGGTGTTTGCCAACAAGGAGGGACTCAATTGAGTGTTGCAGGTGTGAGTGAATGAAGGACTACCAGGTGCCATAAAAAATGTTGTATTTGTTGACTGGATTCATTTTGACCACAAAGACTGTTAATTGTGGGGGGAAAAGGAAGTGTAAAATTTGAAAGAAGCTTTAAAATTGATAAAAATACAGTGACTGCTGATCGACAAGAACTCTTTACCAAGCCAAAAGTCTACAGCCTCATGTGACAGTACTTGCATCTTTCCTCTGTTCTAAAAATATGTAATGACAGAAAGTTACTGTGAATACAGTCGGTGTACAATTTTCTTTCTAATCAAAGACTCTTCACACATCTGTAAAATGTACACTTAAATCCGAGATGCCAAAGTTATTTTGTCCTCTGGCGGTGCACTGGTCTAGTCATCCTGCCACCATGTCAGCCCCAGTGAACAGCTCAGGGTCACAGGGAGCCTACAGGGCTGGCCAAGGGTGTTGATGAGTGATAAAACTCCTAGACGGACTGCTCTGCTGGGAACACAGACCAGGGAAAGAGAATTAAAAAAACAAACACCTGCATAATTTACATCTTCATATCACGTATCTACTTTGATTATCTTTCCTGGTGAGAAGGTAAGGCCCAGGAGGCAGGGATCTCTGTTGTATTCCAAGGACCAGAAGAGGTCCAGGCCCCTAGGAGATGCTGGATCAACTATCTGGTGAAGGAATGAAGGCACGAATGAGCAAGAGAGACTCTGATGAACACGGCGTAACTGAAGCCACCTTCTTTCCCATCCCTCTGTTGCACCCTGCTAACTCAACTCACCCGAGTCTCACTCTAAATCTCAAATCCTCACAGAACTGGCTCCCCAACACCCACCCCTACAAGCCTGATGTGACCCCTCCTGAGCTCCCCCGTGCTCCCCACACTGCCAGAGCCAGTGCCTGGGCTATACACTGCGATGTCTACTGAGTCTAGCGCTGCATCTCCAGAGCCTCGTGTGGAGCCTGACGGAGCCTACACAAAATCAGTGCCGAATGGAGGGACGGAGGAATGAATCAATGAAGGAATGGGGCAAAGATTTCAAAGTCCAGATGAAAAGCAAACAAACACAAATGGTTTCTCCAAGGAAGGGGCCACAGACTCAAATGTCAACAGCCCAAGTGGGAAACAGGAATCAGAGCAGTGGCTGGCAGCAGGAGTGGTGGGGCCCCCGTCCATGCTGCCTTGTACGAACGAAACAAGGCCTTAGAGCTACCTCTTCACTCAGGAGAACCAGAAAGCTGAGATATGTGAGTGATTTCCTGATTTTTAAATACTGGCCGCTAGTTCTTTTTTCAACAATGTGTATGGATCAAACACAACATGTCTATGGACTGAAACCAGCCCAGAGCCACCAGCCAGTTACCTCTGTTCACAGGCAGAAGAGGCATTTAAGCTCCAGAAACATCAGGGAGCATCAACCGTCCGCACATGACATGCTTGCTGGAAGGAAGCACTGAACAAAATGAGACGCATCATGCCTGTGTGCACGACCAGAACCAAGATCACTGGTTCCCCCAAAGTGGCCTTGGAGCAGCTACACATCTCCTGCCAGTGTGGCCTTTCAAAACTGACATCCCCAACCCAGAGTCCAGTGTCCTCCCTTGTCCAGAGCTTGGGAAGAACCCTCCCTTGTCCCTTTTAGCTCTTGGGAAGAACCTCTTCTCTTTGCCAGGCCTACCCACAAGCTCACCCCAGGGAGCTCCCTGACCCATCAGCCTTCGCCCTAGCCTTCTTCCTGGGTCCTTCAATGTCAACCCTCCTCCACCAAGCCTCACTGGACAGGCCCCGAACCATCCAAGAAGCTGACCCTCTGCCACCCTCTGGAACCCAGACTGTCTTGATCCCACATGGGGCCTGGAGCAGAGACGACCAGGGACAGCACGAACTGAGGCTTGCCTTTCTGCATCCCCAAGAAACGGTAGGGTCTCAGAGGAAGGCGATGCGCAGGACCCCTCCCACAGCCAGGCTCTGCTGAATGAGTAAGTCAGTACCCTCTAGAGCAGCGGGAGGGACAGTCTCAAAAAGATCTCCCCCAGAGGCGGACAATGATTGCTTACTACAATCAGGCTCCGTAACTACCAGAGACTGTTTGCTTGCTAACCGGGGTCCCCACTTCCCCCACGGACCTTTCTTTTCAACGAAACGCTGCTGGTGGCTTATAAGAGTAGGAAGTTTAGGAAACACCAACAGAAATCTCGTCAAAGTGCAAAGGGAAGTCCACCTACAATGATCAGCAGAAACCACCAGGAAGATGTACCTGTCATTCCAGGAGTGTCCTCATCTCCCCTGACGACTGTGCGTGAATCACAGCCAAAGGCCTAATACCACAAGGATGGAGTTCTTGCTGGCTCCACATGAAGTGCCAGCCCTGGTCTTCTTGCCAACCTCAGAACTCTCCTGCTTTGCCTCTTGAGTGCCCCACAGCCCCTGCTCAGCCCCTTCCACTCTGCCCCCGACCCCCCACCCCGTCTTACCCTCTCCACGGAGCCTAGCACAAAGGGCGTCCCCGTCCCCAACGGCCTCACCAGTGAAGCCCCCCTTTCCCGGGTGCCCAAGCCTGGACTCCACCTCCCGCTGCCCTGTGTTTCAGGTGGCCTGCGGGTGGGGTGTTATGCTAGGTCGGCTCTCCCTGCCTCGGGCAGGCTTCTCTGGAGCGGGCACTTAGAGGTTTCTGCATCTGCTGCAGCCCCCGGCAGAAGGCGGTGCCGGAGGCCAGTCTGTGCTGGGAGAACCTCCGCCGGAGTGAGCTGGCCCTAGGCCTCCGTGCTGAAGGACAGAGAACAGGAACGACGGTTCACCTCATCGGAGCGGCCTGAGCTTCAGGAGGCGGCTCCTGGGATGCTCACAGGTGCTTTTTGGCTCGCTTTTCACTCTTCCGCCACTTCCACGTTTTTGACAATGAACGCATCTTTGCAATCGGAGAAAATCCCATTAACGTCACACCTTCAATCCCGCTTCCCCTGGAGCGCCCACCGTTCTGAGGCACCGTTCACCGAGCTCCTGAGCAACGCTGCCGAGCTGACCCGAGGTGCTCTGGGCTGGCACGTGGGCGGAGAAGCAAAGCAGCCCGCGGCCCCCGGGCGTGCCCGAGCGGACCCGAGAAACGTGCCCGAGACGCGGCGCTGCAGCCCGGCCCTGCCCGCCAGGAAGGGAGCCGGGCTCCCGGCCGGGCCGCCGCGCTCCCGGGGCCCCGGGGCCAAGCCCTCCGTCCCGCGGAGCCGCCAGGGCGTCCTGAGCACTCCGGGGAGGCGCCGCGGGCGGCCCGGGGCGCGGAGACCCTCGGCCAAGGTCGCAGGACGTCCTTCCTGCAGCGCCCCGCGTCCGCCGGGCTCCGGGGCTGGCCCGCCCGGTCCGCCTACGCCGCCGCCGCCGCCGCCCGGACGCCCGCAGGCCCCGGCCCCGAGCCCCGAGCCCCGGCCCCGGCCCCAGCCCCGAGCCCCAGTCGCGGCGCCCAGCCCCGCGGGCTCCGACAGCGCCCCTGCCCGCCTGCCCGCCTGCCCGCGCCCCGCGCCTGGGCCGCCCCGCACCCGGCTCGCTCCTGCCCCGCGCCGGCCGCAAGGGTCCCGGGCGCACACAAAGGCGGCGGCTCGTCCTCGGCGCGAGCCACGGGCTCCCGGGCCCGGCGGGGGGGGGGGGGCTCGGCGGCGGGGACAGCGCGGACCCGCCCCGCATCCCGGCCCGGAGCGCCGAGGGCGGCGGGCGGCGGCCCCAGGCCTGGGCGGAGGCTCCCCCGCCGCGCAGGCCCGCCCCGCCCGCCGCCGCCCGCCCGCGCTCACCTGCTTTCTCCAGCCGGCCGGACATTTCCGGGCTGCGCCGGAGGCCGAGGCCGCCGCTCCTGGGGCCGGGCCCCGCCGCCGCTCCTCGGCCCTGGCCCGCCGCGCCTCACTCCCGCGCCGGCATGGCGGGCTCCGCGGGCCGCGGCCTGTGCGCTCGGCCGGCGGCGCTCCCGCCCCCCGCCCCCCGCCCCCGGGGCCGCCGCCGCCGCCGCCGCCGCTCCGCCTCCTCCGCTGCCCCCGCCGCCGCCGCCGCCGCTGGCCCGGCCCCGCGAGCTCCCGGCCGCCGCCGCCACCGCCACCGCCGCCACCGCCGCCGCCGCCCGCCCCGGCCGCCTCCGCCGCGCCCAGAGCGCCCCCTGCCGGGCGCCCGCCGCGCCGCCCCCAGCCCAGCGCCCCCTGCCGGCCCGGAGCCGCGCGGAGCCCGCCCCGGCGTGGCACGCAGCGCCCCCTGCCGGCCCGGAGCGTCCAGGCCCGGGCGACCGACCCACCCGCGCCCGCGCCCCCACGGGACCCGCTCCACACCGCGGCCGCAGACCCACCGCGCGGTGCCCGCGGGACCCGAGGCGCCGCGCTCCCCGCCCACCCGCTGCGCCCATCGCGCAGGACTCCGGGGCCTCCGCCCGCCAGAATCTCCCCGCCACAGCCAGGGAATGACGCCCCCAACCAGGTCTCGGCACCTTCTTCGTGGCTGGGAGCCTGTCCCGACCCTCCCGCCGGAGACACAGCTCTCCCTACTGCGGTGGAGCCTCCAAGCCCGGGCCAGGGACTGACACCCCCAACCCAGAGCCCAGTGACCTCCCCTGTGCAGAGCTCGGCACCCCCACCCCCCCCCCACCCCCACCGCCGCCCCCCGAAGCGGGACACACTGCCTCTTTCCAAAACTCTAACCTTCATGCCCGGAGCCATGATCGACCCCACCCGGGACTCAGAGCCCCGTGCTGGCCCACAGGCCCCGCCAGGTCCATCACCTGGGTCCCGGCCGCTCACCTGGCCAGGCCTAGGCTGGACCCACTGCAGACTCCGTGCTCCCTGCTATCCCAGGGGCTCCCACTCCTGGACTTACCTGACCTCCCCTGCTCTCCCCCATCTGACACTCAGCACGCGCTGAGGGCAGGAGCCACCTGGCCAGGTCTGGGCCGGACCCCACCCAGGGCTCAGTGTCCCCAAAGCCTCTTTCATGCCAAGGCTTGGGCCCAACCCATTAGGATAACTGACCCCTGCCTGCTCTACTCATTTGATCTGCAGATGGGGACTTTATATGCCTCGCCCCATCTGGGGAGCTCAGGTGTGGACCGTTTCTGGAATGGTGACTAGTTAAGTAAAAGTCATTGATTCAAGAATCAGGACTCCTCCTAGGGCTAGGCATTGTGTTGGGTGCTGTGTCCTGTGAAAACATGCATGATTGATTCTTTCCTCCAAAGAATTCCAACTTGGGGAGTCAAAGTTAACTCATATAATGCAGGTATACATCATAGTAACACATTTTAGCCTCACAAAGGATGTTCGTATGTGGAAAAATCTCCTTCCTCCTGCTCGCTGTCCTGGCCGGAGCTGGAATGCAAAGAAATAACACAAAACCAACTCAGCTAGTTTTCCCTCCTGTTCCCTGCCACCGCCACCGCCCCCCCACACACACACCCCCCCACATGGGTAAATTAAATAATCTGGTGATAGGAACAGGATTTGGGAGAGGTGCAGGGAGAAGGAAGAGGTGGATGACATTGTAAGAGGTTCCCATTTCCATCTCCCTGCATACTCTGGTGGGTTTACTGATTCTGCAACTGATGGCAGCCACATTTCTAGACTTGTCAGCTCCAGCCCTCTGGGGGGTCAAAGGCGAAGCCAAAGATTGACAAATTCATTTCTCTTTTTGAGCTGATGAATGGCTGCTCTGAGCCGGAGTGGCACCACTCAGCTCCCTTGGCAGCTGCATCGCCAGGCAAAACTGGCCCTTGGCCCTACACCCACCTCCCTGACACTCCCAAAGCTGCTCCAAGCCTTCTAGGCTTCCGAGCTGAGTCAGGCCAGGATTTTAGGTCCAAAATCCTAGGTGCAAAATAGAAAATTAGACTGAATAAATAAATAGGCCCAGTCAGAGGTTCATGAGAGCAAAACCAAATATATTTAATGACTCATGATATATCAAATGGCAAGGAATTTTCAGACAATAGATTACTTTATGGATAGATCTTACTTAACAAGGGTTATTCATCAAAAGTGTGCGTAACCATAACAACACACACAGGCTAACGAAGCAAATAAATTCCTGAAGCCCTGTTTCTCCCACCTGGGACCCTTCCCTCATGCTGCCCGTCCTATGTGCCATGTTCTCTCTCTCCTCTCCACCCAGCTGCTTCCTAGTCATCTTTCACTTCTCGATCTGCCACTTCTACAGGGGACCCTTCCTGCCGTCCTCCAAAGGGGCCAGCTCCCTATACTGGCCAGGAAACTTGATTTCGGGGTTGGAAACCCTGCTCAGCTTGCTTGGAGCAAAAGGGAGTTTGTTGGACATCAAAACTAGCAAATCAGGGATACAGCCAGGACCAACACAGCCACCTCGAGGCTCTGAAACCACAGCATTGCATCCCTGGGTTGGCTCTCTTCCCCAGTAGTGTCTCTCCACACACGGCCCAATTGGGCACCAACCAGCAGGCTCATTAGCCTAGTCTGGGTCGCAAGCCTATCTTGGGCCAGTTACCACAGGGGAGGAGTAGAATATATAAATTAGCCAGGCCAGTAAACAGCAGCAAGTGCAGGAAAGCTTTTACTGGATGCTATAGGACTAGCATCTGGGTGAGGGGGAGGATGGATGCGCAAAGCGGCACTGGGGGGAGGCACACTGATGGGCCAAAGCCCACAGATGACCATCTCGCCATCTCAGATGGCTGAGAGGCTCTCGGCATCCCATTTCTCTCCCATACGCTGCAACCTCTCTGGGGTGCTCTAGTGTCTTGGATCTGTTTAATGTCTGTTGCCTTCAGGACAGCATGAGTCCACACAGGCAGGGGTCGGCTCATTTGTACCCATGGGATTTTATTTTATTTTTTAAAGATTTTATTTATTTATTCATGAGAGACACAGAGAGAGGCAGAGACACAGGCAGAGGGAGAAGCAGGTTCTCTACAGGGAGCCCGATGTGGAACTCGATCCCAGGACCCCAGGATCACGACCTGGGCCAAAGACAGATGCTCAACCGCTGAGCCACCCAGGTAGCTCTACCCATTGGGATTTTAATTCACAGAGGTGACTTGGGGAGGGGCAAAAAGGGGAGGCCAATGCTGTTGGCAATGTATTATTTGTGTTTCCCAGGAGGAGGGGCACCCCATCCCTGGTAGGGCCATGTGTGGAGCACCTGGGTAGTCTGGGGGGGCGGTGGGGGGGGCAGAAGCAACAGGGAGGGGGAAAGCTTAGGCCAGAGACTTTACTGGGCTTTCTTCTGGAAAGGCACAGCAGGGAAGAGCAAACAGTTTAGGGTTGACTAGTGGGAATAATCTCAACAGGCTCTGGGAAATGGTGTGGGGGTTGGGGGGTACTCCAGTTGCCTGGCCCTGGGATGATTTAGGGCAGGGGGAATCCTGGGTTGGGGCATCAGAGGCGCTAAAAGGCGTGCCCCCTTTCCCATCTCTGAGAACTGGCCAGCCCTGGGAAGACAGTCTCTCCCAGGCCAGCAGGTTTTTAAGGTGTCAAAACATAAGACATAGAAAATGAAATACATTATTAGCACAGGGACTAGAGCTGGCTCATCTGCTGTGGCACCAACTCCAGCAGATAGAAGGAGATCGGCTAACCTCCGCATGAGTGTTCGCATGGCCTTCTCCCAACATTCCAGGAGGGACAAGCCAGTTGACCGCTGCAGAGCTCTCGGGCTCCACAGGGGGAGGGATGGCTAGGCAGGTGGCCAGGAGGCTGCTGGGTTAGCCTATCTGAGGCGGAGCCCTTTCCGAAAGGTTCACATTCTCGCCTGGGCGATTGCAGACCATCTTAGGCTATTAGGACAAGAGGAATCAGAAAACGGAGATGAAGGCAGAAAATGGGGAAAGTGGGGCTGCTGGCTCCAGGGCTCAGCTTGGACAGTCGGCAATGAGTTCACAGGTGTGTGCCCGGACTCCCCAGCTACAAACAGTTCCCTGAGGATGGAGATGATCGCTTCACTGCAGTTTGCCTGCAGATCAAAGCAGGAGGCAGAGTGCATGACAGTAGCAGTGATGGTAGCAAGGGCTGCCTGTGGCAGGTGTGGGCTCAGGCACCGCCTCCATGCTCACAGCAATCCCGGGTGGGCAGGCGTCTAGATCGGAGAGTCTTGGGTCACATGTTACAGATACCGATTTAATAATGGCTTGGCAAACAGAAGAATTTATTGAAAAGCACAGGGGTGTCTCAGGGGTAGGACTGAAGTGCCAACCCTCAGCAGCCCCTGAGCGGCAGCCCCTGAGCAGCAGCCCCTGTCACTTATCCACCCACTTCCCTGTCCCCTCCACTCCCACCTCAGCCCACAGACCAGAACTGGCTCCAGTTGGGGTCCAATCAGGATGGGCAGGCTGGTGAGGTTCTACAGTACAAACACACCTGCTAGGGTCTACCTTTGTGGGTCCAGTTCTCTGTCCTCTACGGTGACTATCAACCCCCCCTTGGCTGAGTGGGTAACACGAAGATCCATTCCTAGTAAGTGGTCAGCCTGCTCCAACTCATGTTTTCACTCTTGTGCTACAACCTCCCTAACTCAGCTTATCTGTACATGCCCCACAGTATTTTACATGGTGCTCTTTGTTCCCTTCCTTTCCATCCCACCCCATGCCGTACTGTTTTTCCCCTCCCATCTGATGCCATGCCATCCCATTCTATCCTTCCTATTCATGCCAGGCCACCCTATGTCATGTCATCTTTCCCATCCATTAATGCCATCCCATCCCATGCCATGTCATCCCATTCCATCCCTTTTCATCCTGATGCCATGCTGTCCTATGCAATCCCATGCCATGCCATCCATGCCATCCCATCCCATGCCATCCCATCTCATTCCATCCCTGTAGTGTGTATGTCCTCAGTGCACTGGGCCTCATGAGGAAAACAAAGATGAACAAGACGGGGCTCTGGTCTTTAGAAGCTTCAAGGGAGCTGGGAGTAGGGGGACTCTCAGGTCCCAGCCAGCTCTCCCATGGGACTGGCTATGATGAACGTTCTAGCAGAGGATGCCCACCATGCTGTCTGGTTATGGGAGTATTCATGTCAATTTGGAGCACTAGGAAAGTGCAAATGGGAGAGACAAACATTTTAGTAACTCTAAAGGCATTAGTGATTTTGTTTTCATTGAGATTTTCTCATTATTTGTTCATGTGAGCACCAGGGCCCCACATTCCCTCATGCCCCAAGCCTGCAAATAGCTTAATCCTGATCTGGTGTCAGAGCTCAGGGAACTGGGGAAATGTCCACAGACATCTTCAAAAAGGCGGGGACAGATGTCTGAACATCACTCCACAATCTAAATGTGGCTTCTCCCAGACTGACCCCAGCACAGCAGGCAACAGATTGGCTTCGTGGTACGTTTGGCCTTTTCTCTTGCCAGTGGGGATTCGGGCCAGTTAACAGGATCCTTGCTCTGAGTGCTCAGAAGCTGGTATGAAACAGATGCGTTTTCTCTAAGGACACATAAGGTAACCACAGCCTTGAGAATCAGGTTAAAATGAGATAGTTGAGCCCACAGCTGAAGCTTGCCAGTGTGAGGCCTGGCTGCTGTCATTTCCTTAAACAATTTGGTAAATGTTACAGATGGCCTGTTGAATGAGGAAATTGTGCAAGAAATGTAGTAAACAGCTATTAGCAAACAGTCCAGGCACAGGCACATCTCTCCTGCCCCCTAGTGAACATTTAAATTCCTAAACTCAATTGGCCTAAAACCATTTAGCAGTCTGTTGCCTTAACCACTCAAACACCTCGTGGTCAACTGGCCTAAAGTCATTTAAAAAAAGCAATATACTATCATTTTACAAGTCTTTAAGTGTTAATCACAGAAACTCTCAGGTGTGGGCTCAGGCATAATGTGACATCGTTTAAAAAAAATAACAAAATACAAGCAAAAGTCTCCCTTCCCTCAAGAGATACAACAGTTTTAATGTATATCCTTCCAGACTTTTCCCTTTTAAAAATACATCCGTGTACATGCTTCTGGTTTTTTACACGAATGGATTTATGTGTGGTCCATATCAGTTTGCATAACAGAGGCTGGCTAAATGCTCCCCAAGCCCATCTGCTGGGGGCACACAGCTACACGAGCTCTCCCAGCCTCCCCTTGCAGCTAGGAGTAGCCTCATGTACAAGCTCCAGACAATGGAAGGTGGTGGAAATAATGATCACCTCTGCCATGCCTGGCCCATAAAAATCTCCCACACCTGATCCTCTGTTCTTTCTTTCTGCTGTCGTGATGTTCACAATGAAAGGAGTCAGGGTCCCTGAATGGCTGCCGGCAGCACAGCGTTGCACCTGCCCCTGGACCTGCGTAGGATGTAAGATTGTGACATGAGCCAGAATGAGCCAAACTGAACTGAATTTGCCCCAGCAGTAAACCTACTATATGTGCCATATAGTCTGTGACTTGAATTTTTCATTAAATTACATACATATAGATATATTGAATACCTTTCATGCCAATACATATGAATCAATCAGATACTTTAAAAAAAAAAAAAAGTAGGCTCCACATCTGGCATGGAACCAGATGCGGGGCTCAATCTCACAACTCTGAGATCATGACCTGAGCTGAAATCAAGAGTCAGACGTCTAATCTACTGAGCCATCCAGGTGCCTGCTTCAATCTGATACTTTACTTTAAAAAATAAATTTAAAGATTATTTATTTATTTATTCATGAAAGACACAGAGAGAGAGAGAGAGGCAGAGACACAGGCAGAGGGAGAAGCAGGCTCCATGCGGGAGCCTGATGTGGGACTTGATCCGATCCGGGGACTCCAGGATCACGCCCTGGGCCTAAGGCAGATGCTCACGCTCAACCGCTGAGCCACCAGGCGTCCCTAACCTGATACTTTTAACATTAGTTGTACAACATTCAATTATATGGATGTATCAAATGTATTTAATCATTTCCTTCTTGATGGGCACTTAGGTTTGTTTCCAATGCTTAAAACTTATAAACTGCAATAAATATCAAGGTTGGTATATCTTGTGTGCATTCATGCTAGTATTCCTGGAGGGCAGGATCTTATTTCCTATAATTCTAGATAAGGACTCAGAAGCACAATAACCTGGGCAGTGGAGAAAGATCTGGAACAATTCTATTTGAATATGGCATACATTTGGAGACGTAATGGAGTATATGTAGTATTTAGGATCTTTGGAGAAAGAAAGAACCAGGTCCAAGTTCTGGTCCTGCTGTTTGCCAAGCAACCTTGTACAAGTCACTCAACCTCTCTGGGCCTCAGTTTACTCATCTATGAAATGGGGGTAATACTAGTGCCTGCCTTATATTGATGCTGCCATCTGTAAAATGGGAATAATAAATAGGGGTGAGTACCTACTTCATAAGGTGATCAAGGTTAAACAGTGAAGGAAGGAAGAAAGGACAGTGCTCCTTGAGGGCTGGATACAAATGAGCTGAGCCTTACAAATGCCCCAGCATAATAATGCCTGGAGATAGTTTCCAAGCTGCAGTGCAGGGAGGGGGTACCCTAGGCAGAGCATGGTGGGCTCCCTGAGTCAAGGAGACAGAGCTATGAGCTCAGGAAGTCCAAAGCAGCCAGAGTTTACAAGACAGAGTTCCAGAGAGAGGAGGTTGGGAGAGCTTCAGGACCACCTCTGTAAAGCTTGGTGTGGGGTCAGAGCACAGCCTGTGCTTCCTGAGGAAGAAGGAGGAAAGGGCATAGTCACATGTACCCACTTTCTCCTTCCAAACCCACTAGGGAGCTCAAGCATCTGCTCCTTCCCAGGGTTACATGGGTAGAGAGGCCAGGAGGGCTATGCTAGCTGGGTTCCCGGCATCGGGAAGGAGAGAGTGGAGTAAGGATGAAGAAGAGGCAATGTTGTGGACTGCTCGTACCTCAAAATGCTACCCTGCTGCCTTGGGCATTATTCTCCGGCCAAGTGTGGACCCTCCATCCATCCACCTGCTTCCCGAAATGAGCCCACTGACACGATCTACATTACTGAATAGCAAGCTACCTTCAAACTTAGTGGCTTAAATCTGTGCAGCTTTTGTGGGCCAGGAAGAGTTCTCCTGGGCAACCAGTGTCTGGTCCTCACAGCCTCGGCTGGGATGGAGCTAGAGGATCCACTAGCAAGTTGGCTTTTTCAGGCATGTGTTGGTGCCTCAGTGCTCCTCGGCCCTTCTCTTTTTGCCGTAACTTCTTCTCTGTTTCCAGGTGGCCTCCCATTCTCCAGAGCTTCTCCACATGGCTTGGGTTTCTCAAAGCATAGGACCTTCTGGAAGATGCCCTACGAACATGGCAGCTGGCCTGAGAGCCTGGAAACCGAAGTTATGAGGGGGTGGGACATGGACAGCACCTCTCGGGGGAGCTGGCACGATCACTCCAAAGGACCCTGAGGCTGGAGGATGAGGTTGTGAGCCTCCTTGGGAAGTTGGTGGGCCGGAGCCACCACGGTTCTAATCCTATCTGTCTGCCTGTCTGCCTCCTGGTGCCTTCAGCCCAGCATCTCCCAAGGTCCGTACCCCGTGGCTGGTGGACATCTCCCTTTGGCTGTCTCGTAGGCAGCTCAGATTGAGAATGTCCAAACTTGGACCTGGCATTTCAGACCCTAACCCTGCTTCAAACCCTCCAGGATTTTCCACTAAGAAAATACCACTTCGAGCCACAGTTTGCCCAGTTCAGAAGTCTGGGTATCCACCTTGCCTTTGCTCTCTTTCAGGCCCATTCACTCGATTACGAATGCCCCAAGACCTTCCCCTCCCCTCGACCCCATCACCACTCTCCTGTTCCTCACCCAGGCCTCCATCACCTCCAGCCTGCATTGTTCCAATAGTGCCCTGGTGAGCCCTACATGCCAGCCCTCCTCACAATTTCTTCTCTATATTGTGGCCAGAGAGGTCTTCTTGGTGCTAACATGATGGTGTCAGTCTCCAGATGCCCCCCATCAACCTCGGGACAAAGCAGAACCACCTGCTCTCATCTCCAGTCTGCTCTCCTTCACCAAACCACCAGGTGTGCACGGGACCTTCTGGGCGTCCTCAGCCACTTGGGCTTTCCTGACGTTATGGGCTCTCTTGCTGTCACCAGACCTTAGCACATTCTGTTCCCTCTGCCGAGGACACTCTTCCCTCATCCTCTCCTACTTCCATCCTTGTCCAGATGGCCCTTCTCATCCCTCAGGTTTTACTCGAAATGTGACCTCTGAGAAATCCACCACCTTGTAGCTGGTCACTCAGACCAAACAATAGCTTATCAAACAAAATGAATTTATGCACAGTAAACCATATCTCTGTAAAGCACACAATGTGATGAGTTTTGACAGATGTACACACCCATGAAATCACCACCAACAATCAAGATATAGAATATTTCCATCACTTCCAAAGGTTTCCTCGTGTCCTTGGCAGTGGGTTTGTTCATCCACCATCAGCCCCAGGAAACCACAGTTCTGCTTCCGTTTGATCTAGATTCCTCTGCATTTTCTGGAATTTTTTTTTTTTTTTAAGATTTTATTTATGAGAGAGAGAAGCAGAGGAAAAGGGACAAGCAGACTCTAAGCTGAGCAGAGCCAGATACAGGCAGGGCTCGATCTCACAACCCTAGTATAATGACCTGAGCCAAAACCAAGAGTCAGACGCTTAATCAACTGAGCCATCCAGGTAAGGTGTTCCTTTTCTGGAATGTTATATAAGAGAATCGTACAGGTGTGTATTTCTTGGCCCTATCTCAACTTTATAATTTCTTGTTTTCATTTGTGGCACGCATCTCAGATCCACAGGGAGATGTCTCATGTATATCTGCATTGTGCACATGGCCTGGCACATGCCAGGTGCTCAATGAATACTTGCTGGGTAAACCAACAATCACTATGGCTGCAAGGTGTTTCTCTGGGGCAGGAGTTCTTTGGTTCTGGGAGATCTTGATTCTTTGTAGCTGGCCAAAACAGCAGGGGGACTTGCTAGCACAAAATTATCTCCTGGGATACCCCTGTTTTAGGGAGTCTACTGACCACCTTCCCTCCCGGGCCCCCATGCTCTCTGTCTCGTACCCAGACAGCAGGCGGTCCCACATTTCCCAGCACACAGCTTCCTTTTGGAAGTCAAGTTATTCCTCTATCTTTTCAACTTTAAACTTGTGGTAAAATACACCAGGACAAAAAAATGTACCATCTTAACCACTGTTAAGCATACAGTTAGGGGACACTAAGCAAATTCACGCTGCTGTGCAGCCACCACAGCCATCCTTCTCCAGAACTCTTTCATTTTGCAAAACTGAAACTTTGTTTTCAGTTTTGAAAACTGAAAACTTGGGCAGCCCGGGTGGCTCAGAGGTTTAGCGCCACTTTCAGCTCAGGGTGTGATCCTGGAGCCCTGGAGCCCCGGGATCAAGTCGCACCAGCTCTCTGCATGGGGCCTGCTTCTCCCTCCGCCTGTGTCTCTACCTCTGTGTGTATGTGTGTGTCTCTCATGAATGAATAAATAAAATCTTAAAAAAAAAAAACAAAACCTGAAACTTTTATTTTCATCTTCCCCCCCAGCCCCTGGCACCCAGCAGTCTACATTCCATCTCTATGAATTTGACTTCCCCAGGCGCCTCATGTCCGCAAAATCATATAATACCTGCCCTTTTGTGTCTGGCTTATTTCACTCAGCAAAATGTCCTCAAGGTTCATCCACGTTAGAGCAGGTGTCAGAAATTTCCCTCCCTCCTTCTTTTAAAAAAATATTTTTTATTTATTCATTTGAGAAAAAGAGAGGGCTAGAGAGAGTGAGAGCACGAGCAGTGGGGGAGGGTCAGAGGGAGAGGGAGAAGCAGACTCCCTGCTAAGCAGGGAGCCCAACAAGGGGCTCCACCCCAGCACCCTGAGATCATGACCTGCGCTGAAGGCAGATGCTTAACCGACTGAGCCACCCAGATGCTCCAATTTCCCTCTTTTTAAAGATTGGATAACATTCTAGGGTGTGTGCCTGTGTGTATCTCCCATTTTGCTTATCCTTTCATTCTTTGATGGAGACTTGGTTACTTCCACTTTTTGGATACTGTGAATAGTGCTGCTATGAACATGGCTATACAAATATCTCTCCAAGACTCTGTTTTTGATTCTTTGAGGCTATATGGATAGTCCCTTACTTATGATGGTTTGACTTACTGGTTTTTGTTTTTTTTTATTTTTTTAAATTTTTATTTATTTATGATAGTCACAGAGGGAGAGAGAGAGAGAGAGAGAGGCAGAGACATAGGCAGAGGGAGAAGCAGGCTCCATGCACCGGGAGCCCGACGTGGGACTCGATCCCGGGTCTCCAGGATCGCGCCCTGGGCCAAAGGCAGGCGTCAAACCGCTGCGCCACCCAGGGATCCCCTTTGTTTTTGTTTTGTTTTGTTTTTTGGTGAAAGCAGTGCTCATTCAGTAGAAAACCATGCTTTGATTTTGAATTTCGATCTCTTCCTGGGCTAGTGACCTGCAGTACGATACTCTCACAGTGATTCTGGGCCCCACAATCATGAGAGTAAACAGCTAAAAACACTGATAACCATTCTTACAATGTATGGGGGATAACCACCCATACAATCATCCTGCTTTTCATCTTCAATACATTTTTCAATAAATTACATGAAATATTCAACATTTTATTATAAAATTGGCTCTATGTTAGATGATTTTGCCCAACTGTAGGCTATTATAAATGTAAAAGCATGTTTAAGACGGGCCAAGCTAAGCCACATGTTTCGTAGATTAGGTGCATTACATGCATTTTCAACTTACAATATTTTCAACTTATGATGTGTTTATTAGGACATGACCCCATCATAAGTTGAGAAAGACCTGTAAACCCAGAAGTGGAATTGCTGAGTCATACAGTGATTCTATTGGCACTTGTTTGAGGAGCCACCACACTGTCTTCCACAGCTGCTGGACCGGTTTGCTTTCCTATCTGCAGTGCACAGGGCTTCCAATGTCTCCACATCTTGGCCAACACTGGTTATTTTCTGTTTTTTTTTTTTTTTTTTTTTTTTTTATAACAGCCATTTTAATGGGTGTGAGGGAAAGTCACCTTGAGAATTGGCTTTATCCCTTTCCAAACTCTCCTCCTGAGAGAACCCTGGTCTTCAAGCCATATGTACCTCAATGCCAGATTATGTACCAAATCTCAGCTCTGGCCTCACAGTGATTCTACAACCTGAGAGTCACCAATAAAAACCAGAGGCAGAAAAAAAAACAAAAACAAAACAAAACAAAAAAAACAGAGGCAGGTTTGAAGTATCAACATCAAGTGCATATCCACACAATGGATACATCTTACAGGCTTGGGCCTGGTCGAGTGGTGGTCCCTGGGCTCCCCAGCTCATGTAAGGAATTCCACGGGCCATCTTTTTCATCTCGATAATGAGGAGTGAGCCAAGAATAAGCCTGTTGCTGGCTCTACTTGGCACCCATCCTCGCTCTCCTCTCTTCCATCTGCGTTTAATTTTCTGCTATCTTGTCTTATTTTATGAACTCTGTGAGCCATTCTTAATCGGGTTTTTTTTTCCTCCCCAGAACAAGGCAGGGTATAAATAAATAAATGAAAAATTGAAAAAAGAATTGTCTGTGGATATAATTAGCAGGAGTCTCTTCTCCATGCTTACTTAATCAAAATAGTATTCTACAAAGTCTCAGAGATGTAACAGCCCTCAGCCTTCCACATGCCTTCATTCTGTCTCCCCCCACCCCCACGTGGGTGGCATCAGGACCTGCTCTTCCCAGCAGCCTCTGCTCCTCCCCTGTCTGCACTGCAAGGTCTTCCCAAGGACACACTGGGAGTGTGAAGCAGGACGACATTCACCATCACCAGGCAGCACTGTTGAGGCCCATGGGGATTCTGGCCCTCATCCTCCTCTCCCTCCCTCCTGTCGGTGAACTGGCAGCGCTCTCCATGGGCTGTTGCCAG
Source organism: Canis aureus (assembly GCF_053574225.1). Taxonomy (NCBI): domain Eukaryota; kingdom Metazoa; phylum Chordata; class Mammalia; order Carnivora; family Canidae; genus Canis; species Canis aureus. The sequence continues at coordinate 8,681,451 of NC_135626.1, forward strand.
CCTGGGTTTCTTTCCTGATTCTGGCTCCTATCTACCTCTCCATTCTAGTCCTCTGGCACCTGGTTGTCCTCCCTCACCCCCCAAACATCTTTATTACCTTTTTCATTTATAAAATCAACACCTATTTGTTGCAAAAAAAATTTTTTTAAGCTAATGGAAGTTAGAAGAAAAAGGAAAAAGGAAAACCACCCTAAATCCCACAATTCTGTGATCACCACTGTTAATATTCTGTCAGAGAGCCTTTCAGATCAGTTTCCCAAAGGAAAACACTTTGAACAGGAGCCCTGCAGGGGAAGATGGGGGGATTCCATAGTCAAAAGTCCCTGGGGAGAGCTGCATTTTGCTTCCCAAAGATCGTAGTTCATCAGCAGGGTAAAGGTGCCAAACTCAACTTTGTTTAACTAAGTCTCCCCCTAAGCCCTACAGAGGAAGACCAGGAACACAGTTCAGAAAACACTATTTCAGGGTCTTTCCTATGAATTGATCTCATGCACATGCACAAATGTACATTCTTTATTTTTTTTTAATTTTTATTTATTTATGATAGTCACAGAGAGAGAGAGAGAGAGAGAGGCAGAGACACAGGCAGAGGGAGAAGCAGGCTCCATGCAGGGAGCCCGACGTGGGATTCGATCCCGGGTCTCCAGGATCGCGCCCTGGGCCAAAGGCAGGCGCCAAACCGCTGCGCCACCCAGGGATCCCCATTCTTTATTTTTTTAAAAAAAGATTTTATTTATTTATTTCAGAGAGAGACAGAGATAGCGAGAGAGAACACGAGTGGGGAGGAGAGGGAGAAGCAGGCTCCCCCCTGAGCAGGGAGCCCAAATGCAGGGCTTGATCCAGGACCTCAGGATCATGACCCAAGCCGAAGCCAGGTGCTCAATTGACCCAGCCACACAGGTGCCCCAACAAATGTACATTCTTTTAAATAAGTTTTGCAAAAAGTTAGATTCTACTGCGTAGATTTTTTCCTACTCCATGTATTATGGACACTTCCCCATATTAATAAGTATGGAATTATATAATCAATGCAGTTTTAAAGTTGAACTTTGATAGATAATACATATGAATAGAGAACCTAGAGACAGATCCCCGCAAGTATGCCCAACTGATATTTGACAAAATATCCACGCTGTCAGAAAAAGCGCAGAAAGAATTCAGTGAAGGAAAGGTAGCTTCTTTAACAAAAGGTCCTGGAGCAACTGGTTATCCACAGGCAAAAATATGAACATCACCGTAAGTCTCATATCTTACACAAAAATGAGCTCACGGTAGATCAGATTTAAATGTGAAACATGAAAGTATATAACTTTTGGAAGAAATAGGAAGAAAAATACTTGGCTCTAAAGGCTCTTTTCAGAGATTGAAAAGATAAGCTACAGACTGATGAGCAAATATTCACAAACCACATATCTGATAAATGACTGGTATCTAGAATATACACCATATTCTCTACACTCAGCATTAACAAATGAACGAATAACTCATAGTTGTGGCAACAGGAATGTTCTGTATCTTGACTGTGTCAATGTCAATATTGTGGTTGAGATGTTGCAAAACAATATAGTTTGGCAAGATGTTACCACTGGGTGGAGGGTACCGAGTATCCCTTTGTATTTTTTCTTACAATTGCATGTGAGTCTATGGTGATCTCAAAATAAAACTTTTTTTTTTAAATCACTAAAATATTTAGACCTGTGAAAAGTAGGTTTCCACCTTCCCTGGGAGCAACCACTCTGTTACCAGTTCCCACATCTTTGTTTATGAAAGCTGCGCTGTATTTCACTGGGTGGATGTGCCATATTTTATTGGGCCAATTCCATTTGTTGGGGTTTACATTATTTCTAATTGTCATCATTACAAGCCTGGTTATTGTGAGCATTCTTGCGTATATATCTTTGCCAGAAGTGACATTTCTGGGTCAGGGAATGTGCATTTGTGAAATGTTGATACATGTTGCCATATTGTCCTCTAGACAGAGTGTATCAATTCACACGTTCCCTGGCAGGTTCATCCTCTGGCTCTAACGATCCCTTCCTCTCCTCACTAATCCATGTTTTATTTTTATTTTTATTTTTTTTAAAGATTTATTTATTTATGATAGACGAGAGAGAGAGAAAGAGAGAGAGAGAGAGGCAGAGACACAGGCGGAGGGAGAAGCAGGCTCCATGCCAGGAGCCCGATGCGGGACTCGATCCCGGGACTCCAGGATCGCTCCCTGGGCCAAAGGCAGGCACCAAACCACTGAGCCACCCAGGGATCCCCTAATCCATGCTTTAAATTAAGAAAGAGTACAGCCAATAAATCCTGGATAAATTTAACCTCTATATTACATACAATCCGGGGTGTCAGAATGAGAAACAAAGACACACTTTCCCTAGTTTACCAAACTCCTGAGAGGCATATATATCAACTCATCACATAGACTGCTTTTTTTTTTTTTTTAACAAAAAGACAATACTTTATACTTAAGAAAGATCAACCAATCCTAGTTTTGCTGACATTTCCTTTAATCTTTACCTGAGAAGCTTTCTTGAAACCTTTTCTATCCTCAGTTTTGTTGCTCTGAAAAATAAACTATATAATCTCTCATTTCCTAGAGGGGAAAAAATTAATTTTCCCCCATCTACCACACCCAGAAAGGCAGAATAAGAGAACCTCTATAGTCAACACCAGAGGGAGTGTCAGCTTGGTGGCAGAGAACCAGTTATGGCCACTGACTCCTTATGTTGTCACTTATGGGTTGGATGGTCTTGGTCAATTATTTAAATGCTCTTAAACCAGTGCCCTTAAATGTCAAATCAGTATAATGATAGTGACCACTTGCATGAAACGGGGAGAAAATATTTATACTCTAGTTCAATGCCTTTGCAAAAAGACCAGATAAAGGGAAGCCAAAATAAGGGAGGTGATTTGCAGAGTACCATGTGGTCAAGGGAAGGGCTAGGACCAGAAGACAGAGATCCTGACTCTAATCCACGGCCATCGAAGCCACAGTCACCGAAGATGCTCTGAGCCTTCTAACTTGTTATAAAGCCAAGGAGAGAAAGTCACTTGGTTGAGTAAGCACTTGAAGAATGCCAAAACCCAGTGATTCATGAAGTCATGCTATAGTTTTACCTTTGCATTAATAAAAAAGGCTGCTGCCTTTTAGACAGATGAAGCAGGCAGGGGCAGTTCTGGACAAAAGGCTCGAAGTCCCCACCTCTTCCCCACATGACTGTCATACTCTTAGGGTCTGCCTTTGCTACCAAATGTGCCTTTCTGCAAAATCCACAAACCAGAATCTGCACTCACAGCTTTTTTTCTGTAATTAAAATAGCTTTTATTGCTCTTTTTCATATTACAAAAATCTAGAATGCTTTCACCGTAGAAAGAAATGTAGAAACACAGATAAGCAAAAAAGGGGGAGCAGAGATGGGGGTACAAGCAAAGAAACCCCAATCCTATCCTACAGCTCTGAACTAGGAACTCAGCTAAGTATATTTCAAGAAAAGAAGACATCTCAGAGAATCTTCTGGGGTTTTGGAAACAACAAATAAAGGTCAGGACACTTGGGACCGTCTCTTTGAGATGATTTGGGTGAGGCCCCACGGCGATCCCCAGGTCCACCTGCCCTCAGAATCCCTGTCACCACGACTCTGTGCTGCTCCACTAGAGACCAACAAGCCTGCCATCCCTCTTGTTCCTTTCTGTCTCTTGGCTTCATTTTATTTCTAGATTGCTTTTAAGGTTTAACAGGCAAACAATAAAGCAGAGTAATCTTAAGTATACACACTCGATGAAATGGTCCATATATGCACACCTACACAGCCAACCATCCTGTAATCTAGAGCATTTTCAGTGAACACCCCCCCCCAAGGTCCCCTTATGTCTCTTCTTTTTTCCCCCCTTATGTCTCTTCTTATTTCTCTTGTTCCCTGTCCCCCCGGCGCCTCCCCCCACCCCCAGGAAAACCACTATTTTGACCTCTACCACCAAGATTCACATATAGTCTGGTTTTGAACTTCATAGAAATGGAAAGCTCAACATTGTGTCTGTGAGATTCACTTATGCTTTGCACGTAGTTCTTCACTGCTGTATGAGCTCGCCACCTGAAAGGCATAGGATGGCCACAACTTGCTCCTCCATTGTGCTGTGGCAGACCGGTGGGTTGTTTCCAGGTTTGGGCTTTTACCACTAAAGCCATTGTGAGCAAACATCTTCGTGCCTGTCTTGCAGTGGACACAAGTGTGTGTGTCTCTGGCTTCCCGGGTGCACACAGAGGAATGGAAATTGCTGGGGCTTAGGGTACGTGCCTATCGGCTACTGTAGCTACTTCCAAACATCCCCCTAAGTGGTTGTATCAATTTATACTCCCACCTGCCTCTTGGCTTTTTTTTTTTTTTTTCCTCTTGGCTTTTAGAACGTGTGAGGCTGATGCAGGCAGCTGCAAAATATACACCTGGAAGGAGTTCCAGTATTTCCCTAAATGCCAGTGCTGCTTGGATTTGCAGGTGACAAGGGACACAGTAGGTGTTGGAATTTTGTCTTTCTGTTTTCCTTCCCACTTATTTGTGCTGCCACTACATGGTGCACACACACACCTGCACATCTGAGCACAGGCACCTAAACAAGAGTTCTACGTTGCTCCCTGACCCAGTCTGATTTCTAGTCACATCCTCTCCCCAGGATCTAGTAAGCTCTTGTAGGCTGCTCTGGCAGTGAGTGACATTGGTCCTGAGCAGGGGCCTTCGTGTGGTCTTTCCCCTACAGCGCTGGGTGACAAGTCCGAAGCTCCAGGAGGAGATGGGCAGCGTGGAGCGCCCCTCTCGACCACCTGGCTGCTGGCCAGCAGCCTTCGTGCGGAGCCACTAGAGGGCAGCACAGTCCCGCAGGACAGCACCCGCGCCCCACACAGGGCGCAGGGACAGGAGCAGACAGGGGTCCGCCCATCTCTAGTCTCACTCTCCAGAGCCCACTTGTTCCCGCACCTCAGACCGTGGTGTGGCAGGCTGAGCCCTGGGGAGGAAGTCCAAGGACCACTTGGCTTCTTTCACTCACTACCTTTGAGACTTTGGGAAACTCATTCAACCCCCTGTGCCTCAGTTTCCACACCTGTAAAATGGCAATCAACACCTCGTGGGTCACCAGGGAGCTTGTGGGTCACCAGGGAGGCTTAGTTCTAGTAATGGCATTAGCAATGGTGACACTAACGGTAATAACTGTATTCCATTGGGCTGGACCCCGGCTTGTGCTTCCGAAGCATTCTTTCCTACATAATCCTCACAGCTGCCCCCTCGAGAAGGCCAAGAGGGAAAAGGTGAGAAGAATGACAACCGCCATGAGGTCTCTCAGCTCCTGAGCAGGTGCTGGGTGTCCTGCGGTTTGCTCCACATGCACTGAGCCCTTCTTTCATACCATCACCTGCCACCATAGGTACTGTCATTACACCCACTGGACAGAGGAGGAGACCAAGAGGTAAGCTGACCTGTCCAAGTTGCAGGAGCCAGGTTGAGGTTCCCTTACCCCATTTCAGGCAGTCTGGCCACAGAGCCCCCACTCAGTGGCAGGGCAACTCTCAGTGGCCACCTGGAAGGTCTGAGGCACTGTGCACACATGGTGTCACCCCATCTGTACTGCTATCATCATGCTGGGGGGTTCGATGTCACCTGCACCATGAGGGACTCCCATTACCCCCCTCAACCTCTGCTTCTTCCCCTATTGTGGAAGGGAGTAGAAGAATATCAGTGCTTTTTGGTCTTGGGGGTCAGGGCAGCAGGCGTGGGGTCCCGTGGTGTCAAGCCCTCCTCCCCACTCCTGCCAAAGCACCTTTAATAAGCCTTATGCATTTTATTCTGAAAAAAAGACGTTTGCTGCTAAAATTAACCAAACAAATGTTTAAAACCACTAGACTACATAATTCCTGAGATCCCTTTTAGTTTTAAATATTTTATGAAAACCTTTCTTGAACCTATTTATATTTTTAGCTGGTAAGTTCAATTTACCTCTTCCCAATTGGGTGCTGAATTCTTTTTTTGTTCTTGTCATTGTTTTCAATCTAAGACTTCCTTTCTCGAGTCTCAGGCATCCCCCACCCCCACATCCAGTTCTGGTGTTCCCAGGTTTTCTATGAAGTCTGGATTGGCAGCCCTACCTTTCCCTCTGGGGTTTCCCACACGGTCCCCCTATGACATCATTGATCCCTTCCCTGGCCCAGAGCTGTGGTATTTCTCAGAGAACACAGCAACGACGCGACCGTGTGGTGTTGCGGGGATGGGACACTGGGGTCTGGTGGGACAGGATGTGTTATGAACAAGTGAGAGAGGAAGGGGATACTCCCATGTCAAAAAGGAAAATGAGCATCATATAGACATACATTTTTTTCCCCTTATCCTTTTCTGGCCTCTGCTCCCAACCCTCTCCTTTGAATGCAGGATAAACCCAGGTTATTGGAATAAATTCTACACTTTAAGCAGTTCTCAAGGTATATAAGTAAGAGGGTGAATTTACACACCAGCACATTGGATTATTTTTAATAACCCCTAATTCCCCTGGGAATAGAGTGGTGTAGCCAGGAACACCACTTTGCCTGTGAGTCAACTCTCCACCAGCCCAGCTCTGAAGGAGAGTCTCATTCTCTCTGTGGGGACTTCTTCAGATGCCACTGTCCCCAAAGGATGCAGTGCCCTTCCTGACGAAGTCTCCCCTCCCCTGCATAAGAATGAGCTGATCAATCCACATCAGCAACCCATCAATCCAGAAATGTCCATTATCTGCGTAATATGGACCACATAGTGTTGGGTGCATTGGGGGCATAGGCAGTGGAAGGAAATCAAGGATCCCAACACACAAAAGTGAATCCTGGCCAGAAAGAGATACAGGCTCAGTTCCGGGTGCGGCTGAGACTGCAGCATAAACTGAGAGAGATGTGGCTTAGAACAAAATCCCCATCTTTGCCCTGGGCCTCCCTGGTGCTCCTTTGCTGAGCCCAGGCCACACAGACCCTCCCGTAACCATGGCAACGGGCCACGCTTTTGTTCTCCTAAGCCTCTGCACATGCACATAAACCTGCCCCCCAACTCCATCCCACAGCGCTTGGTCTCTTTTCAACCCTTGTCTTGACCAGGTGGGCACCCCTAAGACAGCCCTCAAAGGTAACTAAGTTCCTCCACCAGGACCCTGGCCCTTCCTGGCACAGGATAGCTGATCTAAGTGAAGGATTGATATAGTATTCGTTTGATTTTTGCTTCCCCACTCTACTGTGAGTTCCGTGTCTGTCTGCCCCAGTGTCCAACGCAGTGCCCATGACAGGTGCCCAGTGACTATTTGTTGAATGAATAAGAAGGTCAGCAAGTGGGCAACCAACCAGCTGGACCACAGGGTTAGAAGCATAAGTGAAGGGGAATTTCTCCCAGGCAGGAACAGCCAGGAAAGCTTCCCAGAGGGGTAAATCCTGTGTCTGATCCAGAACTAGATCCTCCCAGGGTGGGGGATGATGGTGGACAGGGGGGATGTGAGGCAATAGGCCTGCCATTTAGAGAATGAGGTTGTGGCTGGGGACGCAGCAATGGCTCAAGCTCCATACTCTCCATGCGGGGAGCCTGATGTGGGACTCGATCTCAGGACCCCGGGATCATGACCTGACCTGAAGGCAGATGCTCAACCACTGAGCCACCCAGGCACCCCATACCTGTGTCCCTGCTTGCAGGGGTCAGGCCACGTCCTCTCCATGGAATGAGCCTTTAAATCATTAATGCAGTCACTATTTATTGAGGCCTACTGTGCGCCGGGCATGGGCTCCTGGATGCTGTGGGTATAGCCATAAACAAAGTGCCTGCTCTCATGCAGTGTCCGCTCCAAGTAGGAAAAAGAAATTAGTCACAGGGAAATATCCATTCATCTCTTCATGGACATCTGGATTTTTTCCCCAGGTTTTGGCTATCACTAATTTAAAAATTATGGCAGATCAATCCACTGGATTAGCGCTTAGGAAAAAAAGGGACTGAGCTACTGACACACACAACATAATGATGCTGAGGAAAAGAAGTCTGGGAAAGAAAGCGGGTCAGTTGTTCTCTGGGGATGTTGGGGGCTGGGAGGAACCACAAAGGGGCAGAGGGAACTTCGGGGGGATGAGAGGCATCCTCTTTGTTTGCTGGACCATTGTAATACGGCACCACCCACTGGGTGGCTTGAACAACAGACAGAAGTCCCTCCTGAGACCCCTTTCCTGGGTATACAGCTGGCCCCTTCTCCCTGAGTCTTCACACGGTCATCCCTCCGTACGTACGAGTCTACGTCCTGGGCTCCTCTCCTTATGAGTCTACTTCCTGGGCTCCTCTCTTTATGAAGACACCACTCATGTTGGACTAGGATCCACTCTAGTGACCTCATGTTAACTGAATCACTTCTCTAAAGACCCTGTGTCTGAACCTGGTCATATTTCTGAGGTTTTGGGGGTTAGGACTCCAGCCTATGAATTTTTGGAAGAGCACAATTCAGCCCATCACAGGTATGTTCACTATCTTGATGATAGCGATGGGTTCACAGGCATAGAAACTATCAAACTGAACACTTGATTTATTTTTTTAAAGATTTTATTTATTTATTCATGAGAGACACACAGAGAGAGGCAGAGACACAGGCAGAGGGAGATGCAGGCTCCACTCGGGGAGCCTGATATGGGACTCAATCTCAGGACCCTGGGATCATGACCTGAGCTGAAGGCAGACGCTCAACAACTGAGCCACCCAGGTGCCCCGAAAGTGAACACTTTAAATATGTGTATGTCAATTATTCCTCAACAAAGCTGTTAGAAGAACAAGTAAACAAACATATCACACTTAGACCAATATCTGTGCTGTGAAGGGAGAGGGGACCCAGCACATGGACCTGGGATGAAGCCATAATGTTTCATATTTTGAACAAGGAGCCGCACTTTAAAAAAGGGACAGGGGACAGCTGCAGGGCACCCCAGGCAGGGGAGCACACGTTTCCCCAAATGTGAGGGGACTTAGGTAGTTTGTTGAGATGGAGCAAGAGTTCCTACACTTATTCCAATTTTGGCTAGAAAATAAGAGTAAGAACTGTTTTTTTTAAAAAATCCAGATTTAATTGTTTTGTTTTAGAGTGGTTTTAGGTTCACAGCCAAACTGAGCAGAAAGTCTGGAGATTTTCCATATACCCTGTCACACACACACACTCGCCTGCCCCACTGTGGACATCCGCTCTGGAGTGGTAGGTACATTTGTTACAATTGACGAACCTACAGTGACACGTCATTATCACCCAGAGTCCATACTTTACATCAGGGGTCACTCTTGCTGCTGTACATTCCGTGGCTCTGGACAAATGTGTAGTGACATGAATCCACCCTTATAACATCACCCAGAGTAGCCTCACTGCCCTAATTCATCCCTCCCTCTTCCCTAACCCCTGGCAACCAGGAATCTTTTTTACCGTCTGCATAGCGCTGTCTTTCCAGAATGTCACACGGTTGGAATCAGATAGTAAGTACTCTTCCCAGATTGGCTTCTTTCACTTAGTAACACACGTGCAACTTTCATGGTTTCATAGTTCAGAGTCACGTTCCATTGACAGGACCACAGACCACAGTTTGTTTATCCATGCATCTACCGAAGGACAGTTTGGTTGCTGTTTATTTTTTTAACCTCAGTTTTCATACACACATTTGAAGGTACATGTAGGAAAACCCAAAGAGATGAAATACATTGTGTGTTAGAGGTAACGATGACTTTATCTATCTTTTAGTTTTTAAAAGATTCATTGATTGATTTTAGAAAGCGAGAGGGCAAGAGAAGAGGCAGAGGAGGAGGGAGAGAAGCAGACTCTGTGCTGAGCATGGAGCCCAATGTGGGCTCGATCTCATGACCCTGAGATCACAACCTGAACCAAAACCAAGAGTCGGATGCTCAACTGGCTGAACCACCCTGGTGTCCCAGAGGTAATGATGACTTTAAAACAAAACTTGCCTAAAAATAAAATAAATAGGGATCCCTGGGTGGCGCAGCGGTTTGGCGCCTGCCTTTGGCCCAGGGCGCGATCCTGGAGACCCGGGATCGAATCCCACATCGGGCTCTCGGTGCATGGAGCCTGCTTCTCCCTCTGCCTGTGTCTCTGCCTCTCTCTCTCTCTCTCTCTCACTGTGTGCCTATCATAAATAAATAAAAAATTTAAAAAAATAAAAAAATAAAAAATAAAATAAATAAATAAAAAATAAATAAAACAAACCTTGCCATTTTTGGCACGCTTGGCAAAAGCCTTCCTCTTGCATGTCAACTTTGACTCATTCATTCATTCATTCATTCATTCAACATACATTTACTGAGCATGACCACGGGTCAGGCACCGTCCTCAGCCATTTTATGGGGATATGCTTTAAAAAAAAATGGACAAAACTGTAGATAGAGTGGAACATTCCGCCTAGTGGGTCTGGATCAAGACACAATGAGAGGTTTCTGAGGCTGGTGTGGCTCCATGGGGAGGAGGCTGGACTCTTCAGTGATGAGAGCCTTCAGGAGAGGGACCAGAGCTCCCCATCTGCCCACTACTGTCCTGGCTCATGTCTGTCATCCCTGAGTAATAACTAACAGCACCTTTCCTCGCTGAGCACTCTGGCTGGGGGGTGAGGGCGTTGGGGGAGACACTTTTCCTGGCCTCCGTGGCCCATGAGATTCATATAAAATGCAGTGCCTCATGCAAAGCCTAGAAAGTCTAAAAGTCTTGCTGTCAATTCAAATCCCTGAGATCAGTCACCAAAGCTGGAGTTTTTTGGGTTTAAATATTAATTTTGTTGATTGTATCCTTTAGATCAAAACTTGAAGATGTCTGTTTCAGGGGGAAAAACCTCCCAATAAATTATAAATTGAACGCATTATTTTGAAGATAATGTTGTGGGGGAAGAAATTATGAACTGCATATTAGGGGTCGTCGGCTAAAGAAGTTCAAGGAGAAGATGTAAAACATACTTTTGATTTACAGTGTCTTTTAAAAAAATTAACATTTGTTGCTTTTAAAAAATTGATCACCTGCTCCATGCCAGACCTTGTGCTAGGGTCATGATGCTACTGGAGCATCACAGTGAATTCCCTCAAAAGTCCTCTGTACTATTTATCAAAGGGGAGCCCATCAGCCTTGAGGGAAGAGGGGGGGACTTGGGACCTGACTCCCAGTTTGCTGGTGACGCAGACTCTTGAGCCTCGTGGGAAACAATCCACTTTCTCAGGAAGTATCTTAACTTCCCCTGAAAACCCCAAGCACAAGGCTGTCCTCTCCAACCCCCCTACCTCAAAGCGCCTGGGACTTTTGTCAGCCCTTACATGGTCATAATCAGTCCTGACACTTGGGATGTTGTTCTGCACTTTGCCAAGCTTATTAATTTGTGATCCACAGTGTCATTCATTTGGGCACCTGGTGCCAGAGATACAGGGGCGCACAAGACAGATGCTCCCACCTGTGGGGAGCTCAGGGCCCAGTGGGAGAGACAGACAGCCAACCACAACCAATCAATCCACCTTGAGAAGTGCTGGGTTGCAGGAAGCACCGGCTCCAGGGGCCACATGGTGGGGCAGGAAGCTTGAGCGCCCAACCCAGGAGAGCTTCCTGGAGCAGGTGACACTGAGCTGGGTAAGGGGATCAGGGAGAGGATTCCACAGCATGTGCATACGCCCAGAAGAGTGGGAGGGCATGAGAGTTTCCAGGGGCAGAGGGAAGTTCAGTGCCAGGGTGCAGAGTGTGCGTGGAGGAGCAGCAAAGTTGGTGATGTTATTGTCATAGTAACAAGGGACAGTAGATCTTGCAGTGAGCTGAGTACCTTATCATTTGAGTCCTTTCTCCTGTAGTCTATAGAAAAGCCCTGTTATTAGCCCCATTCTACAGACATGGTAACTGAGGCCAGAGGTGGAGTAGCTTGCCCCAGAAGGTCACCCAGGCCTGCCTGGTTCCAGAACTCATAACCTGAGGCCCCAGAAGCCAACTGCCGTAGCAGGAGCCTGACTTTATCCCGAGGGCCCTGGGCCTTCAGACCCTGGCTCTTGCTCTGCCCCTCCCACCTGGCCAGGGCCGAAGCTCCTGTGGCCCAGTGAGCTCTGCCCCAGCTCTGGTCCTCTGCAGGGGCCAGCTCTTTTTCTGCCTCTTGGCCTGCAGAGCCACAGCCTCACAAGGCATCGGAGCGCCTCCCCACCTCTGCCTGGAAGCCAGGGCCACCGCTGGGCTGCTGCTGTGCCAGAAGAAAGACCCCTATCGACTGGGGTCTCCCCAGGGTCCTGCCTTTCTTCTCGGCCTTTCTCTGCAGCCAGGAGACCCTCTGGCAGGGCTGGCGGGATGTGAAGGTGACCTAGGCTGCCTCAGGGAGGACTCTTCTGAACAAAAACCTGAGTAACAAAAGGAAGGCCAGCAGGGAATACAATCAATATTCCAAAGTGAAGTCACAAAAGTGGGGTTCGGAAACCAGCAGCTGCGAGGAGGCCAGTACGAGTGGCCAGGGAAGGCTCTCCTCACCCCTTCTCTGTTGCCGGGACCCAGTGGCACCCATGGGGGGATGATGGACAGGGCCTGTGTCGCCTCTGGCTGGCAAAATTGTGAATCTGCTCTCTGGTAGGGTGGGCACAAATGAGCTTGTCAGCCTGGGCCTGTCCCTGTCTGCATTTCAAAAGAAGAGGAGAATGGGGGTGGGGTTTGAATGAAATGCTCTTTCCAGTTTTATGAGGCCATGAGTCCTGAACCATCCAGCCTGGCTGAGGGGAAAGTCTTTGCCACCCTGCCCTTCAAGGCCTCAACCCAGCCGGACAATAGGTATGTGTTGAGCCCTGTGAGTCCTGTGGTCAGCTGAAGCTGGGGCCCTGCAAAGACACACGGGCTTCCTCTGCTCTCTCAAAGTGGTGTGTTCCTATGAAACTTTTCGAAAGCCACGATGGTGTAAGGTAAAGAAACAATTACCATCAATTTACATGGAAAATTTTGTGGGCATTTCCAGACCCAAAAAACAATCTCTTAGGCTCTTCTGATACCTTGAGGTATATCTTGGCAATGGATACATGAAATAAATTGAGATAAAGCACAGATGCTCACGGACGCAGTTCAAAGCTACGGCAGCTTGATGCTGGGCTGCTGAGTGTAGGTCCTGGAGAAGGGGCTCGGTGGGGCCACTCTCGCTGCTGAGTGTGCGTTGCCTCTATAATGGCTCACTAAAAAATATATGCTGGGTGCTATTTTGCTTTTTGCTTTTTTTTTTTTTTAGTAAGAGCAAAAATCCTTTTTGAATTTTTTCACTTAGTGAAACCAGGTGCAAACACAGGCATTTTTGTAAAAGTGAAGTGGCGTAACATGAACTTTTGAAAAGTGAGAGAGAACCTGTATCCACTTCCCAATCCCTGGGGCCTGTGAATATTACCTTATATGGCTAAAGACTGAATGACATCTTATTTGGAAAAAGGGTCTTTGTAGATGTGGTTATGTTAAGGATCTTAACGATGAGGAGATCACCCTGAGCCATCCAGGTGGGCGCTAGATGTCATCATGGGTATCTTTATGAGACAGGCAGAGGGGGATGTGGGGTGCACAAAGAAGGGGATGAGAAGCTGGAGTGACGTCCACCAGAAGCCAAGGACCGCTGCTGGTCACCAGCACCAGAAGAAGCAGGGAGCAGATCTTCCTTAGAGGGAGGAGGGAGTGCAGCCGACACCTTGATTTTGACCCAATGAGACTGACAATTGAGCTTCTGGGCTTCAGAACTGTAGAGGATACATTTTCTGTTGTTTTTAGGAGCCCAGCAGCGGCCGCCACAGGGAACGAAAAAAACGCAGGACCTCTGAGTCTAGCTGATTCACTGGGAAAGCAGGCGGTTACAATCCAGTGTGGCCAATGAGTACCCTGTTGGGGGTGGGGACAGAGTGTGCTGGGTATCTCTGAAGGGGACACTTCTTCAGGCCAGGGGTGGGGGGCAGAGAAGACATCCTGGTGGAGAGAACATCCGAGCTAAAGTGGGAGTTAGCCAGGGAAGGAGTCAGGGAAGCAGAGCAGGGAAGAGCATCCTGGGCAAAGGGAACGGCATGTGCAAAGGTCTGGGGGCAAATGACAGTGTAGAGCATGAAGAAGCCATGGAAAGTCCAGGCTGGAGGGTGAGTGGGCAGATCATAAAGGGCCTATAAATGATCCTATTATTACCTAGTTCTTACTGAGGGCAGCCTCTAAGCCATGTGCTAAGAGTTTTGCAAGTCCCATCTCGCTTCACCCAAGCACACCCCTAGAAGATGGTGCTCTCAGTAGTCCCATTTGGCAAATGGGGAAACTGGTCTAAAGAGATTAGGTAATTTATGTCAGGTGCCCCAGCTATGAAGCTCAGTCTCAGAGCCAGGTCTGACTCCTGAGCCCCTGTTGCCACCAGCTGGGTTACATGAAGCATGTCAGACAGCTGCCCTTGCCAGCCTCTGCTCCCCTCACTGGCCTGGGCACTGCCAGACCAGGCCACTCTGGTGGGGAAGACAGGCCAGGACTGAAAGCTGAACGAGAGTGTGTCAGGTGGAGGGAGTGGGCCTTGGGGATGGACACTGCGCTGACTTGCTCTGTGCCAGCATCCTTCCTCAGGGCACCTCAGCCCTTCTTTAGGGGATCAAATGGGACCCTCTGAGGGGTCAGTTGTTGTCTTGGAGCTGGGCCCTGTGGCTTCTCTGTCCAGACTTCCAACTTTCTGTATTGTGGATATAAAATATAATTGTGCCTTTTGATTTTATGTATTGTGGATACTTTGTCTACTTGGGGCTGGCTGACCCTAGAGGGACTGCCCCTCCTGGGGTTAGCCAAGTCCTGGAGACAATAAAGGATGTGCCCACAGTCATGCCCTTCATATGCAAACCTAGTCCCAGTCCCTGCCCTCAGACTCCCTTATCTGGCTTTTGTGCTCTGGGCCACTATCTACCTGCGCCCATCACCCCAGGGCCAAGTACCAGATAACTGGGGGCAGCCACATAGCCTCCTGTGCCCCGTAGCCCACTGAAATGATTTAAACTAGTCAATCCTAAACCTGCTTACCCTGCCTTGCCTTGTCTTTCCCACAGAAACCACCAGGAAGCATCCTGCCTATGCTTTTCCCTCACCCTCTCTGCTTCCTGCCTAACCCCGGTGCTTCCCTGTGTGGCCCTGCATGCCATGGCCTGCTCCCTCCTCTTGGGATCTGGGAGCATAGCAAACTAGATTTTCAGCGCAGTTGCCTCCCATCCATCGGCCTCACCATATTTGAATAAAAATTAAACCTGCATATTTAGAACAGCTTCGTATGTGAAGGCCTGCTTCAGTCCTTGCCTCGGGTAGACAGCTGATAGCCTGCTCTTGGCAAGGAGTCCAAGGGAGGGAGCCCCACTTCTGGACATGTGGTGTCCCCTTGCTGGCCTCACTGCGGGGAACACTGAGAGGAAGGCAGGGTAGAAATTAGAGAGGGAGACAAACCATGAGAGACTCCTAACTCTGGGAAACAAAAGGATGCAGAAGGGGAAGTGGGTGGAGGGATGGGGTGATTGGGTGACAGGCACTGAGGACACTTGATGGGATGAGCACTGAGTGTTCTGCTATATGTTGGCAAATTGAATTTAAATTTTAAGAATGCAAAAAAAAAAAAAAAAAGAAAAGAAAAGAAAAGAAAAAAAGGAAGGCAGGGCTGCAGGGCAGGTGGTTTATGATGCCCTTTTACCAAATCAGAAACCGGATGCCTTGTCCAAGGTGCTGAACTGGGCTAGCCATGCCCCTCCCCCATTCTTCCAGACTCCCCAGCCACAGACAGATGCCACTTGTCAGGGACTCCTTGGGAGTGACTTCCTGTTTGAAGAAAGCCTCTGGGAACCCCATTTCCCTCATCTCAGGGTTGGGTTCCCAGCCAAGGGTTCCGCCTGTGTCCCCAGCTGATTGGGACCAGGCAGGCGGTAAGAAGGACTGATTCAACTTGCTCTCCCAGGTGATTGGACCAAAAAAAGGACACTGGGTCCATTTGGGGTTCATGAGCTGCCATTTTTCTCAGGGAGGGAAGGAGCTAGGGGCCTGTGGCCTGGTTTCCAGATCATAGATTCTTCCCTGTTCAGAGTCTGGCTGCTTCTTGGCTCCTGATGTCCCAGAGATGCCCCACATCTTCCAATGTCCCCCCATACCCAAGGGTTGCCACTTTTTACATGCGAAGTCCCCCCGGCACCCCAAGTGCCCCATGGCCTCTCCCTATGACTTCATGAAAGCCCTCATCTTACAGATAGCTCCATCTCCAGAGGCACAGGGAGTCAAATGGCCAACCCCAGAGCTTGGGGCCCCAGGGCAGCCCAGGTGGCAGTGGTGGAAAGGGTGCCAAGGGGAGAGTCAGGCAGGGGGCTGGGAGTAGCGGCCTTGCCCCATACCTCTATAACTTGGGGGTGCAGTGGTGCTGTCTGGGAGCCCAGCCTCACTGGGCCAGCACTCCCACCATGCCGAGGTCAGCTGGGCCATCTGTGAGGTCTCAGGAGACTCCCAGCAGCAGACAGGGCTCACTGTCCCGGGCTCCTCGCCCAGGGCCCAGACTGTTTGCTATGTCACTGTGGCCACCCCAGCTTCCCCTGGGGAGAGAGGACAGACAGAATGACAGCAGGAGAAGGCAGGCTGGCCAGCTGGGCCCTGGGGACTGGCCAGTAAGATCTCCAGGCCTCTTTGAATACAGTCATCTTTCGAGGAGGTGAACCCCTCTTGAGTGGCAGGGCTTGGTCACCAGACTGCAGATCCAGGCAGCCGGGCCTCTTGCCCAAGCATGTCCTTATGTGAGTCCCCTTCCTCCCTCTAGGCCTGAGTGAGCAAACATCTTTCAAAGGAGAATCAATGAAGTCAGAGGGATTTTTAATTTTTTTCAAAAGTAACAATGAGGTTCTTTAATTAAACTCTCCATAAGCTCTTAAATCCAGGGAGCTTTTCTGGCTTATCTGAAAGTTGGGTCCAATTGTTCAGAGGAATGACCGCTGGCCTAGGGGCAAGGATGGCCTTTCTTCTGGTGCCCCCTTCATCATGGTGACCTTGCCCATCTCTCCTGTCCCAGCCAAGTCACGCTCACCTCCCCACCTGCAGCTCCACCTACTTCTGACCGCCAGTCCTGATGGGGACCCACTGTTTGCTGGGCAGCATGGGCAGGGCTATCCTGCCTTCCAGAAAGCCACAATCTAGTACCAGAAGGAGAAGGGACAGGAGAGGAACAGCTGGCACAGGTCACAGAATGCGAGCTTCTGAGAGACCTGGGAGACCGTTGGGACGGCCACCCTTCCCACATCACAAGGGTGAGGGCCTTCCCCAAAGCTGCCAGTGAGTTCTCAGCACTGACCTTGAAACCAGGAGACTGATTGGTCAATTTAATCATTTCAATAGGCAGACTTTATTTACTGAGCACTTATACACGCCAAACACACTAGTGGGTGCGATGATCTCATGTAGCCCCACAATAACCCTGGGTGGTGGGCGCCCCCTTCGTGCAAATGAAAAAACAGAGTCTATAGGTCATGTCACTGCCGGGGGCTGCTGGCTAGCAGGTGAGAGAGTAGGACTTGAACCCAGAGCTGTTAGGTTCCCCGGTGCAAGCTTTAAAGGCCGCCGCACTCAGCTCACTCTCCAGGGGTATGAAAACCGCATAGGAACTCAACCAAGGCACCCCGGGAGTCCCCCGCCAGCCTCAGCTCTGCCCCGGCCCCGAACAAGGACAGAGCATCCGCAGTTCCCCACAGAGTGGCAGGATGGCACATCCCCACGGGGTGCCTGCAGCCTTGGGCCACGGCCACGGGGCCGGTGCCAGCCCTACCGCGAGCATCATTTGAGAACGTCAGTGAGGCCTGTGCTTCCTGCGGCAGCTCGTGGGCTGTTCATGCCAGTATTCCTGTGGGGCATCCGCTCTGCGCCCAGAGTGCCAGCAACCCAGTCCAGGAAGGCAGCGTGAGAAGCCCGAGACCCCTTTTAGAAATCAAGGAAGGGCCTGGAAGGCAGAGCAGCAAGGGGCCTCAGACAGTATCTGATCCATTCTCTCCCTTTCCAGGAGGAGAGCCCAGGGCTCAGAGATGGGGCTGGATGTGCCTAGGGCCATGGCCCACCGTCAGCTGCGGGACCTGGGGCTCGGGTCTCGAACGGTGCAGCTCTGGTTAGTTTCCAGGACCCTGGGCTCCCCTGCTCTACTTGAGCCTGGAGGGACTTGTCTGGAGGTCCTCGCCCAGCCTCCTGGGCACCAGCCCCAGATGTGTAGCAGAGCAGGGGGTTGGGGCCACTCTAGGAGCCAGGCCTCTTCCCCCGAGAGAAGAGTACCAGTGGTCAGGTGGAGGGGAAAGAGATGTGGAACCAAAAAACTGGTGAGAAACTGAAACAAAAGAATGGGGTTAGCACCTCATGGCCCAGAGACATCAGAGGTCAAAGGTTGGGCCACATCGCTGACAGGTGTATCCACAGGGGAAAGACGGTGGTACGTTTCAGAGAGATGTCAGTTATCCTTCCCCCCCCCCCACCTTCTTAGAGTATTCTTTCAAGTTCTCCAGAAAATGTACCACCTGAGGTCTCTCATTTCTCAAATATTCCATGTCCCCAAAGCACTTTTTCATATCTGCAATTAAATGATTATGTGCTGAATACCTATATCTCCTGCCAAACCAACAGTTCTCCCCGGGCCCCATCTGCCGGGCTTACAGCTGGGTCCCTGGCCCAGAGCGGGGCTTGATCAATATGTCTGGAAGGAAGCAGTGAATGGTACCCCATTGACTGATGCATGGGCTGAGGGGCAGCCGTGTGCCCCCTGCCCATCCCCCGGAGCTCTCGGAGCTGACAGGGGCCACGGAGCCAGACCTTTATGAGGCCTTCAGCCCAGGAGGGGTACAGGGACAGGGAACACTGGGTTCCAGCTCCCAGCCCCTCTCCTGGGGAGTGACCCCTCAGGGTTGACAGGGGGAACACGGTTGCTAAAAGTCCTTGCCCAGGATAACGATCATTCCGACCTCGGGTGTGGAGTCAGCAGGACTGGGGGTGCCAGCTCCCCACTCAGCTTTTCCTGAGCTGCTCCTAGGGGTCTTCAGGGATTGACTTCCTGCGGGGGCTGCTCTAGCCTCAGTGTGACCTGCCTGCCCTCAACCCGGAGTCAGTGCTTTCTAAAGAACCTTCTGGGGACCTCTGGGTGGCTCAGCGGTTGAGCTCCTGCCTTCAGCCCAGCGTGTGATCCTGGAGTCCCAGGATGGAGTCCCGCATCAGGCTCTCTGCATGGAGCCTGCTTCTCCCTCTGCCTGTGTCTCTGCCTCTCTCTCTCTTTCTCTCTGTGTCTCTCATGAATAAATAAATAAAATCTTAAAAAAAAAAGTATGCTGTGTGAGCCTACAGAGTTGCTGGACTCCTCTGAGCCCGTATCTCACCCCGGACAGAAGCAGAAGAGCACAGGGCTCTCCTGGGGGCCTCACACCACAGCATGTGCAGGACTTAGTACAAGCAAGGCCAAGTTGATATTATCATCATGTGCCCCAGACCCTTGATTTAGAAAAGACACCCAGGGGTTTCAAGGCCACTAAGCAGGGCCCCCGGCCACATGGTCAGCAAACCTCCTCGGGCCTGTGCTTTCTCAGCCAGCTGAGAGGCTCCCCACGGAGGCTCTCAGGCCTGGCTCCGCCCAGGGACAGGCTGTCTGGCCTGCACACTGTCTTAGAAACTAGAAATTAGTTGTCCGTGTTTGCAAATTGGGAAACCTCATCTTAAAAATTCAATTAAAAATTTGTCTTCTTTTGAAAAGTGGGCCCAATTCCTCCACTGCTAGGTGGCCGGCGCTCAGGGACGCCTTCCTTTTCAAGACTCAGCCGGTGGTCTCTGGTTTGTCCCAGTCACCACCCCCTCTGACCCCACCCCTCTCGTGTCCCTCATTTATAGGGCCCGGCTGCTCCCCTGAAGACTTCCAACTGTGTAACCTCCGGCTGCTACGTGCTTCAAGTCTCAATCTCTGCCCAGTGTGACCGTTGCCCAGTGTGACCGTCCGTGAACACAGCGAGGAGCGTGTGATCTCACATTTCTCGGAGATGCCATTTCCCTGAAGCGCTCTTTAGAACTGTTTTAAATTTAAGCAAGTTAGACTTATGTCTGCCTCTTGACAAATGGGAAGCCCCACGAGGGCACTTGCCCCCACGCTAAACGGCCCCAGATGGCTCTTCCTTTTCACTTCTTGCCTCTCCTCATCCCGCGCTATCCACCCTCCTTCCAGTCTGGCTGCCTGCTGCCCAGTGGTGCTGTTGATGAAGACTTACCCTCCCCTTCACCCTTTCCAAGTATCACCGTGTCAAACCTGCCAGAAGAAGAGAAAAGAACAGCTCATGCTGGTGAGAAACCTCCTCGAACACGAGTAATGGGACCCGAGGACTTCCCTGTGGGTCAAGTGCATGCACTTCGATGCTGGGGTTTTGCAACCTTGAGATGACTCCTCTCGGAACATTTTCTAACTTCCCATCAATATTCTGGATAACTCAAGCTGTTCATCAAGTGATTTCTAGATGATTGAGGTATTTCCAGCGTTAAAAATTTAAAATCCCCAGCTTTGAACTCACTCCATTTTGCAGAACGGATCTTAGGGTCCTGGCGTGGTGAGATGTTGGTTGGTTCGCTGCAGACGGTCCTCTGCCTTAGGCATGCCTCTCCTCCGCTGCCTGAGGCGGAGGCTCAGGCTCTCTGGCTTCCTATCGTCCTCCTCGCCCTGCCCTGCTGTTCCCAGGATGTGCCAGTAATTGCTGGCCTGGAAAATGTGCACAAAGGGAAACTGAGGCACCATCTGGGTGAAGTTGGTGAGAGGCATCAGCCCCTCCAGACCTTCGCTCTCCAGGTCTTTATGCCTCCCTTCCCTGCACGGCTAGGGGAAGGGGATGGATGGAGGGGGCTAGAGTTTGCAGGTGCTCCTCTGGCTGCAGCCCTGGGGAGGGGGATACGAGAATCTATCCCTTTAAACACAGATTAGCAGCTCTCTCCCCTGCTCTCCTTCCTTAAAAAGAGAACTTGTCAAGGTTTACATCAATAATAGATAACGGTGCATCGCTGTGGCAGGTTCCAGCCGGAGGCTGTTTTGATATTTTCTGGAGAATTTGTCAGCAATTGCGAAGTCAAGGAAGAGTGGGGGCTGGGGAGGGCGAGGGCAGAGGGAGCCCCTTCATTAATTTTTCCTCATCTGCATTCTTGCTGTTAAATAATGTATTGATCTGGCTCCGCATCTGCAGCCCTCCCTCCTCCCTGAGCTGCCGGGGTCCTCCCCTCCACGAGAGATGAGTTTGTCCTGGGCATTTGATGGCCAGGGGTGGGGTCGGGGGTGGGGGCGGGCAGCGCTGGGGTGTCTTGATGGGGCCCCACAGCCCCGCTGAGCTTGTCTCCAGGATCCTCACAGACAGGGACTCCCCATCGCGCAGAGTATCAGCAGCTAGCACTTATCTAGTCCTTACCTCAGTGGTTTATACGGACAGCACTGGGAAATCCTTGAGGTGGCCTGAGGTCGGTACTGTCACTAAGCTCACTTCACAGAAGAGGACAGTGAGGCTCAGACAGGTGATGGGAGCTGGGATCTGAATCCAGGTCTGTCTGGCTCTAAAGCTGGGGCTCTTGACCTCTAAACATGCAAACTTCATACCTACTTGGGGGGCTTCCCAGGGCAAGTGGGGGAGGTGGCCTTCCCTCAAATGGCTGAGTGTGCCAAGGGCTGGGAAAATGCTGGTGGGCTTTGGGGTCAGGTGGCCAGGACTGAGGGGTGGACAATCTGTGTCACCCCAAGTGCAGAACTGGTACCAGTGGGGAAGGTTCTTGGAAGACAGATTTGGGCTCCCCCTTGAGAAGGATTTCCTAAGCCTGGAGCCACCAGATGGTGGAAGGAGGCCGTCCTGGGAGTAGCCAGCACCTGTCACCCAGGGGGTTTCCAAGAAGGGTGTCACCTGCTGCCCGTATTTGTATCTGCAGAAACACCGACTGATCTCTACCCCAACTGGACACTGATTAAATGAGGATCTGTCGGCACCGTGGACTATTATACAGCCAGGAAAAAGGATGGTGGAGGTGTGGTTTTTTTTTTAAAGATTTTATTCATTTATTCACGACAGAGAGAGAGAGAGAGAGAGAGAGAGGCAGAGACACAGGCAGAGGGAGAAGCAGGCTCCATGCAGGGAGCCCGATGCGGAACTTGATCCCAGGTCTCCAGGATCAGGCCCTGAGCTGAAGGCGATGTTAAACTGCTGAGCCACCCGGGCTTCCCTGGAGGTGTGTTTCATTGCAGTACAAAGATGTGCACAATTTTTGTTGTGTGGATAGTGCTGGCCTGAAGCTAAGGTGGCACTCGATCCTATTCATGGAAAATTGTACCCACAAGGGTGTGTATGAACACATGCCTGGAAACACCCGGAGGGGTCACTGCCGTCTCACCCCACGTTGGTGCGGGGTGCTGGGATTTGGGGTGATTTTCTCTCTTCTTTGTATTCCCCTAATTTCTCTTGAAAACGTATTTCCTGGGTGATTATTAGGCAGGTAAACACACCTGCATGTAGAGAAGGCTTTGACGGGTCCACAGGAGAGAGAATAGAGATGCCAGTGGGGATTCTGCCTGGAGCATGTGGCATGAAATCTGCCATTGTGTCTCCGTGCTCCTCTTATGACCGGAGTAACCCTAAGCAGCTCTGTGCCTCAGTTTCTCCATTCTCTCTGTCAGCACAGAACACAGTCCAGCCAGAACTGTCCTTCATTCTATACCACGTCTGCATAAAGCATCGCTTTTGTGCCGGACCCTTGAGAGGCACTTGAGATATAAACAGACAAACATTTCAGAGATGTTTAGTGACCTACTCAAGGTCACACAGCTCAGAGGAAGGGGCGGAGCCTGGCCAACAGCCCAGGTCTCAGGCTGGGGGTGGGGGGCATCACGCCCATCTTGCCTCTGTCCCTCCACCGTCCAAGGTGACAGACCTGGGTGTGCCCAGGGCCAGGCCATGGGGTGAGGGCCTGGTAAAGAGATGGTGGCCTAGGGCTAGTCATCTCCACTGGGAAAGAGAGAAGAGCCTCCCCATGTCCCACTTGGACCGCTTGCGTCCATCCGCCAGGATTTTCATACTTGGCATTTGGCCATCTGCTTTTGCAAAGTTCTCCTTTCTTCCTTTTTCCCCACAGTCAGGGCGGTTTCTGCAATTTCTAATCTGCTTTTCTTTCTTTCTTATTTTTTTTAACATGTAAACTGCTTTTTAAAATTTTGAATTATTGCCTTTCATTATAAATGATGTCCTTTTGGGATCCCTGGGTGGCTCAGTGGTTAAGCGTCTGCCTTCAGCCCAGGGCATGATCCTAGATTCCTGGGATCAGATCCCACATCGGGCTCCCTGCAGGGAGCCTGCTTCTCCCTCTGCCTTTGTCTCTGCCTCTCTCTCTCTCTGTCTCTCATGAATAAATAAATAAGATCATAAAAAAAAGATTTGAAAAAATGATGTCCTTTCAATTTTTTGTACTAAAATGTTTTTTTTCCCCTTCAGCTTTATTGAGATACAGTTAGCATGTAACATTGTGTAAGTTTAGGGTCTACAGCCTGTTGGCCTGAGAAATTTCTATGTTGCCAAATGGTCTCCACAGAGTCGCAAATGCCTCAATCACATTGCAGAGCTACCATTTCTTTGCCTTGGTGAGGAGGTTTAAGACTCACTCTCTCAGTAACTTCCAGGTACATAGCCCAGTGTCATTATCTATAGCCGCCACGCCCTACACTGGAGTCCCCAGAATATATTCATCTTCTAACTGGAAACATGTTAGACTTGACTAACATCTCCCCACCCGTCCCTCTCCTCTGTGGTGACGTCAGCCCACCCTGCGGCTCCTCCCTGGCATTTGGTATTCCCACAAGAGTCTCATTTTCAAATTAGCCTGGGGCTATTTTGTCTGAGCTGAAATGCCATTTAAAATTTACTTATTTATTTATTTTTGAGATTTTATTTATTTATTCATGAGAGACACAAAGAGAGGCACAGAGAGAAGCAGAGATACAGGTAGAAGGATAAACGGCTTCGGTGTCTGGCACCGGGACTCGGTGGGACTCGATCCCAGGACCCCGGGATCACGTCCTGAGCCAAAGGCAGATGCTCACCCGCTGAGACACCCAGGTGTCCCACATTTTTATTTATTTATTTTAAGTAATTTCTGCACCCAGCGTGGGGCTTGAACTCACAGTCCTGAGATCAAGAGTCATATGCTCTGGGCAGCCTGGGTGGCTCAGCGGTTTAGTGCTGCCTTCAGCCCAAGGGCCTGATCCTGGATACCGGGGATTAAGTCCCACGTCGGGCTCCCTGCATGGAGCCTGCTTCTCCATCTGCCTGGGTCTCTGTCTCTCTCTCTCTTTTTGTGTCTCTCATGAATGAATAAATAAAATCTTAAAAAAAAAAAAAGAGTTGTATGCTCTTCTGACTGAGCCAGCCAGGCACCCCTGAGCTGAAAATACCCTCTGAGCCAAGAAGGCCACTGAAGGCCACCCAGGTGAGGGGTGGGTGGGACTGGAATCACTTGGTCTTTGGCTTGGAGTCCCACTCAACTTGCACAATCCTGGGGGATGCAAGGGGCTGCCTGGCTGCCCAGTTCCTCTCAAGCACCCAGCTAAGTGCTTTGCACTCAAAACCTCACTGGGTCCCCCTGACATTCCTATGAAGTTAATATTATCCCATTTCACAGACGAGTAAACCAAGGCTGGAGAGAAGAAATGACTTGCTCAAGGTCGCGGAGCAGTGCCAGACACCAAACCCAGCTCTGTCCAGATGAGAGAGAGCCTGACCTTGGAATCCCTGAGCCCTCTGTGGTCTCTCAGAACAGAAGCAGAGAACACGCTGAGAAGGGGAGCCAGACCAGAAGGAAGGCGGGGGCAGAGGGTCTCGGGGGGAGGGGGCAGACGAGCTTGTGGGCAGGCACTGGGGGAGGCGGGTGATCTGTCAGCCTGTGGGGACCCATGCCTACGCCGTCCCAGGAGCTCACGAGGTTCAGAGGGAGTTAGTGATACAGACGCATTAGAAATTGAGTTTATGGATCTATACGGGTTTAATGGAGATCGATGTAAAAGGAGGTAGAGGCAGGGTTTGTGGACGCAAACCCGGGTCTGGACTGCAGCTACAACTGTAAATAAAGACACAGTGATCATCTCCTCATTTGCTCAGCAAATCGGTGGATCCCCCACAGGCATCAGGAGCGATGCTGGGCTCAGGGGGGCATTGGGTGTAAAGGACCCACAGAGGCACCCTGAGGGCTGGGGGGTGCTCCTGACTTTGCTGGGGTGAGTGTGGGTGGACATGGGGAGGGGGTCCTGGCGGGGGGAGTTTGGGGGATGTCTATACACATGTGTGCACACGCAGACACACATATGTAATTGACGTGTATTCAAGGTGCAATTAAGAGCCAGACCTCACATATTCACTTGGATATGTTTTACACCCCCATGTAACCACCACCCAGAATGTGCTGGAAACTCTTCTAGCCAAATCACCCTCCTCTGCTGCTCTGACTTTTAAATACATAGATCACTTTTGCTTATTCTAGGATTTCATTTAAACGAACCACGCACACTTGCTGAGCCCATCTCTGGAACCCTCCAGGCGGCTTGTTCCTTGTTATATGGCAGGGCCGCATCCCACGAGGAGGATGGGCCGCAGTCTGCTTAAACATTCACTTGCTGGTGGACATTTGGCCTTGCTTCATGCTCCCATCTACACTACCATAAATAAAGCTGCTCTGGACATTCCCAAGCAAGTCTTTTTGCGAACATGCATTTTCATGTCTCTTGGGTAAAGACCCAGGGGTGGAATTACGGGCCACAGGGCAGCTGGATGCTGAATCGGATAGAAAACGGCCAGTCAGTCCTCCAGGTGGCTTTCCATCCTACACTCCCTCGAGAACATAGGCAAGTCCTGGTTGATCCGCCTTCTCACCAGCATTTGGTGCTGTCGGCCTTTGGGACTTTGGCTACCCCAGTGGGTGCTGAACAGAGTCACAAAGCCCGACTTGGAGTTATCCAGGAGCTAGAGAGGGACTGGGGAGAGGGCATTCCAGGCTCAAGGGCGAGATGGGTTCAGGAAGCAGGGAGTGGTGGATAGTCAGGAGGTGGGGTCAGCACCCAGGAGGGCCTTAGCTCAAGGCTCTGACCTGGGGTGGGGGGTTACTCAGGGAGCATCTTATGTATCTCCCTCCCACATGGAGGACCCGTATGCCGCCCAGTGGTTTGGGCTCATTTGGCTTTGCCAGGGGAGGCAGGCAGGGCAGAGACGAGCCCCATTCATAAAAGAGACCCTGACAGTGGGTGCTGCAGCCCCTGCTTTGGTGTCTCTTGCTCTGAGGCGCGCTCCTGCCAATGTGCTGGAGCTCTTCAGACCCGGGACCGTCTTGGGCATCCTGGGAGACTGAAGAGGTTAGAATCAGGGCCCTGCTCTTAAGGAGTTCTCATCTAGGCTGCCCTGTGGAATCACGGTAGGGAATAATAGACCTTTCCGAGGGCCCAGAATGTTTAAGAATGCACTAAATGTTTCTGGGCGCTGGGACTCAGGGAAAAATAATCCAGATCCCCGTCCTCATGGTGCCAGGAGGCCAAAACACATACAGATAGAAAGGAGAACCAGGGCTGATAATAATAGTAATCACAGCCTCTGTGAACTGCCTGCCTCCTGTGCGCCAGGCTAGGGGGGTGGCGCTGGCAGGAAGCGGCCCCAGCTGGGTCCCTTCGATACAGCTGTGTGACGGGGGCGTGGTGCTACTGCTCGATGCCTTGGCTGCCTCTTCTGCAGAGTGGGGGTAACTTTGATGCTTAACTTGGGGTGAATGAGAGGATTTGGTGAAATAACATGCACGGTCGGCAGTGGCTCTCCTGGCCGCTTCCTCGCAGCACGATCTGGGACTGCCAAGCCCAGGTGACAGGGGTGGCTGTTTCTCCCACCTTGCTGAAATGTGCCCTGGGATCCAAACTGGTGGCTGTAACAGGAGCCCGAGGAGGTGAGTTCCATGATTGGCACTGTGGCCCATGGGACCAAGGCTCTCCCTGACTGAGGGGTCTCACAGGATATGGGGTTATCAGGGAAAGAGGCCAGGGTCCCCTGAACTCTATAGGTCCAAGAACAGGGCCACTGCATAAATGGGATCCCCACGCCCTGCTTCACTCCCTATGAGTCTATGTGGGCAGCTTAGCACAGAGCCTGGCCCAGGAAGAGGGCACTGGGAATGGGGATTTTGTTACCCTCATCATGGACTCATGACCTGAAGGGTGACCTGCTTACCTAAGCCCAGTCTTGGGCTGAAGCCACATTCAAGAAAACCAAAGTTCTGTGGGTTAACTGTCACCCCTCCACCCCAAATAGATGTTTAAGTCGTAACTCCCAAGAACTCGTGGATGTGGTCTTATTTGGAAATAGGGTCTTTGTGGATGTTATTAGCCCAGAAGAGCTCACACTGGGTCAGGATGGGCCCTAAACCCGGTGACTGGTGTCCTTATACAAAGAAGCAAAGACACAGAAACACACAGTAGGGTCATGTGGCATGGAAGAGGTCGAAGGGATGTGTCCACAGGCTGCAGAGTCTGGAGCCACCAGAAACCAGGAAGATTATCCTCTAGGTCCTCTTGGGGGAACTGACCCTGCCCACGCCTTGATTTGGGTCTCTGGCCCCCTGGCCTGGGAATCATTTTCCGTTGTATCAAGCCAACCCACGTGTGTGGTACTTGGTTATGGCAGCCCTCAGGCACCAACACATGAGGCCAGGAAAGCCTCTGCTCCTGTGTCTGCGGCCTTTACCCGGACCTCACTCCCTTGCCCCCTTCGAGGCTTTGCTAGAACCTCAACACTACAAGTCTCCACACTCCTGACCCCCCTGCCCCCAAGCCCTCCTTGGAGCAAATCACCTTCTAACCTAGTCAACCTTCTGGCTGACTTTTTGATGCCTTCCTTCCCAACTGAAAGTGAGCCCCGTGAGGCGAGGCTGTGCCCCCCACATCCGGTCCAGTGGAGCCCCCGGCTGTATTTGTTGGCCGGCAAGCTGGGCGCTTAGCCCCTGTGAGGCTCAGCTGCCTGTGTTTCTGCAAAGTAAACCCACCCTAGAAGGCAATAGTGTGTGAGCTGGATTTGGGGTGACAGCTCCCCTGTCCACGATGGAGCACAGAGATATTTTTGCTTCCATTGACCCTGGTTCTGCTCTCCCCTGTGTAGGTGATTAGCACGCAGTTTAATTGGCCTCGCAGAGCCCAGGGCTGAGTGAGGGGAGGGCAAGCTTGCTCGTTGCTTCCCTGATCCACGGGGACACAAGCAACACACAGGAAGCACAGCCACTCTCGCAGGGTGAGGCAAGGAGGCTACAGGGATGCCGGGGCCCCTGTTCCCAGGAAGCTCCCAGTCCCGGCTCGCCCACCTCCTTCCTGCACACACAGCTTCAGCTCTCCGTGGGTTGGGGGCTGGTCTCCCTGTGCCCAGCCAGCACGGCCCAGGCAAGGCTGCTTTTGCAAAACCCCAGAGGGCGCCCTTCACCTGGGTCCTTTGTGAATGGTGTCCCTCAGACTTCAGCCCCTCCGCAGCCCTGGCCACACAGGCTTGCCTACCCTCCCCAACTAATCCATGCGCCTGGGATGCAAATGCTTCTTCTCACCTGAAGGAAACTTCCAGGTCCTCGGGAGCTCAGCTCAAATGCCAGTCAGGAAGTTAACCCCCTTAACATCCACATCCATGTCCACATGTCTACCTCCACCTCCCACATATACCATTGTGATGGCGGCAATCAAAGCGAGCCTTGGCAAGGTACTTACTGTATGGTGGGCACCGAATGTGGGTCACCTTGTTTCATTCTTTACGACAACGCAGTGGGGCAGGTGCCGTTATTACCTCCTCCATTTTACAGATGACAAAACTGAGGTCCCAAAGGCCTGAATCACAAGCCTGTAAGCAGCAGAAACAAGTTGTGAACCCAGGCCTTTCTGACCCAGACCCACTGTTCCGTCATGCTAAACTTCACAGTGACGCAGCGTGCAGGTTCCATGGCAGGTGTGTGGTGACCTTGTGTGTCTGTCTCGAGCATCCTGGGGAGCTCTCCCCACCTTGGGGTGCCGAGTGGCTGCTCCTTCAGGGTTTGCGAGGCAGAACTCAGTGGTTCTCCAGCCGGGAGCCCCAGATTCATCCCTCTTCCCTATCCTGGCCTACTTACATATATATATATATATATATATATATATATATATATTTAAGATTTTATTTATTTATTCATGAGAGACACAGAGAGGGGCAGAGACACAGGCAGAGGGAGAAGCAGGCTCCATGCGGGGATCCTGATGTGGGACTTGATCCCAGGACCCTGGGATCATGCCCTGAGCTGAAGGCAGATGCTCAACCACTGAGCCACCCAGGTGTCCTCTGGCCTGCTTACTTATAACCTCTCTCTTCACCTAGCAGAGGGCCTGGGATGAGGGCAACACCCAGTTTACCCCCACTGGTTCAATCCAATCCAGTGGGGACCACGGTGAAGACCCCCAGGACCAGAGGCAGCAGGATTACCCTTTGCCCTTCTGACCTTTAACTTTGTCCGGGATTCTACCCCTGCACTCAGTGAACACCAGCAGTCCTTCCAGGGGTGCTGGCGGCATAACAAGAGTCTCCCCACCCACATGCCCAGCCGCCTTTGCTTCAGGATTAGGAGAGAAGAGAGAAGCTTCTATGATGTTGGGGAAAGGGGGCATCAGGGCATGATGGGAATGAAGGATGGTGCCCCTTGGTGCCTGAGAGGGAAGGCGGTGGGAGGCAGCGCTGCTGGGGGTGAGTAGGTGGCCTCTGTTGCAGGCTGCACCCTAGTCATGATGCTGTGGGGTCAGGGGACAATGAGAGCACCTTGTAACCTGGGGGATGGGAGACCAGGAAGCCCCTAGGGGTGCCCCCACCCCTTGGCAGGAGCCCTGCTGCTTCCCCAGGGTACGCTGCAACACTGAGGGGCATCCAGGCAGGTTTGTGGGCAGGGGAAGTAGATGAGCAGGAGCTGGGACAGCAGAAGAGGAGCAGTGCATGATGCCATGTGGTGGCCACAGCAGACAGACAGGTGTACAGCACACGTGATGCCCACTTCAGCAATTCCCAGAGACTTGGGGTGCCAGGTGGGCTGGGCTGGCATCCTGATACTGTGCAGGGGGTAGGAGGTGAAGAGACATGGAGAGTGAGGAGGAAAATCACCACGCAGAGGCACCTCTGGCTAATGAGTGGAGAGGCAGAGAACCACAGGTGAAGGGGCAGAGGGGGAAGAAAGGCAGAGATGGAACATGTTGCAAGCGCCAAGTTAATGGAACTACTAAGTGGTTCATATTTCCCAGCTAATGAGGACCCCTCTGCGGTGGGGAGGGGCTCAGGACAAGAAAGCACCATGGCTCGGATGACTCAAGGCACTGGAGCTAATGAAGTCACTGGAGACTTGGAATTCCTTGGGCACTTCTGACACGGCTCCGTGGCAATGCTATTTTAATTCAGTCTGAGGATGACCAAAGGAGAGAAAGTCCCCTGTTCACATGAGGAGTGTGGTGGATGGGAATTTGGAGGGGGGGGTGTACAGGAACCTGGGGGGTTGTCTAACATGGACAAAGGACCCAGGATGCATGCAAGGATGGGAGGGGGCTTCCAGACTATGTGTCTGGAAAAGAGAAATGAAGCCTGGGTTTGAAACCCAGATCACCACCCACTTCTCTGCCGGGAGAAGGGCTTGGAAGCATGTGCAACATACTGTCCTGAGAGGCAGCATGCACACTACAGACACACTGGTGGCTAACTGCACTCCCGAAACACACACACACACACACACACACACACACCAGAACCCATGAACTAATATTTAGCTAGCACCTCCTGTACTGCAGGGCAGAGACCAGCATGGCTCGGATCCCATGGTGCTAAAGTCTGTGGGACTCCCAGCCTGAAGCAGCACCCTGCTTCTCTCAGCAAGAAGCCCCAACTCCACTGGGGTTTCCTTGAGCACTTCTCCAGACACATCCGGCAACACCTCGTCCGTGCCCAGAGCACCAGCCCTCTGGATCCTTCCTCAGGCCTTCCTTCCTGGCTCAGAGCTTTGTACCTGCTGGTCTTTCTGCCTGGCACGTACTCTGCCACCGACTCCTATACACCCTTCAGGTCTCTGATCAAATGTCACTTCCTTAAGGAGACTGTCCTTGACTCTTTAGATCAGGATGGAGCCTCAGACATTGTCTTAGTTTCCTTAGGCTGCCATAACAAACTGCCACAAACTAAGTGGTTTTAAAACAACAGAAATTAAAAAAAAATAAAAATAAAATAAAATAAAATAAAACAACAGAAATTTATTCTCTCTCGGTTCTGGAGACCAGTGGTCTGAAATCAAGGCATTGGCAGGGCTGGTTCCCATCACAGACTCAGAGCTAATCCATCCCATGCCACTTTCCCAGCTTCTGATGGCTGCTGGTAATGCCAACCTTCCAGCCTCTGCCTCCAGCCTCCATCACCTTCTCCTCTTCTCAGTGTCCCTCTTGAGACACTGTCACTGGATTTAGGGCACACTCTGGTCTGAGATGCTCTCATCTCAAGATGCTTAGCCTAATTACATCTACCTTATGCCAAATAAGGTTACATTTGGAGGTTCCAGATGGATACGAACTTTGGAGGATCCTATTCAACCCACAGCCCACCTGCAAAGAATCCATCATAATTGGAAATGAGCAGCTATTTGTTGTCTTTATCTTTCGATGTGGGTGTTTTTGATGAGACTTTCAGGTGTGTGGAGCAAGGACTGGATCAGGCTCTTCCTGTGTCCAGACAGGGCAGACATTCCCACATCCTTAGCCTTCAGAGGTTTCCTTTTGGTGTCTTCAGAGACCTTCAGCTTTCCTTTAAATCTTTTCACTTTGCTTAATTATCCTCCAGCCTCACAGCAAGTGAGAGGACACAAAAGATTAAGGAGGGCTGAGAGGACCGTGCATCAGGGCTGTGAGCTTGGGGAGGTGAGGATGGGGCAATGTGAAGGCTGAGGAAATTAGAGTCTGGACAAAGCATTAACAAGTTGTGTTCTCTTAGAGAAACAGAAGTGGCTAAAAGGGCGAGCTCTGAACTCAGACTGGTCTGGGTTTGAAACCCAGATCACTACCCATTGACTCTGGCACCTTGGGTGAATTCTGTATCCCCTCTGAGCCTTGTTTGCAGATCTGTAATATCAGAATAGTAGTGTCCACTTCCACAACATCCTGTCAGGGTTTATGGAGAGCACAGCACTGTGCCTGGCACGTGGCAAAGTCTGAATAAGTATCAATGATCTGACATGGTAGAGGTCAGGGGAAATGGGGGGAACTCGGGAAATAGGTCCAGGACCCCTGATTCTGAATGTCTCTGCAAGTCCATGAAGGTGGGGCCACACCTGTCCTGTCACTACTGTGCCAGTTCCAGCCCACAGCACAGGTGCCAGCACATGGAAGACCTGACTACAACAGATTGAATAGAAGGCTAGATGAATGAATGAATGTCATGCTCCTTCTTTTCTCCAGCTGCAAAGGCTGATAGGTGATTTCTCATTCATGCATTTCTCCCTCAGCCTGGCCTTTCCTGCTTTCTGGTGTCCTCACCCAGCCTCCAGACTGTGTTTAGACCATTGATATTCACAGAATTCTTTCCAGTGTTGATTACTGACATGAAGTATCCTCCCTACCCCCAAACCCTGCCACCTTCCTCACCCCTTCCCACCTCTGGCGATGCCACTGAGCTTCATGATTAATTCCCCTCCAGAAATGTTCTGATGAAGCTGCATGCTCATGCCAGGCAGCCTCCCAGATCAAGGATTATTTCACAAAGCTGCTTTTCTCTTTGTGACCTGTGTTCATTAGCTGCTGCAAGGGTCATGCAGTCTGGCTGTTTCAGCGGGACCACCTCTGAGCAGACAGTTGCCCTGGAGGAAAAGCTCTACCCAGGCTGCCCACAGAAGGGAAGTTTCCTGCTGGCCAAACCTAGTGGCCTAGAATCTTTGGGAGGAAGCAGACAGCTGGCGGGGGGGGGGAGGGGGTGTTCTCAATGGAAAAATATTAAGGTGATATTTCTGTTATTCAGCCATTTGTTGACCCAGAAGAATGGCATTTCAACCCAACAGGACTATCTGAAGTTAACTCCAATAGAGAGGGAAGAGAGGAATGAGCAGAACTTTGGAGTCAGAAACTCGTGTCTGGTCCTGCTCTGCCGCTTGTCAGGTGTGTGGCATGGGGAGAGCAGCCCCAATTTTCTGGGTACATTTGTCAAGTGTAGTTGATCAGGGTACCACTTTGCAGGGAGGACATACAGTTTCTATGCAACTGTGTGCATCAACATCTACCTTAGTGGCTGGTGCAATAAAACAGTGCACACTGTACAGCAGCTGTTTTTGCATTAACTGATAACTCATGGGGCACTGGGCCGGTGCAACTGTCCTCTGATTGGTGTCCAACATTCACTTCTCTGGAGTTGTGCCTCTGGTAAAGGCACCCAGGGGCTACAGGAGCTCTTAGGGAAATGCACATTGGTTGATACCAGAGAGGCCCTTACTGACTTGCACTTCCATTGGCGGATAAGCCGAGACTTTGTCAGCATGGAGCCTTACACAGACAGGACACTGGGAAATACTTATGGGATGAGTGAGGCAGATGGATCAGCTGACCTCTTGGAAGACAGAATTAGGCTTTAAGAAGTATGAGATACCAAAAAAAAAAAAAAAAAGAAGGCCGGAATGGAGATCTGAGGGTGGGCATAGCAGAAGAGCAGTACCCAGAGGAGAGGAGTGTTTTAATGGTTACACGGAAATCACTGGGCTTTGAGCATCAAGGCGCGGCTTGACGGCCTGGGCGCTCTCCGTGGTGCTGAACCGCCCATGCCAGCTGTCTCCCCTCTGCACGCAGTGAATCCTGGCCACCTTCTTTCAGGGATTCTGAGCCAGGGGAGAAAAGAAGCGGTGGACATGGGGCAGAGAGTGTGAAGTGACACCAAACAAAGGCTTCTGGTCCGACACAACCATTGCCAGAACAGTGGAAGGAGAGACTTTTGTTCTCACATTATTGCAGTCACCAGGCAATAACTCCCCCAGTGGGAAGCACGGGCACCTCTCCCACATCCACTGTGCATCTGACTCCACGTTTGTGGTGAAAGCCAGACCAACCACATTCTCCAGACCTGTGATCTGTGCTCATACCCCTTCCTCTCCTCCAGCAGCTCTATGCAGGCATTGCACACATTCCATTCCTTTTAGCCCCAGGCCTTTTAGCTGCCCCCCTTCCCGTCACCTCATCATCTGATCCACCCCTCACATGCTTCAAGGCCCAATCCTGTACTTCCTCCTCCAGGAAGCCTCTCTTGACCACTTCAGCCCACTCTCCTGTCTCACTCCTCTGACCTCCTACCAAACTTAGAGCCAAGTTTAGCAGAAATGCTTCTCTGGTTTTCCACAGCTTTCTCTGCCTCCTCACCCAACTGTGGGCCCTCAGGGGATCTGGCTTTTGTTTTTTCTCATATTTGTTCAGCAGAGCCAAGCCTGGACTTTGCATGAGCACCGACAGCAGCAGCAGCACCACCGCCATGAACAAGCCCTAATGCCATGCTAGGGCTGCGTTGATCCTTTTCATGCTTTATCTCACTGAGAACACAATAAATCTTTGAAGCAGGTCCTATTATTATTACCATTTATAATAGGAGGCTCAGTGGGATTGAGTAACCCGCCTGAAGCCATACATACGCCAGAGCCAGGGTTCAAGCAAAGGTCTGTCTGGCCTCAGAGTCCAGCTCTTAACTGCCAGTCTATCTGATTCATAGCAATGGCCCATAACTGAAACACACACTGAAACTCTGCTGCCTTCTATGGTGAAACTGAACCTCAGAAAGAATCAGTGCTAGAAGAATCAGAGATGGCAAGGTTTTTCACCAGGGTAGAGCAGAGAGCACTGCAGCCTTCCCCCTGCTTCTTTTTTTTTTTTTTTAAGATTTTTATCTATTTATTATCTATTTATCCATGAGCAATACACACACACAGAGGCAGAGACACAGGTGGAGGGAGAAGCAGGCTCCCTGCAGGGAGCCCAATGTGGGACTCGATCCTGGGACCGTGGGATCACACCCTGAGCTGAAGGCAGGTACTCAACTGTTGAGCCACCCAAGCTCCCTCCCCCTGCTTCTAAGAACATCCTCATCACTTTAGAAATTACATTCATTTCCACAAACATCTATTGAGCACCCTCTGCATGCCATGCATCATGCATTACAATGAGTACTGGAACAGACAGGCATAAATGCAATGTAAGCTGACATTGTCAGCCTGTGATGAAAACTTTTAAAGAAGAATTAGGAAAGGACTCAGTCCTGTTTCTCTTCTGGGGGCCCCACCAAAAGGTGACACTAGCTTCTATGCTTTCAGAAAGATGTTGGTGTATTCTGAAAATTGCGTGGACTCCAAGGGAGAAAAGAAGGGCTTTTGAGGCTGGATCTCTAGAGTTTGCAAGAGACAGTGAACCATAGACATGCCTTATCTGGTGGCTGCTTTGCTTTGTCAGGCCATTGGATAACATCATACCGTCCAGAGAGCCAAGCCAGTCCACAAGGATGGGTTTCTGTGTGTGCATGTATGTTTGTGTAGTGATGGGTGCACATGCATGCCTATGCACTCCTGCATTTTTATTTTCAATTAGAGACATATTAATGCTGACAAGGAACAGGAGCAGGAACATGATGAACTCATAAGGTTATTAGAGCGTGGGTGCACAATGGGGGAAATAAGATAAGTGAAAATCAATTTGTGTGTGTGTGTGTGTGTGTGTGTGTGTGTGTGTGTGTTAAATACCAGCCAATGAGAAAATGTTGCTTCCTCTGCTCTCAGAGCTGATGGTGAGCAGGGTAAGGGCTCTCTGGGGGAGATCCTGGAGTTGCAAGGTTGGGGTGAAGAGGTGTGAGTAGAATGCTTGTAAAGGGACCTGATCAAGGCTCTCTTCCCCACCATCCCTCAAGATGTCCCTCTGGGCACTGCCTTGGCCTCAGCTTGTTGCATCCTGGCCTGTACCAAGCAGCAACCTTCCTGCTCCAAGCCTATCCCTTGAGTTACACCCTACACCCTTTTTCCTACATCTTTCCCAAAGGGGCTGTCATCATGTTAAAAGCCCTGTGCTTTTTAAAGAAACTTTCTCTCCTTACACTTTGATTCTGTCCTTGTTTCCCTGGGCCTTCTGGAGAACAAAGTGCATGATTGAGTGGTAGCATATCCCTGTGTTGACCTTGATTTCAGGCTCCTGTTGATGGAGGGATTTTGATTGCTGGTTCGGTGGCTTCCTCCCCTCCCTGCTATAGAAGAGTCAGTGCCTCCATGGGTTTCCTGAGAACAAGAAGGGTCTCTCAGTCACTACTACTCAAAAGAAGAATTTGTTCACTCACTGAACAAATCTTGGTACCTAATGTGTGCCATACACCATTATAGTTGAGGGGATCAAGCCATTATTAAATCTTTATTTTTTTATTTTTATTTTTTGGCAGAGATTTTATTTATTTATTTATTTATTTATTTATTTATTTATTTAATTCAACACCCATTGTTATTTTTATTTTTTTGATACTTTTTTTGTAAATTTATTTTTATTGGTGTTCAATTTGCCAAAATATAGAATAACACCCAGTGCCCATCCCATCAAGTGCCCCCCTCAGTGCCCCCACCTCCCCTTTCCCCACCCTTAGTTCATTTCCCAGAGTTAGGAGTCTCTCATGTTCTGTCTCCCTTTCTGATATTTCCCACTGATTTTTTCTCCTTTCCGTTATTAAACCTTTAAACAAAAGCCTTGGGTTTCATGGAACTAGTGCTCTAGCAGCAAGGGCAGACAGATACAGGGGCAAATCAGGCTCGGCCGCTTACCAACTGTCAAACGTTGAGAAAATTACATAATATCTCCTACCCTCAGTTTTCCATCTTCAAAAGGGAGAGAATGAGAGTGTATCAGTTATCTATTGCTGCAGTGATTCTTCATGATAAACAACGCCCAAATCTTGGTGGCACACAGCAATAAGCACTTATTTCTCACGCCCATGGAGTCAGCTGGTAGGCTATAGGTCTTGCAGCTTTGCAGGCTTAGGCTGGGTTCACTCTTGTGTCTGGGGCTCTGGGGGCTTGGGAGACTTGGCTCTGCCTTATGTGGCTTTCATTCTCTGTCAGGCTAGTCTATGTGTGTTCAGAGTACAATGGCAGAGTGCCTGAGAGAGTGCAGAAACACCGCCCCCCAACCTCGCCTTACATGAGAGATTTTGGAGCTCCGTTTGCATCAGTTACTAAAATCCCTTTGGGCAAAAGGCAGCGTCTTGGAGATTCCAGGGCGAGAGAGGAGGAGAACTGCCAAATTGCATGGCAAAAGCTGTGGATGCAGGGAGAGGGCAAAACCTTAGCTTCATCTTTATGATCTACCACAGACTTCCTCCCGGAGCTCTGGGGGAGATAATCTAAGAAGTATGTGATGCCCTTAACCCAGCTCCTAGTTCATGTCATGGGTAATAAAAGAGCTTAACAAACAAACAAACAAACAAACAAAAAACCCATAGGTTTTTGGGTGAATGAGGGCAGAGTTCAAGCAGATCTTGCCAATGGTAACACCCCCAATACCTCATAATAACTGATGAATGAATGAGTTGACCATGACGCAAGCTTCTGAACATGAGGGTAGCAGATTGCAGTAATTGTTTTATCCTACCTGACAGAGGCCGATGGCTTCCCCTGGGGTCGGGGGACTCAGATGGCCCCCTCTCTCCAGCCCTCTCAGTCCTCTTGGTCACACTTGAACAGTTTCAGGGGCATGCAGGAAAATCATTCTAGCTATTAAAGCTTCCAAAGACTGATGAGGAAGGCCTCCTATCTGGGGGTGATGCTATCATGGACTAGGGGCAGGAGTGGGGAAACAGGTAACTGCTGAAATCTTCTTTTAGCCTGTGTTTCTCCTGGACACAGGACACCTACGTTTCCTAGCTTCATCTTGGGGCTATACCACTGAGTTCTGGCCAATGGGTGGGAGCAAGGTATGCCACTTCCCAGCCTCACCCCAAAACCTCCTGCATCATGCCCCATAGCTTTCTCTTTCCTGGTCTCGTCATCAGATGCAGAGGGTACAGTGAGGGTCTCCACGGCTTTAGGGCAAGGGTGGGAAGGCTATGGCCCACAGGCCAAATCTAGCCCTCCATCTATTTTTATAAATAAAGTTTTATTGGAACATGATCATGCCCACTTGTTTCCGTTGTGCATGTCTGCATTCTTATCATGATGGCAGCATGGAGTGTGATCAATGTATAGCCTGAAATGCTTAAATATTTACTATTTAGCCCTTTATAGAGGAAGCCTGATGGCTCCTGCTCTGGGGGACGGTGCAGCCATAAGTTGGAGGGAGCCTGGGGCCCTGGATGACTCCTTGGAGCCTGGTCCCCTTTTGCAATAAGCTCCATTGGACTGTGACACAAGCAAGAAAGACACTTTCATTGTGTCAAGTCACTCAGATTTGGGGGCTACTTGCTATTGCAGTCGATCTGCCCTGAATATATACTGCAAGGAGCTATGATTCTGGGATCAAAAGAACCATGGTTGCCAGTCCATTTTCTCACTCAGCCTCGCACACCCCAGGAAGCAGGCCTGTCTCCAGGCCAGAGTTCATGGTGACCCCCAGCAGTGATCTGGGTGTGACTTTTACAGAGCCGTGTGGGTGCCCTTTGCTCCTGAAGGGGCAATAAAGGAATAAGGGGAGCTGGAAGTAGAGAGAGGGAAGCTGGTGGGCGGCCCTCACTGGTGCCAGCCTGCTGGTCTTGGAGAGACAGCCTTGTTCTCAAGATAATCATCTTAGGAAACTTGACCCTGAGAGTTGGTCAATTGCTGGCTGTGCAATCCTAGCTAAGTTACTTGACTCCCCACTCCCCAAGCTTCAGCAGTCTTATCTATAAAATGTGATGACAGTCCCTACAGTTGAGGGTGGCTGGCGACAGGAAGTCTCCAGCAGAGAGGCACATTCCCACCCTGGAGGGGCATTTCTATACAGTGTCACTTCTCTCTGGCTCTTACTGTCCTTGCTCTGGGCCCTGGAAACATGTCCCTCTGAGGAAACTCCTGCCCACAACCTTGGTGCCCTGGGCACAGCTGCCCACACAAGCGACCCAGTGCCCATCTGCAGACTGCACTGAGCCCCCTGTGGTTGCCCTCCTGGGATTCTGACATATGAGTACCAGGGAGGAAACGGGAAGATTCAACCTACGGAAAGGAAAACCCAATGTCTCCAGAGACACCTGTCCAATCGAACCTTCTGAGGTTCTGTGCCTGTACCTGACTGCTGGGGTGGATGGCAAATCTCCCGGCCGCAGCTTTGGTTCTTCACCCGTGGCCACTGAGCCCTTGAAGTGCAATGGAGGAACTGGATATTGCCCTTCAGTGACTTGAAATGAGTTTAAGTTCGACTCAAATGTATTTTATTACTTTTACTTCAAATATGGCCAGTAGCTGTCATCTTGACAGGTCTAATGCTTTGCCGCCAACCCTCTAGGCTGGGGTGTTTCCTGGCCTCAGCTCCCGGGGGCTCCCTCAGCTTCCTAGCCCACACCCCCTGATGTAAGCCACCGTGGGTGGGGTTTCTCCAGAACCTGGAGCTTCAGGGCTGAGATCTTGCCCAGCTTGGGTGCCCGGGGCCCTGCCAAGGCTGTCCACGGTTGCGCGCATGCAAGTGGTGGGACGGAGGGCCATGCGGAGGGCAGGCGTGATGGGGAAGCCAATGAGGCTCATGTTTCCTCCTTCATGGGTATGGCCTTGAACCTTGGTTTTTGCCCACTGTTCCCACTGCACAGAGCTCTTAACAGCAGAACTTCTGAAACGAGCTGCTCTGGGAATATGCTTCCCAGGCCATGAATTCCTTAACCAGCATCATTTACCCTGTTCCTGCTCAGACCAGCCTTTCATCCTGCTTCTCAATCAGATGTCTCTGGAGGTGGCAAAGAGAATGAAGGGGAGGTGAGGGGGTTGTCACGGTTTGCAGGGTGTGGGGCCTGTGGGGGCAAAGCCATGTGCTCAAGCACTGTGCCATGTTGGCCAGGTGGCCTGAACAAGTTAGCTGTCTCTGGGCCTCAGGTGACTCATCTGTCGAAGAGAGTATGTGAACCACAGGAAAGGCCTTACAGAGGGTGAGGGGAGAGGACCCGGGTCATGCCACACATCACCTGCTGAGCCCAGAGACAGGCAACAGCTTACTCATAACAATGCAGCCAGTAAGGAACAAACGGGCTAATTCCCAACTGCCAGAACCTGGTGCCTTCACACTCTGAAAACAGGATCTGAATCCAAACACCTTTGGACCTGTAACTGGGGGGAAATGCTGCAGCAAGTGATGGGGGCTGAGGAATTGCAGAGATAGGGCCAGCATCAGAGCACCTGGGAGCAGAGAGGTGGTGGGGCTGCCCTAACCAGGACCTGGAAGCAGGAACCACCGTGGGGCACCCTGGAAGAGAGTTTGGAGGCAGAGAGGCTGTGTCTCCCACTCCCAGCTTTGCTGAAATGTTGGCAGGTTCTGTGATCTTGATGGAGCCTTAGTTTTCTCATCTATAAAATGGGCATAATCACAGCAATTAGGGTGTTATGAGAATTCAGTGCTCTATTGTATCTCAAGCTGGCACACAGGAAGTGCCTAACCAGGGGGTAAAGAACCATAATTCCAGGGGAGGCACAGGAGGGCCGTTCAGAGGAAGGACCAGGAAATGGCCCATGTGCATCTCTTATAAGAACAGCCCCTCCTGCACCGAGGCAGAGGGGGAGCCTGAAAGGAGCTCTAGCGGGCCTGAGCTCTGGTGAAAAGGCCCTGTCCTGGCTGTGACCTTGGCTGGCCCTTCCATTTCTACAAGGCAGCAGGACTAGAGACCTGAGGTCCTCCAGGGAGAAGGTTTAAACACCCTCCCTCCCAGCTCGCCCCCTCCCTCGCCTCTGTAGATGGGGAGCCACGGGCGGGAGGCATGGGAGGGAGGAAGTCTTTTGGCTTCTCTCCACCCAGACTTGCCCTGGGGTTCCGAGAACCTTGAATTCATTAGTGGCTGTAGCTCTGAGCCTTGATTAAAAAGACGCTGTCTTTTTTTCCCTTTTTTCCTTCCTTCTTGGTTCTTTTCCTGAGCAGTGATTTCAATTTGCTGCTGGCTCTTTCTGGGCTGGAGAGGAGAGGAGGACTGGAGGAGCTCAGGGCCCCCACCTGGCGGGTTGGGTTGGGGTCTGTCGGGGTCGGGGTCAGGGCCTGGGCACTGCCCCTCTCTCCTCCTCCCTCCTCTTGCTTTCCACTCCACCCCCACTCCCACCCCCACCCCTGAGTCACAGGCCAGGATCGGACACACCTGCAGTGCACATTGATTGCCTGATTAAGGGGGAGATTGATTGGTCCCTGCTGTCATTAGCATATAGTTAGCAGTGACCCCTCTGCTTGGCCTCTGCTCTGACCTGAATGGATCAGTGAGCAAGATGGGAAATGAACCCAGTGAGAGGAGGGGCTGGGCGAGGTGGGGGCACAGAGGCTTCCCAGTGCCAGGTGGGGGAGTGGGGGGAGAAAAAGGGGGGCCCAGAGATCCCCTCCCCTCACTTGGCCCAGAACCTTTCACTGGGACCCATGGACCTTGGTTTTTCCTCTCTTATAGGAAGGAAGACTGAATGCATTTCTCTCTAAAGAAGCTTTGCTGAAGTCAGAAGAGGGTTGCCCTTGCCTACCTTAAGCCTTCACCAGCCCCCACCTTCCTAGCTCCTCTGCCTGCCTGGACTGGAAGCCCCCCTAAGCAGAGCTCTCTCCTTCCTGAGGACTCTTACTTTCATAGTGGTTCACTGTCATTGTCCTGTAGAGGCAAGGAGCCAGCTGCTCCCCTGGGAACTTGGGACTCTACAGGCACAAGTGTGGAGTAGTGTGGAGTAGGAGCAAGGGCAGGGCTACGGATCCACAGCCCCCCAACCCTCAGATGAAAGCAAATTTGAAACCGTCAGAGTACATAAAACCACGTCCTGCCCCATAAAATGAAGCCACGGTTCTGCGTGCCCGGCGGCAGGAAAAATCACAACTTTTTCAACAAAGCCAAACCCAGAAGCACTGTGTGGTCTGGGAGAGGTTGGGAGAGGCACCCCCAGAGCCCCAGACCCCAGGGAGTCACCCAGCCTGGGCAGAGTACCTCCTGGTCCCCAGAGCGTGTGGGCTGGGCCTGGAGACAGCGGCATGTGTGGTGGTCTCGGCATCCGCTTCAGCATCCTGCTTGATCCCTTAGCAGCTCCGTCACCCTCTGCAAACTCACACCCCCTCTGAGCCTCTTCCGCCTCATCTCTGAAATGGGGTGATATGATCTGCCCTAAAAGGATCCTTGAAAGGCTCACGGGATGGTTGGCACGTGTGGCTCGGAGCGGGCACTCAACAGTGAGCCGTGGACACCGGCACGCAGTGATACCTGCCTTGTGATATGGTTTCCTTACTGATCTCCTGAAAGC
This sequence comes from Canis aureus, assembly GCF_053574225.1. Classification (NCBI taxonomy): domain Eukaryota; kingdom Metazoa; phylum Chordata; class Mammalia; order Carnivora; family Canidae; genus Canis; species Canis aureus. The sequence goes on from NC_135626.1 coordinate 8,723,898, forward strand.
ACACTCTTTGAAAACAAATACAGAGGATTATTGGAAGCTCTGTAACCGCAGGGAACACATCCCATTGATCCTGGCATCACTGATGGTGTGCACAGAGCCCAGGACATAGCAAGTGCGCTGACGCTGGGCGAGGGGAAGCTCGGGGTGCTCCCGGGCTCAGCCAGCCCCTTGGCCAGGGCTTTCAGAAGATGACAGTGCTGAACAAAATCAAGCCCCGACCACCCGTCCAGCTCCGCAGAAGGGCGATCCACGGAGCAGGGGATGGCAGTGGGCACCACGGAGGGGACCAGGGCGGGCCGGAGGCCTGGTGAGCATCGGGCTGGGATGGGCTGGGCAGAAGGCAGTGTCCCGGCACCTGCTGGAACACCCTGGTGGCAGAGCCCAGGGCATCAACAGCCTCGGGGTAAGGTCGCGTACAGTTTGCTGGGGCTGCTGCGACAAAGTACCACAAACCCAGTGGCTTGAGCAACAGACATTTATCGCCTCTCAGTTCTGACAGCTAAGAGCTTGAGATCCAGGTGCTGGCAGGGCTGGCCCCTTCTGAGGATGGTGGGGACCCACTGCAGCCCATCTTCTGCGTTTGCAGATGGGCCCCTTCTCCTTTTTTTTAACTTATTTTTTTAAATGTAGGGTTTTTTTTTGTTTGTTTGTTTAAGATTTTATTTATTTATTTGTGGGAGACACACACAGAGAGAGAGAGAGAGGCAGAGGGAGAAGCAGCCTCCTTGCGGGAAGCCCGATGTGGGGCTCGATCCCGGGGCTCCAGGATCACGACCTGAGCGGAAGGCAGACGCTCACCTCTGAACCACCCAGGTGCCCCATGGGCCCCTTCTCCTTGCGTCTCTTCACACTGTCTTCTCGTTGTGTGGACCTCTGTGTGCAAGTCTTTCTTCGGAAGGACAACATGTTGAATTGGGCCCACTCTAATGACCCCACTGTAATTCAGTTACTTCTGTCGAGACCTTGTGTCCAAATATGCTGACATTCTGGGGTATGTGGGGTTAGAATGACAACATATGAATTCTGGGGCGGGAGGGGGGCAGACATTTCAACCCAGAACAGGTCACTCTGAGCTCAGAGCAGGGACACGGCCGTGAGGCTGGCATGCAGACCAGTGCCCTGGGAGAGGAAGCAGCGGCTGGGGGCGGGGGGGCGGGGTGAGACAGGAGGTGGTGGCGGCGGGGAGGTGCCCACCAGGACCAGGCAAAGCTGACAGTGCCAGCCGGGGAGGCCGCCCCAACTGGCTGGGCCGGAGAAGCTTCCTGTGAAGCCACAGCCCTTTGAAACATTGACTAATAAGGTTTTCTTCTCTTTCGAAGTTGAATGAGTCAGTAGCTTCATATAGGATCCCATCTGTCCGCTCCATCCCTGCCAGTCGGATTCTAGGCCCCCGGCCAATTGAAAACACCAAACTAGCTTAGTATGAATCTGCTCAACGACGAGTTTTGGTGAATGTTCTGTTTTCCCTCGGTGGAAGAGAGGCCTCTTGACTGCCCTTCTGGGTTGGGTCCTGCCTCCAGGATGAATCTAGAATCCTGCAGCCAAGGAGCTTGGATGGCTTCTGAATTAGTCACAGGAGGCGGAAAGCAACAAGGAGATGGAGGAAATGAGCTGAACAGACGGGAGGCGTCTTTCCCCAAGGTGCTCGGGGCGGGAAGGGAGTACCCGCAGCAGTCTCAGCCCTTGGCCACTGTAGGGCGAGCCTTTCTTTGCCTGGAGGTCTCTCTGTCGGGACCCTGACCCCCGAAGTCTGTGCCTGACACATGTCATTAATAACTGCAGAGTGACACCCAAGTGCCCAGTGGGCAGGGAGTGTGTGGTGCCTCTCGGCAGGGCTCTCAGGGGGACAGCACCCACACCACAGCTGCTGGGTGGCACTGGATGGCGCCCCAGGGCTCATAGAGCCTGGGTCAGCTGCCAGAGGGGGTGCAGAGGGGCATGCTTGCTGCTGGCTGTACCCTCCTTCTCCGTGTGGGAAGATGTACAGCTCATGGGGGCGGGCACCCAGAGACCGGACTTCAGCAAAGGGCAAGCAAAACCCCTCAGTGTGTCCGCGGAGCTGCCACAAAGTCCAGGTGCTTTGCTCTGATGCAGCTGCGGCAGCAGGGAGGAGACACGGAAGGGCGTGCGTCCTGCCCACAGTCAAGCAGGGCAGCTGCAGGGAAGGCATCGGAAGACGTGTCCCCTGGGCACAGAGACAACAGCTGTCCACAGGAAGTGGGCAGAGGACCATTTGGGGGCCTTTTGTACAGGGAACCCCCCAGCAGACCACTCAGTTGTCAGCCAATGCCCTTACCACTTTGTCCCCATGCCCCCACTCGGACAAACACCTGCCATTGCTCTCAGGACCCTCACTGTTCTCGACCGATCGGAGACAGGCCCAGCCCGTCTCCCTCTGCCCCTGGCCACCCTGGCCGCCCTGGCCTGAGGCTCCCGACTCCTCGTGTCCTGCCCCCGTCACCACTCATGGTTCCTTCTGCCCCAGGGCTCTCCCCTCTTCCCCCTGACTGCTGACCTCTCTCTTCTGATGCCTGGTGACCAGACGTCAACCCCGGGCTTCCTTTCCGGCCTTTCCTCAGCCCCCGGTTGGCCCAAGGCCCCGTGTCCTGGGTTCTCATCGACTCCCGGCTTGAGGTGGCACATTCGTTCCTGGGACCATCTGCCCTGCCAGCCTGGAGGAGTCCCTGAAGGATAGTGCTGTCCCACTCGGTCACCGTTTCATCCCTGGGGGCCAGCGTGAGGCCTGGCACATAGAGGTGCTCATGAGCCCTTGCTCAAAGGAAAGAACGAGTCCAAAGGCTCAGGTGCCCAGAACCAATGCTACCTGGAATGGTCAGGATTCCTGACAAGGGATTCAGTCGTCTAGAGGGTTTCTAGCCCAGTCCTGGGTTCGAATCTCCATTCTGCCACTGACTGGCTTAGTGGTGGCCTTGAGTAAGTGGACATCTCATCTCTGGGCAAGTGTTGTCACCTCTTCCTTGTACAGGGCAGTAGGAGGAGGCAAGGAGGTGACACGGGACAGGGAGCCTGAGGCTCAGAGCCCGGCACAGGGTGGGCTCAGCAGGCAGGGGCCAGTTGTCCTGCCGTCTCTTGTCCTACAGGCCCGGGCACCGCTCACTCTTGCTCCCGGGTGGGGGCAGGACAGCTCTCCTCTGGCTGACCCACAGCCGTTGGAGCTGGCGGGGCCGTGCGGAGACCTGGAGGGCTGTGGGCTGCAGGCAAGCTGGGGCAGCGCCCCCACTCGGCCCCGTGATTCTGAGAGGAGCTGCCATCGCCCCCACCGGCCACCCCGCATCCACAGCCAGCACAGCCTTTGGGAGAAATGAGGGGACTGGCCACCTCGCGGGACAGCACGTCCTCCCTCGGTGCTGGCTGCCGATGCTGCCCTGGGGACTCTGCCCGGGGCTTCCCCAGTGCTCTTCCTCTCCCCTCGCCTGGCCTCAGGAGCTGCTCGGCTGGGTCATTTACCAGCAGCACAAACTCAGGCTCCCTCAATTGCCGGAGACTCAGTTTCCTCATCTGTAAGGTGGGGGCAGTAATCCGTACCATGCACAATGAGATGTTCATGCCTGGCACGAAATGGATCCCAAAGAGTCTGGGCTCCTCCTCTCTGCCCACAGTTTCCTTGCACTGTGCGAGTGTCCCCCTGGGGTGATCCAACACCATCACCTACATTCTAGAAGCAGCAGCCTCCTCTCCAGGCTTGGGGCAAGGTCTCTGATCCCCTTGCCACAGCCTGGTGAAGGCACAGAAAGGGTTCTCGCCAGCAGGAGGCAGTGTTGATGAGAAGCCACCAGCCCAAGGAATTGAGGGATAACGGGAATTTCAGGAGTGGCATTTGTGGCAGGATACTTTCAGGCAGGGGCTGCTGTGCCCGTTGAGGTAATGGCTTGGGTGAGGACAGAGCTGGAGGGAGGCAGGGGAGCAAAAGCCACTGTGCCCTCCGGATGAGGTGCCGAGTCCCAGCCCCTCCACTCTCCGGTGTGTGACCTTGGACAAGTCTCTCACCCTCTCTGAGTTCTCCTCCAGAAAGGGTGGGTGATAATTGGTGCTAATCCCCCCAGAGGGGTGCGCTGAGGGCTCTGCACGGCAGCCTTGAGCACGGCGCCCAGCCCGTGGCCAGTGCTCTGTTCCTTAGTCACACCGCTGCTGTTCCTATTTTCATTCCCAGGAGCTGGCTGCGTGTTGGGCAAATTCATCAGCCTCCAGCCCTCGTCGCCCCAACAGCAAGGCTAAGGGACTACAGTTTGCGGCTTGGGGAGGGGCAGGCATGGCCAGGCTCCTACCAACCCGGTTCCTTGGAAAATATACATAATTTTTTTTGCCCTTGGACTGGCAGACAGAACGAACACGTTCTTTACACATGTAAAGAACACATGTTTAAACACATGTCTTTACATCTCTAGAATAGCCAGCCCTTCACAGGGAGCCGGGCCTGAGCAGCTTCCCAAGCTCCCGGTCGGCACCTGCGGATGGACCAGACGTTCCTCTGTGCGCACCTGACAGGCAGGGGGCGGGGAGGGCCGGGAAGGGCAGGCCGGGGTTAGGATCTTTGCGGTAGACTGACTCAGCAGCACGGATGGTGCGAGACCGCCCTTCAGCACGGATGGAGAGGAGGCCCATGAGGCTGAGGGCCTTGGGCAAGGTCGCTGTGTCCCTCCCCCCAGGGCCACTCTGGCATTCCTGGGGCCCTGGCCAGTGAGGCCGACAAGCCCAGAGCATCAGGGAGCAGGCCAGCGGGGGGGTGGGGTGGGAGAGGAGGTGGGGGCCTCTTGGGATTGCCAGCACTTGAGGCTGTGGGAGGGCTAGAATTTTCCGGGACCTTCCTGCAGGAGCGGCGACCCTGGTCAACCTGCCAGTCTGGGCATGAGCTTCTGGCGCTGACCCAGAGGCAGCTTCCAAATGCTTTCAGGCAGAGGGCACTGGGAAGCCAGCTCAGGCTCCCCTGCTTCCTAGTTTGGGGGGCAGCAGGGTGGGGGGCACCAGGCTGACACCCAGTGGGAGGGAGCCAGCTACTGCCTGCAGGTGGATGGGGCAGGCTGAGCAGGGCCTGGGCTGAGTGGGGACCGTGAGCGCGGAGCTGGCCAAGCAGGTGTCTCTGCAGCCCATCTCCCACGTCTGTGGGCGAGCAGAATGAGATGAGGAGGGACAGCAGCAGGGATGGAGACAAGAAAGAAGGAGAGACAGGGGGTGAGGGGGAACTCCACCCTGGCCATTAAGTGTGAGTGAGGAAGGGGCCCTGGCGGTGCCCCCTTGGGGCATCACCTGCTGCCATGGCCAAGGAGCAGATCTGTTCCCATGAAATGGCCAGTGTTTCCTCTCCCCTCCCTCGATGCCACTTCCTGCTGTGATTTGCCATCACCTCCGTGGGAGAAGCACTGAAATGACCAAGTGGCCGCTGTCATCGTCCTCTGACCATGGTCCCCCATCCCCTGGCTATGTCCCTCCTCTCCTCCAGGAAGCCTTCACGGATTTCTCTCGGCCCCACTGAGTATGGGGGGCGGTGGGCGATCTTACATCTCTAGAATAGCCAGCCCTTCACAGGGAGCCAGGTCTGAGCAGCTTCCCAAGCTCCCAGTTGGCACCTGCGGATGGACCGTTCCTCTGCACGCACCTGACATGTAGGGGGCGGGGAGGGACGGGGAGGGCAGGTGGGGGTTAGGATCTTTGCTGTAGGCTGACTCAGTGGCACGGATGGTGCGAGGCTGCCCTTCAGCAGACTGAGAGAACAGCAACACCACGCCTTGAGCCCTGAGTGCTTCCTACCTGGGGAGGACCGGGCTGAGTGCTTTCTGGGCAGGGGCTCCGACTGCACCTTTGACACGGACCTGACACAGCCATGGAACATCAGGGTCACGGAATGAGCAGCTCAGAACCAGCGTTCCTTCCCACCAACTGGGGATGGCAGACATTCCACTGGCTGGCTCCCATGAGTCTGTCTGGTGGTGGGGAGCCCTGTGCTAAGGATTCAGCAGCCATGCTTGAGCTCAGTGGGAAAGGGCCCTGGGATCGATTAGCAATGTCTGCCATGGGTGTGGGTGGGAGAGTAGTAGCCTGAGTGCTACACGTCGCCTTGTTGGCTATGCCCTGCTGGTCCTGAGTTGCTAGATGCCTTCCTGCCCCAGCAGTTGAGAAGTCCACAGACTTCACTGGGGCCTTACAGGCCCATTGGTCCTAGAGCTGAGTCCAGGGTTATCACAGAGGGACCCGGGGCACCGTGAGGATCTGGCTGGTGTGTGCACTGGGCATTTGCAGTGATGCCCCAGTGCTCAAGGCTTTAGGCACTTTGGATTTTAGATGGAGCCCACAACAGGGAGAATGCTGGAGTTTGCAATAAACGTTTTCAGAGAACACCTTTGGAGCTGGTCTATATTATCACAGAACTCCCCTGGGATGTGAATAGGAGAGCTGTTGGAATCTAGTGCAGCACTTTCATAAAAGCCAAATGAAATGCAAGCTCTGGCGGCCTTTGGCTCCCATGACCTTGAGCTGCTTCTGCATCTCAAAGCTGCAGAAATAAATTCTCCTCCATGCAGTCTGTAGAGGTGCTTCTCAGCGACCTGCTGTGGGTGCTGGGAGCAGCCCAGGCCCTAGCAATAGTGAGTGTAGATGGGGTGCGTACTGGAAAGGAGTGAGTGAGCAAACGGCATGTTGTACCCAGTTTACTAGGTGGACCAGGTTGGTTAAAATTTGTTCATCTGAGAAATTGGTTTTCTACTCTTTTTTGGTGAAATTTAACAAAGGAAAAGCTCATGAAAATGGAGTCAGGATGCTGGAAAGAGGAGCTTCCGTGCACTGTGCCACCCGGAGTCACTTACAGGAAGAATCACCACTCACAGACCCCAGCAGAGGCATCCGAAATAGGAGGGAATCACAACTACAGACCCAACAGCGAGGATAGACGTTGCATCTCCTGCAAGGAATCTGCTACCCTAGCGACTCGGCCAGTGAGGAACTGCCTTCCTGCTTTTCTCCAGTGGCCTTCTGTTCAGGACAGCCCCTCCCAACGTTCTCCTCCTCCACAAAATAACATTCCTCTCTTTTCTTTGTTGAATTTGCCTGGGGTTTGCCATAGCTTGCATGTCTCGAATTGCAATTATCTGCTATTCTCGAATAAACCCATTTTCATGGTAAAGTACCTGGTGGTTTTATTTTGTAGGTTAACAGTTTGTATTACCTTCTGGGTCTGAGGAAGGAAAGGAGAGTCTATGGTCCTCATCCATAGTGGTGAAATCTAAAGTGGAAATGGACAAAAAAGTAGGAAAGACAACAATGATGATCATGACACTAACGATGCCAGGTACCACCTGCCAGGGGCTGGCCTTGTGCCAGGCTCTGTGCTAAGTGATTCTAGTTAGTTTCTGCAACAACCCCATCAAAGAATGCTATCAGTTCCGCACTGCAGATGAGGGAATGGAAGTCCAGAGAGGCTCATGCTGTCAGTGAGAGTCAGAGCTGGGGTTAGGGCTGCTGGCCTCTGGGGCCTTTGCTTCTGATGCATCCGTGGTGGCATCAGGCTGCCTGGCTTTGGGTGTGGAGGCTACCATGCCAGCCCCTGGTCAGGAGGGGAGCTGGGGCATTGACCCCATGGGAGTCATGTGCATGGGCCTCCCAATTCCTTCCCATGGTACTTCTTGAACTCCTGGTCTTGGAACTGGAACTTGGGGCTGGGTCTCATCAGAAGATTTTAGACTTCTTAAATTGCTAGAACCTTTATAATTTAGCAAATAAGAATGCGACTTGGATCCACAGACAACATGGTATTGACTGGCTTATTGGCATGATTTTGGGTTGAAGTTGAGAACAAATGCACTCTAGTGGAGGCCTCACGGGACAGGATGAAGGCGCCTTTGAGGTCACCGAGGTTAGAGGTCATAATGCCCCATGAGGAAGAAGGCCCCTGGTGGGGTATGGTAAGCCAGGGCCATGCCCCATCTTTTCTTTCTCCAAATTTTTGTTTACTCTTAAGAAGATCACACATAAAAAGGGGCCCATGAGTGTATGAATTAGTGCCCATGAGTGTATGAATTTTCACAAACCGAACACCCATGTAATCAGCACCTCATGTCAATGCAAATGGAATGAATGTTTTAGAACCTTTTAGAATCCTTGAAAGAAGGAGAGAGAGTTTCATTCGAGCCCAAGTTGGGACAGCTGCCCGGGATACACAATCTTCACAAAAGATGCTCCAGAGAAGGAACATTTGGTGCAGGGTTATATACATTTTTTACATTAAAAAGTTACAAATCATTGGCCATTTCAGAAAGCTTCAGACTTTAAGTTTCTATGACATGCAGGGCTCTATGACTTTAATCTTATGGGGACCAGGGAAGTTTCTTTCCTTTTTCTTATCTTTATGTGTGGAATGCTCCTTTTTTTGGTTATTTTTTTAAACGAAACAGATGTACAATGTGTGCTCAGGGCAGAAATAGAGCCCATGCATTGAGGTTTTGCCAAGTCATTTTGACCTTGGTAAATATTAAAGTGCAGATTCCCTGGGAGTCTAGGAGCTGTGCCCACAATCATTAAAAGTTGAACATTTCCTTGATTGTAGCACTCAGAAGGCCCCTCACGTCTCTCTTTGCACTTCACGTAAGCGGAATTATACAGCACCTGCTCATTATGCCTGGTTTCTAATGTGCGCCATTGTGTTTGGGAGACTCACCCACATTGCCATGCGCAGTGGCAGATGGGCACTTCGCATTGCTATATAGTATTCCTCTGGCGAGGAACTCCACACTTCACCCAACCTCAAGTTGTTGGGTTTCTGGGTGGGTGTACACAGGGATAGTATGAATATGCTGGTGCACGTCTCTTCCTGAGCGTGCTTGTGCATTTCTGGTTGGAGCAGAGTTGCTGGGCCATTGGGTGTGTGTATGGTTAGCACTGTTAGAGACTGGCACACAGTCTTCCACAGTCATGTTCTGACCCCCATCCCACCAGCAGTGGGTGATGGCTGGAGTTGATCCACATCCTTGTCAACTCTTAGTATTCTCCATCTTTTTCATTTTGGCTCTTCTGAGGGGTGGGGTCAGTGTAGTGGCACAACACTGTGGCTTGCCCTCACATTTCCCTAATGGCCAATGTTGAGTTCTTGTTACATGCTTCTTGGCCACTTGGGAAGCTGGTTAGCCTCTCTGGGAAGTACCTGTTCAGGCCTATTTTTCTCCCAAGATGTCTGTCTTTTTCTAACTGGTTTGTAGGAGTGTTCTAAGTACAGGTCCTTATTTTGCAAATAAGTGCTACTCTGTGGATTACCTTTTCCTTCTCTTCATAGGCACCTCTGTTGAGTGGACATCCTTACAATAGTCCCATCTATTAATTTATTAATTTCTTTCATGTGTGAGAATACATTTGGCACCCTGTGTAAGACGCCTTTGCCTCTTTGGAGGTCACAAAGATGTCTCCTCTAAATGTTGTACTGCTTTGCCTTTCACATGTAGATATGCAATCCATCTGATTTTTTTTTTTTTTTTTTGTAATTTGTGAGGAGGCATGTTTTTGAGAGGACCTTTCCATTCTCTCTGTCCAGGCTGGCCCCGTTGACTGTGTTACGGGGAGGAGCTTCTGCTTCTGGCAACTCTCTGCTCCGTTGCTCAGTTTGTCTATCTTTGTGCCAATCCTATGGTGTCCTAATTACTGTGGCTTTATCATGGGTCTGATAACTGGTAGCACGAGTCCACCAACCTTGCCTTTTGTTTTTATGATCTTCTTGGCCCTTTGCCTTTTCATTTATGTTTTATATCAGCTTGTCATTTTCCACCAGAAATAAGCCCACTGGGATTTTGATTGAGATTGCATTGAGGTTAGATATTACTCAGGGGAGAAGAACATATTTACAGTATTATCGTTTTCCAATCCATGAAAATGGATGGTCTATTCCTCTATTTGCTTAGACCCTTGTTAACTTGTCCCCAGTAGCGTTTTGTAGTTGTCAGTATAGAGGTCTTGCGCATCTTCCTCAGACTTCTTCCTACTCTGAAACTTACAGCTACTTTACAAGATTAGAACAATGACCAATCCTAGCTCCTACGTGCCTGCCTTAAACATGCAGCTGTTCTGTCCCAGCTGAGCGGGCCTGTGAATGAGAGGCCCTCGGAGGCCAGATGTTCTGCATTTTTGTTTTTAATCTTCGGCTTTTAAAATCCTGGGCCTTGGGATGCCTGGGTGGCTTAGTGGTTGAGCATCTGCCTTCAGCTCAGGGCGTGATCCTGAAGTTTTGGGATCGAGTTCCGCATCCGGCTCCTCACAGGGAGCCTGCTTCTCTCTCTGCCTGTGTCTTTGCCTCTCTCTGTGTCTCTCATGAATAAATAAATAAAATCTTACAAAAATAAAATCCTTGGCCTCGATGGTGTACATACAGAAGAGAGCACAGGAGGCTTGAGGCATCGTTCCTTTGAAAGGCCTGCTTGCAAAACGGGCCTTGGACTGACATCTGGGGAACTTGGATTTTGGGACAGCTTCCACTGCTCCCTAACTGATAAGAATGGCTCACTGTGCCTAAGTTGTTTGTGTAAACCACGAGGTTTGCTGATCTCCTGCTTTCCTTTGAGGAGTCTGGATGTTTGGCATGTGTCAGGCAGAGGGTACCTATGTGACCAGCCTGTGAGGAGGAGCTTCCCCGGTAGACATCACTCTACACATGTTGTCACAACACACTGCAGGGGAGCGAAGCATGTCCTGTGTGACTCCATTGGGAGAGAACTCTTGGAAGCTCATGTCTGGCTTCCTCTGGGATTTGTCCCATTGCCTCTTCCCTTTGCTGATTTTGCTTCACATCCTTTTGCTGAGCTACAGCTATATGTTGAGTCCTGTTAGCCTTTCTAGTGAAACACTGATCCCAGGGGTGGTACTGGGGACCCCTCCTTGTCCCTGACAGAGGCCCCAGGCCTCCTGCTCCCAACCCCAATCCAAGGCTGCTTCTGGAGGTTATAACTGGTGCAATGTATGTATCAGTTGGAAGAAGCTAAGTATCAGTTTCTGAGGTGAGAATGTTTTTAATCTCAAGTTGTATGAAGGAGCGCCTGGGTGGCTCAGTTGGTTGAGTGTCTGCCTTCAGCTCAGCCCATGATCCCTCAGGGTCCTGGATGGAGCCCACGTGGGACTCCCAGCTCAGTGGGGAGCCTGCTTCTCCTTCTCCCTCTACTCCTCCCCCTGCTTGTACTCTTTCATGCTGTCAAATGGATAAATAAAATATTTTTAAAAATAAATAAAATAATAAAGTGGTATAAAAAAGAAGTGGGTGCACAGCAGTCTGTGCCATGCAGTGTAATTTTAATTCATACACAAGATGTCTCTTTCAACCTTGAAAAGGAAGGAGAATCTGACACCTGCTATACCACGGATGAACCTGGAGGACATTATGCCTCGTGAGGACGAATTCTGTATGAGGAAACTGGGGTAGTCAAAGTCATAGAGACGGAAAGTGGGATGGTGATTGTCAGGGACTATGGGGAGAGAGATGGGGATCGGTATTTAATGGAGACGGAGTTTCAGTTTTGGGAACGTGAGAAACTTCTGGAGGTAGATGGTGGTGGTGGAATGTACTTCATGGCACTGAACTGGGCACTTAAAAAATGGTCAGAAAGGCAGACTCTGTGTTATATATATTTTACCACAATAAAAAAATTACAATAAAAGGGGTGTGTCTGTGTTCACGTCGACACAGTTCCAGGAAGGCACAGACTAACACGCTCAGTTGTGGCCATCATCTCCAGAGGGAGGGATTGTGGGGGATCTTTTTTTTTGGTAAAGATTTTATTTATTTATTCATGAGAGACCGAGAGAGAGGTAGAGACACAGGCAGAGGGAGAAGCAGGCTCTCTGCAGGGAGCCCAATGTGGGACTTGTTCCCAGGACTCCAGGATCACGCTCTGAGCCGAAGGCAGATGCTCAACCACTGAGACACCCAGGTATCCTGGATTGTGAGATATCATGATCTCTTACTGCTTCTCTATCTTCCACGTCTTTTGGCATGAGATATACAGTGCTTTTTTTCATGCTAAAAAAAACATTAAATACAGAAAAGCAAGAAAAAAGAGAATAAACATTTATAGAAGTATTACTTTTGCAATTTGACAAAAAAAAAATCTATCAACAATAAATAGTATGAAGGGGTAAAAAAAATCAATGTCCTCAACCAAACTGAAATACTGGGAAAACGACAACAACCTAATTGTTTTGCAAAAACACCTCAAGCCATGCTCCAACTGGAAAATAGTCTGCGGCGGTCCCGGGCCTCCTCTGGGTCAGGATCCAGAGGACCGGAGGACTCCTGGCCCCCTGGAGTCCTGAGCCAGACTCTGTGTGGAGGTCCGGGTACAGTCCTGTGGGAGCCCTCTCTGGGTCTGACAGTTTGCTGCTGCCTTCGGGGCCCATATCCCTGGGGTTCTGAGAAACTGCGTTGGAAGAGCCTTCCTCCATCTGCTGGCGGCTGTGTTCCTGGTCTGTGGGGCCGTGGTCTATCTCCAGTCCATGTGCGATCCAGGTCCTCACGGCCCGCCCGTGGCCACTCTCCAGGAAGTGGGGCCAGCCCCCAGCCCCAGGGAGGCAACAGAAGCTGGGCATGGTGTGCTGGAAGATTCGCCTGTAACAGTGACAGCCCCACATGCTCCAATGTGAGGGGACAGAGCCTTTTGCCTACAGCGTGTTGTCATTGTGCTTCCACGGGCACAGGGCTTGGCTCCGGCAGGCCGAGGGACCCGCCCAAGGTCACCCAGCTGGTGGTGTCTGCAGGACTGCGTCCTGAGGGCCCCTGGGGGCTGCACCCCCTGCCCTGTAGACCACCTGGAAGGGGGGGAGGAGTGGGCACGCACCCTGCAGCTCTAGCTCCTGGGACGGCAGACCACGAACAGGTGGTTGTCACATCCGAGAGGACTCTCTCCCCAGCCCCGGAGCATCCCTGCAGCTCGTCACCTCCTGACCAAGTGCCTCCTGCGGCTGCAGCAGGAGAGGGACCCGCAGCACAGCCGGCGGCCCCACTTCCCGCACCCCACTCCCGAATCGTCCTCTCTCTGGCCCAGGAACAGCCTGCTCAGAATGCACGGCTGCTCGGGGGCTCATGAATTATGTATGGGCGCCAGATCAATCCGTCAGCACCCTGTCAGGGAGGAATCAAAGGCCCCGGCGGCCGGCGGACAGCTCTCTCTGCGAGGAGACGTGAGCTTTCAAGGCCCGCGTGGGGCCTCCGCCGCCAGCACTGCGCCCCCCGCCCCTCCCGGGCACCCTGCTCTCTGTTGCTCTGCCAGGCATGGATTTGACAAATGTCTTTAAAGGCAAGGGAGGGGGTGACAACAAAACGCCTGGGCCCGGGTGTTTTGAGCACATTCCAAGATGCTCCACGTGAATAATTGATGCCAGCGTCGGGTTTGTCATGAGAAGGTCACCTTGGGTGGGTGTGGCTGCAGCCACCGTGGCACAGGCTTCCCCTCCACACCAGCACCAGGCAAGCGGGCTGCCGGGGGCCGTGGTCCAGCTCCTGGACCAAGATGCTCTGCTTTGCTCTGTTGGGGCCCAGCACTAGGGAGGGCGGAGGGTGGGGGTGGGGGTCTGGCAGGCTCGGGAGGGTGGCGGGAGTGTCCCCAGGCTGCCACGCCAAGTGACCACACACTGCCCGGCTTGGGACCACAGAGATGTCTTCTTGCTCAGTTCGGGAGGCCGGAGTCTAGGGTGCTGGCAGAGGGGCTGCTCCTGGAGGCTCTGGGGAAGAATCCGTCACTTGCAACTCTCCTGGCTTCTGGTGGCTGCTGGCAACCCGCAGCATCGCTTGCAGTGCAGACGGGTTACCCTGGTCTCTGCCTCTGTCCTCACATGGCATTCTGTTCTTTGTGTTTCAGTGTCCCTCTTCTCTTTTTATAAGGATGCGTGTCCTTGGATTTAGGGCCGGCCCCGATTCAAGCCAATCTCAAGATCTTAATCTTAATTGCATCTACAAAGACCCTCATTCCAAATAAGATTCTGGGTGGTCACATCTTCAGGGGCCACGGTTCAACCCACTTCAGCAGGAGACAGAACAGCCCCAGGGACAGTAGGGACAGGGCTGTCCTACCTGGTGGCTGCTGTGATCTCCGCCTTTCAGGGCACAGCTGGGCCCAAAGCCCACCAGGGTCAGAGGCTCAGGACCCTGAAAGGGAACCTCCAGGAACCACTGCCTGCTTGGCCCCGGGTGCAGCCCAAAGTCCCCAGTTTCCGGGTGGCTTGGGTTGGATGGGATGTCGTGGTCCCCAGTGAGCAGATCAAGAATGTGAAATCCAGATGGAGGAAGTGACTTTGTCAGGGTCCCGTGCCGGGGAGTGGCCGGCTGGGGGAAGGTCAGCGAGTGTCCTTGTGACTCAGAGCTCACCTTCCCTCGTGCCAGGCTGCCTGGCTGTGCTCGGCCTCTCCCTCGTGCACACCCCGCACGCCAGCCATCCGGACCCGTGGTCCATGGTTCTCAGGCCTGCTGCGCACTTGGATCCCCAAGCTCTGGGAATTCAGATTTAACTTGAATGGGGAGGCATGTTGTAACTGTTAAAAGCTCCCCAAGTGACTCTAACATGCTTCCAGGGGCTGCTCCCTGTGCCCAAGATCTGCCGGCTTTCATCCGGGCCTCTGTTTAGTGTCACTTCCCTGGGGAGGCTGTCCTGACCTCTCTGACTGGGCCTTCACTTCCTATTAAATGCACCACGTACAGCTCCTTCACTGGAGGCAGCCCAGCTGGAATTTTGCATTTGTATATGTGACTCTTTGTTTCAGCGGTCCTCTCGGTATCAGATAGAATGCGCTGGGCCACAAGTAATAGAATAGTCAGTGAAAAGTGGCTTTAGGGATAGGGGCTTATTGCTTTCACATAACCAGAAACTTGAGGTTGACTCAGGAGCTCAGGCAAGGACCTAACATCGTCCTATGTTTCCACTACCCTGCATGACGATAGGATCTCGCCTCATGGTGACAAGATAGTGGCCACAGCTCCAAACGTCACATCTTCCGACAATAAGGTCCATGAGGAAGGAGAGAAAACTGCAACTCCCTGCTATTCTTTTTAGGGTTCAAAACTTTCCCAGAGGCCTCTGACAGACCCCAGGTCCCAAATGACTGAACTGGGCCACCTGCCCATGCCTACCTGTGGGAAGTCTGGGGAGGCAGATGTTTGGGCATTTTTAGACTCTAATTTGGGAGATGGGCTCTGATAACAAGGAAGTACAGGCAGGACATTGTCTCATGGGTGGATCACCCAGGAGTCTCACTTCCTACACCCTAGACCAGTTCTAAATTAGCACCTTGAAACCCCAGGGCCTGTGTTGTTTCCCTAGCACAAAGCCAATCCTCCGAACAGTCTTGTGTTCCTTTAGAGCCGAGCATCCTCCGCGCAAACACACGGTCGGTCGCTCCCCAGCCCAGGCCCTGCACACAGCTGGGCTACCTGTGCCAGGACAGCGGGCCCCCCCGGCACCCCCCGCCCCGTCCACACGTCTCTGTGCACGTGCAGGCTTCCCTCCTGGACCCGTCAGGTTACAGAACACAACTCTGGCTAATGTCAGGAAGACACAGAAGGGTCTGTGAAAGGAATCAGGGCTTCCAGAATCAAGAGCAATAGTAGGAACCTCACATCCACTGGGAGAGTTATTATTAAAAACAACAACAACAACAACAACAAAACGGAAAATAACCAGAGTTAGCAAGGATGTGAAGACATTGGAGCCCTTGTGCCTGGTGAGAAGGGAAAAGGTGCAGCTGCTGCAGAACGCAGTACGACAGCTCCTCAAAATAGACAGAGACTTGTCACTGGACCCAACAATTCTACTTTCGGGTGTTTATCCCAAAGCATCAAAAGCAGCGTTTGAAAAATATTTATTTATTCCTGAGAGACACACAGAGAGAAGCAGAGACACAGGCAGAGGGAGAAGCAGGCGCCCTGTGGGGAGACCGAGGCGGAACTCCATCCCAAGACCCCGGGATCACGCCCTGAGCCAAAGGCAGATGCTCAACCCCTGAGCTACCCAGGCGTCCCCAAAGTAGGGAAGTGTGCTGAGCCAGACACACAAGGACAAACACTGCCTGGCTCCTTGGATGTGAACTACCCAGAACAGTCCAATTCCCAGGGACAGAAAGGAGGGTGGTGGGTGCCAGCGGCTGAGTTCCAGTTTGGGACGACGAAGGGCTCTGGAGACGGCAGCAGGGAGCTTGCACAACAGTGTGAAGGTACTGAATGCTGCTGGAGTGCATGTTTAAAAATCGTTAAAATGGTAAATCTCATGGGTACGTTGCCATGTAAAATTAAAAAAAAAAAACAACAGCAAAGGTGAAGAAGCCAGTGGTGGGAGGGGCAGGTGGCAGGCGGCTGTGGGGGCCTTGGCAGTACATGAGCCAGGGGGAAGCTGCTCCAGCTGTTTAGCCCTTGGGTCTCGCAGCTCAGGGTCGACATGCCAGGGAGCAGTGGTCTCGGTCCGTCCCTGGGCTGGGGGATGGGGGAGCCTCCAGCGACAGTCCTTTCAGAGAGCATAAATGAGCCTGTGCTTGGCGGAGGCCCGGAGCAGCCTCGGGTGCTGCCCAGGTGCTGCCCCGCAGAAACGTCCGGGGCTGGGCAGGGAGAGGAGGAAGAGTGCGAGGAAGCCTGGGGCTCTGGGGACATGTGCGAGGCCAAATGGCTCACCTAGGAGGTGGGGGAACCTCCTCCCTGACCTGCCTGCTTGCTGTAAGGAAACTAGGAAACCTGTCCTCTGCCCGCTTTGAGCCTGGGAACCCGGAGCTCCAATGTCATAGACCCAATCAGATCCGACTATGTAACAGTTGCTTTGGGCAAAGGGTCCTTCCCACTCCCAGGCCGTCCCCGTCCCCCCATTCCTCCCCGGCATGGTGGCCTGTGGTGCAGGTGATGTGGCGGCGGCTGAGGGGAGAGGGGTCTGCAGGCACAGGGTGGCCTCATCTTAGTCTCTCTGCCTGGGCGGTGGCTGCCCAGGAGCCCTCAGGACCGAGCACGATACTGTTGGTAACATCCTGGTGGGTCCCCCCTGCCTGGGCCCTGGGATGCTCTGGCGTTGGCTCAGCCCTCCTTTCCCCCTGTGTCTCCCCCATGTCCTCCATGTGACCCACAGCATCTGCTGCAGCATCCTCGTCCCCTTCCCAGAGTGGCCCGCAGGCTCTTAGCTGCCTCCAGGTGTGTGGGGGTCTCTGCACCCACTCAGGCCTCAGAGGAGCTGTAGGTGTCAGGGAAAGCTTCACTCTGCTGCTGAGTTCCCCTGACTGGGGTTCTGGGGTGGCGGAGGGCTGCCTGGGAGGTGATTCCCTCTAGAGCCCCAGATGTGAGCCTGAATGGAAACCTCCCTGCTCCTAACTTTCTTTTTGACTTATCCAACTTTCCTTTTGACTTCTGGGCTGAAGTCCGAAGTTTCTTTTCTCTCTCTCTCTCTCTCTCTACCTTTTCTCTCTCTCTCTCTCTCCCTTTTCTCTCTCTCTCTCTCCACCTTTTGCCCCTCCCTGTCCAGTTTTGAACTAGAACTTCATCTACTTTGCATGGGCAGGGAAGGCTGGGCTTTGGGCTTCCTACTTCTAACATCAGGAGAACATGCAGGGATAGATTAGCAATGTTTGCTGTGGACACAGCGGTGCGGAGACAGGTCTGTGTGCTACTCATTTGTCACCTAGGACTTATCTGTGACCTATAGCTGGCTCTGAGACCTATCTGACCACATCCAGCAAACTTGTTGGGTGGGACTGAGGACCCCCTGAGTGAGAGGCTGTCCTCTGGGAGGGAACATTAGGTGACTAGCCTGACTCAGCAACAAGCCTCAGTGGCCTGGGGCAGAGATACCATTCTGAGTTGGACAGTTACTTGAGTTTACTCGGGGTCTAACTCCTCAAAGATTTACACCCACGTCCAGAGGACAGGGAGGCTATGAATGACAACTGAAAGAGCAGTTCCATTAGCTCAGAAAGATCCCAAGTGTTCGGATGAGATTTGGCCGGGATCTCTCTAACAGAATATAACAAAAAGAAGGGAGATCCTGCTGAAAGCCTGGGGGTGGGGCATGTAGGCAGAAAATGTGGAGGGTCCCCCCCAAGGGTCTCCCCCTCATGCTGATTCTCCACCAGATCCTGAGACTGTCTCCTGTCTGTCGGGAAGACAACGACCATTAATTTCTACTCGTTTCTTTCCATGGCTGCTCTGGGGATGTGAGTCTCAGCATTCGGGGTCCTCTAAGAGAGGCCTCTGCAGTGCCGGCTTCCAGACATGGCGTAGACTTCCGCCAGCAAAACCATCCATCATCGCGTGCAAACAGCCTGCCTCCTAAAGGCCACGTTATGAGGAGATGCCAATAAGTGTATTTACATTTGCTGTGCTTCATCAGGGCAGCCACGCAGAGGCATCTGCTGAATCTGGACTTTCCTTCCACATCCCCATCTGCTCCTCAATCCCACTTCATCGATTGTTGATTGAGTCCATCTTGGACAACCAATCGCCAGAGGGTTGGTGGGCATTTTTTTTTCTTTTAATTTTCTGTATCAGGTTTAATTAAACCAAGGTGTGCCTGACCCTGTCAAATCACATCAAAACGGGTCTCCCTACTGCATGAGGAAAAACATCAGCATAAATTATTGATTAATCTTCATTCAAACTAATCTATCAATGACTTTCTCTGGCTGGGTGGACCTGGGGAACCCTTCAGCATTTCAATGCAAACGGCATCTGGAAGCTTCATTTCAAAGAGATCTGAGACACTCGGTAGCAGTCAGGTTGCTTTGGTCACTTCAGGGGTGTCAGGGGCAGCAGTGCCTGTGATGTGTCTCTCTGGTCAGTGAGCTCCATCTGGTGACAGCTCGGGGGTCAGGGGGGTGGGTGATGAAAAGACACATGCACACAGCACGCAGATATAAGTTGTCGAGCGCTATGGTCGAGGTGTTACGGAGTAATACTGGTAATCACACAGAAATGTATGGTACTAATATGGAGGTTTCACATTTACACTGCCTTGGAGAAGATATTAGGAATGGCTGTGTGCCGAGAAATGTGAAAATTAAATGTAGAGGAAATAAAATACTCTAAAAACATAGCTTATCAAAACCACAGTGAGAAAAAGCATACTTACCTATTAAAGAAATTGAATCGAAAATTAAAACCATCTGACAGAGATATTTTCAGATGGCTTCACTGGCGAATTCTACCTAATGTTTTAAAAAGAAATAACTGCCCCCTAATCTTACACAAGATCTCCTGGAGGATGCAGAAAGAAGAGTTACTTCCCAAGCCATTTTATGAGGCTGTCATAACCTCGCGGTAAATCCCGGTAAGGGCATTACAACAAAGGAATGTGATGGATCAACTGTCCTCGTGAAAACAGACATAAAAATACTTGACAAAAATACTCGCAAGGCAAACAGAACAATCTTACAACCAAGTGGGATTTATTTCAGGAATGCAAGGTTGGCTTAACATTCAAAAATCAGTCGTGATAGAATGCAGACGGAAATTGGTAGGATCATTTCTACTGAAGCAGAAAAATTATTTGATGGAACTCAGTACCATCCATGAAAAAGGCAACTCTGAGTAATTAGAGGAGGGGAAACATCCTTCACTTGATAAAATATATGTACTGAGAGTCTGCGGCAGACGAAGCAGTGGGGAGCAGGTTACGGAGCCTCCCTGCCCCCAGCTAAGACCGGAAGTGAACAAGGGTTTCCCACTATCATTGTTTTCATTCCGCATCATCCTGGTGTTCCTGACTGATGAGATAAGCAAGGAAAGAAGCATTAAGGATCTAAGGGAAGGGAACTGCTGTTCGTTATAGATGATATCATCACAGATGTTAAGATTCCAGTAGCATCTACAATGAACTACCTGGATTCGTGAGTTCGGCAAGATTGCAGAAACAAGACCAATCGCTCAGTTTCCTTCTTCCAGGAACAAACGAAAAGGAAATGAAACAGAAAATAACATTTGCCATAGCATGCAAAAGCGAAAAGAGTGAGGAATCGTTCTATGGAAAGGCTTTTGGGGGACCCTCCCCTCCACCAGACTGGATGGAGCCTGTGGGCCACACAACAGCTCCGTATTGATGCCAATTTCCTGGTTTGGATTCTGTACCCTAGAATCATAAGATGTCACCACTCGGGGAAGAGTCCACAGGCTCTGTACTCTTTCGGCAGGTTCCCGTGAATCTATCATTATTTCGAAATACAGTCTTTGAAACATGTATACGCTTTGATTTAGTAATCCCTGTTTTGTGATTCTAGCCTCAGGAAAAAATTTAAATGCACTCAAAGATGGAGTTAAAAGGACAGTGTATTTGTTTCCTAGGGCTGCCATAACAAAGTACCACAGTCTGTGTGGCTTTAACAACAGAAATTTCTGTTCTCACGGTGTGAGATCAAGGTGGAAGCAGAGTGGGCATCTTCTGAGGCCTCCCTCCTGGGCTTGCAGACGGCCACTTTCCTGCCATGTCCTCACATGGTCTCTCATCAGACTGTGTTGTGTGTGTCCCCGTCTCCTCCTTATGAGGACACCATCCCAACGACTTCATTTTACCTTAATTACCTCCTTAAAGGTCCATTTCCAAATAGGCACATCCTGAGGTCCTGGGGGTTAGGACGTCACCATCTGATTGGTGGGGAAGGGGCGCAGGGCAGCCCATGGCATCATCCTTTCCAAGCATCATCTCTGGCAATGGAACCCAGAAACAGCCCCCATGCCCACTAGTGGAGGACTGGTGGCCACACCAGATTTTCATGAATCCGATGGCGCATCAGGCAGTTATTTATGAGGAGATAGAAACACATGCTTATGAGCAGTTCATGACGCTTACAAGATGCAGGTGAGTGAAGAGGAAAATCTGGATCTCAATCTGCAGGGTTTGCACTAAACAGTAATTGTGCTTCTTTCTGAGCGTTGTGATTATGAGGAACTTTAATGTCTTCTCTGTGGCGTTTTTTATCTCTTGCCTTTTGAAATAATGACCATGTAATGTTTAGGTGATAACTTCTTTTTTTTTTTTTTTTTTTTTTTTTTTTTTTTTTTTTTAGGTGATAACTTCTAAAAAAACGTGTTAGAAAAGAACTTTACAGCACATTTCACCATCCTGGGAATTCACCAGAGAAAACCATGATGAGAAATTCTATCCACCACTGGGGTTCTTGTTCATCAGCGAAGGGAGTAGCCTCTAGTTGATTTAAGTAAACGTGGATTCATCAGAAGGGCACTGGGGCGCACAGCCTTGCTGGATGGGGCCTGAGGACATAGCTCAGAGCCCAGGTGAATGGAAACCAGCAGGACCAGTTCAGTGACAATGCCACCAGTGCCGCTGGGGTGAGATGCTGTGGGTGACCCTCGCTGCTGCTGCCACTAGGCACCATCGTGCCTGCTTTGCGGTGTCACTGCCCATCACTGGGATCCATTCTGCAAGGTCTCTGCTTCTCACCACTTGTCTCTGGTGGAGGTCGGGGCGGATGCTGCCAATGTACTGGGTCTGGGCCACCTCTGTGTGTTTGGCTTTGACGGTGGAAGGTTGGCTCTGCCTCATAAGGGAAGCCGTCCGCTAACCCAGAAAGGGGATTTGAGTGTTGGTGACCAAACAAAATGGCACCCTCAGCTCTTATGAACCAAGAGCAGGAATCCAAAAACTATGACCCATGGGGTAAATTTGGCCCAATGCCTGGTTTTGTACAGCCCATGAGCTAAGAATGCTTTTACATTAATAAAAAGAAATCAAAAGATAAAGACTATTTCTTGACATGTGAAAATTTTATGAAATACAAATTTCAGTGTCCATAAAGTTTTATTGGTACACAGCCACGTTCATTTGTTATGTGTCGCCTATGGTTGCTTTTGGCAGAGTTGAGCAATTTCGACAGACATCCAGAGCTACAAATACTGACAATCCAGCTCTTTACAGAAAGTTTGCTGATGAAAAAAAAAAAAAAAGTTTGCTGACCCCTGACCAAGACATCTTCTGGGGCTCATGCCAGGGCAGGATGGAAGACAGCTTCTCAGAGACAGTCTTCATGTCTTTGAGCTGCCATGAACATGCCTCAGCTGTCTTTTGGTTTCTGCTTCTCATTTTGCATCTTGTCAGAACTCCTGCTACCAGCCCACTTCTTTACCTTCTTCTCTAGAGCTTTCCTCTGTAGTTCTTGGTTTCTGCTTTCTCACCGTGTCTGGTCCCAACATCACTCCAGCATGCTCCTGGCCCTTCCCACCCCACACTCCACCTCATGACCTTCTCTCCACATCTTTTCAGCTCCTCTCTGGCTGGTTGGTCCAGCCTATGTAGGCAGTGCTTCTTGCCTACATAGGGCCCTCTATGGGCCAGGGACCAGCCCTCAGCTGGGGCCAGGGCAGGAGCTGTGACATATGCAGTATGGACACCCATGGCTGTCCATGCGCGAGGACATGCTTCCCTTTGAAGATGCTGGGGTGTTGGCAGGTACCACATGTCCAAGTAGACCATGGAGTGATGTAGATGCGATGCATGCCCCAACATGTCCAGCTGTGTTCAGCAGAGTGGAGGAGCGCTATGCAGGGCTGTTGACGGTGTGCCAGCCTCCCCTTCCATGTACTGAGCCATTTACTCCTCGAGTACTTCAAGAGGGAAATGAGTGACCTGGCCGAGCCTGTCTCTCTTTCCTCCTGGCACATAGCCAGACACATTTCCCAGCCTGCCTTGCAGTCTGGTGAAGCCGTATGCTGAGCTCTGCCCGTGGAATGTGCGTGGAAGTGATCCATGCCACTTCCAGGGCTGGCTCACAGACCACCGTGTGGGAACTCTTGCTTTCTCTTTGCCAGCATCTGCCAGCTGGATGCTGACACCAGGACAAGCTTGGAAGCTACACGCAGAAAATGGCAGAGTGCCTTTTAGCCTGGGTGTCTGAGTTACTGTGTGGAGCAGAGCCCCTCTGGGACGTTGATTACACTTCCCCTGAGTGTGGCAGATTAAAGATGGTCACAGATTCCATGAACTTCTCCCCCTGAAAGGAGGGATTTAAATGCCCTCCTCTCACATGACTGGCCTCGTCACTGCTTCGACCAATAGAATACGGTGGAAATGATACTGTCCACTTCTGGGCCCACTAACCTTCCAACCTCTTGGGACTCTGAACGATCTTCTGCAGTGTCCGCCTTGCTGGAGAGCCCATGGAGAGAGGCCATACGACTACAAGGGGAGACCCTGAGAGCACACGGAGAGGCCCAGAGACTACCTGAGAGGGAGAGGGCCAGCAGCGACCAGCCTTCCAGGCAGACCTGCCGAGGTACCAGGCTGGCGAGTAGAGCTGTCTTGAACCCTCCAGAAAAGTTCAGCCACCGGCAGGATGCCATGAGTGATCTCAATCGAAGCCACATGGAACACAAGATCACGCAGCCAAGCTCTGCCTGAATCTCTCACCCACCAAATTGTGAGATTAAATAGAATGGTTGCTGTTTTAAGATAGTTTTCAAAGTGGCTTAAGAAAAAAATGAAGCAGTAGATAACCCGAATGTGCAGGGAAATACATTTCTATTGTGTTATGTTATGAATCTTTTGGGGTTTGTCTGGGAGCTGGTATTACCTTAAGTAATTCGGGGGCTGCTGATTAGGCCCGTATTACAGGTGAGACATAGGGTGTCCAAGCAGCTCCCCTGAGCTGACGGATAGAGAGGTGGGATGTGGCACAGCAGGGGATCTGTTCCAGAAGGTCTGATGGAGCTGGCTCAGCTGCTGACTCTGCTTCCAGTTGCCCCGGCTGGGCCTGACCCTGGGTAGATCCAGGTCTGATCTACCTGTGTTTGTGTTCGTTCTGGGGCAGCTCTTTCCAAGGTGGGTCACCTTGAGTTCAAAAGGCAAGCCCCACTGTGCAAGCACATGTCAGGCTGGTGCTCAGGATCCACTAACATCCCCCGGCCCCAGCCAGTGCCACGGCCACGCCCAAGAGTGGAGGCAGTAACCGTGCCCGCTGTGGGGCCAGGTAAGGGTGAGGACGACAACACCCAGTGGGGAGGGGAGGAATCAGGACTTGCTCTATTTTTTTTTTTTTTAGATTTATTAATTTATTGGAGGGAGAGAGAGAGAAAGAGAGAGAGAGAGAGAGAGAAGGAGAAGCGGTAGAGGGAGAGGATCTTTCAAGCAGGCTTCCCGTTGAGCATGGAGCCAGACATGGGCCTCCATCCCAGGACCCACAAGATCATGATCTGAGCTGAAACCAAGAGTGGGACACTTAACTGACGGAGCCACCCAGGTGCCCCAGGGCCTGCTCTTAGCACTCTAGTCCCTCTGTGACCAGCACATCCCATCTTGGGTATTTTGCTTGTTGTCTATTCTTCAACATTGTGAGTTCTCGTCCCCCCTGGGGAGGTGAACTGTGTGTCATCTGCCCGGGCCCAGAGCACTGTCCCCAGCTCCCCGGCCCCTGAGCCAGGCGACTCACCTCTCCCCCTGGGCTCATGTTGGCCACCACCTCACTGTCCCCCTCACAGCCGTGAGCAGGCTTTGGCCACCTAAGGATGTGCGGGAGCCTGAGGGGCAGATGGAAGGTGTCAAGGCCTCCCCAGCGCAGAGCAGCGTTGGCAGGAAAGTCTGCGCAGCCGCAGGCCCGTCCGAGGAAGCTCTGGAGGGTGAGGCTGTGTGTAAAACTGAAGGTATTTTTAGCTGTAAACTTTATCAGAAGAAAGGCTGTGTCAGGCCCGAGGAGCCCATCATCTCCCAGGGCCGAGGCTCTTCTGGAAGGAGGGGAAGGAGCCCCAGAAAGGCTGGAGGAGCTGCCGTCTGTCCGGCTGGCCATGGCTCCCCTCCCAGAGCCTCTGAAGAAACGAGAAAGCATGGTGGTGACTCAGGGATCCGAGATTCCCGCCCTGCAGCTTCTCTAAGTACAGAAGTGAGCCTTTCTCCCCTTAGTCACAGCCTATCCAGTGTCCGGGCGCTCCTCTCACCCCGGGGCCAGGGAAACTTCTGGGCCCTGGACCCCTGGGATGCAGGCTGCAGACCCTCCCCACATCTCACAGCTTTGCCAACGAGGCTGGGTTGCCTGCCCCAGAGCCCTGGAGCTGGGAGGGACCCCGGGGCCCAGGCACCCAGTTCGTGCCGCCTCCCTACTCTGAGGGGTGCCAGACACCAGACCCGGGGCCTCCTTGCTGTCCGGCCTTCTCTCCGTCCTGGTCACCTAGGGCCCTGCTGGGAGGTGGTGGTGTGCCAGGCACTCAGCCGTGGCCACTCCTAGACCAGCCTGCGGGCTTCCCACAGATGCTTGCACCCCCAGCTCCCTTGCTCAAACCCTGTCTGTCCTTGCATGCTTATTTCAAATGCCGTCGCCTCCGGGAAGCCCTCCTTGCCACTCAGGTTCCTCTTCTTCTTCTTCTTCTTTTTTTTTTTTTTAAAGAATTTATCTTTTTTAAAGATTTTATTCATTTATTCATGAGAGACACAGAGAGAGGCAGAGACACAGGCAGAGGGAGAAGCAGGCTCCATGCAGGGAGCCCGACGTGGGACTCGATCCCGTGACTCCAGGATCACACCCTGGGCCGAAGGCAGGCTCTCAACTGCTGAGCCACCCAGGGATCCCACGAGGCTCCTCTTCTGAATTCCCTGGAGCCTGCTGTCTGTTCCGCTCTGAGGGCCTGGTGACGCCCCTGGCCTGGATGATCCTGAGGAAAGGGCCCGTGCCAGGAGCAGCAGAGCTTTGGGGCACACAGTCTCTATGGTGGAACCCCACCTTCTCTACTTTTTAGCTTGTGACCCGGGGCCACTTCCTCATCAGTTGATGCACGGTGAGGCTCTGGACAAGGGGAAGGCTCCCCTGAAGATGCAGAGGGGAAGCCAGATGACTCCCCTGGGCTCCAGGCCTCAAGGACTCAGACTCAGGGAGGGCTATGGGCACTGGGGTGGGGGTGGAGGACATGCCAGGAAGGAGCCCGGGAGCCCGAGGTTCAGGCTCCGGGGACCAGGCAGGCCCTAAGCTGGCGTCGGCGGAGTGGGGTGTCTGGCGCCCACCCAGCCCAGAGCTGAGCATGGGGAGGAAGGCCCGGCACAGCTTCGGGGCACCTGCCACCTGCCTCTCGCTCCCCATGGATGGTGCTTCCCAGCGGTGGGAGTGGTCAGGGCCCCGTGTCTCTGGATCTTCTCTTCCCTCACCCCCCCTGCCCCGGGCCTCAGGGAGCCCCCCTGCCCCGCACG
Source organism: Canis aureus (assembly GCF_053574225.1). Taxonomy (NCBI): domain Eukaryota; kingdom Metazoa; phylum Chordata; class Mammalia; order Carnivora; family Canidae; genus Canis; species Canis aureus. Next base: position 8,750,009 of record NC_135626.1, read on the forward strand.
GCCGGGAAAGAGAAGGCAGGTTTGTTAAGCACGCGGGCCTCAAAGGGGAAAACCATTCACAGTAGCTTCATGAGAAATTCTAGCTCTTGTGACAACTGATTATCCGGTGGACAAAACAGATCTGGTATTTCACTTCCTATTTCCCCCCACTTTCTCTTCTTAAAAAAACCCAAAACATCCACACATTTCAAAAGCCGGGCTCCTCTGGAGGTGGCTCGGGACGGAGCCATCCCTGTGAGCATCATCCCACGTCCCTGGGTAGAATGATGCTGATTTTTGTCAAGGACAAACACACCCTTTTCTTTCCCCGTGAAGGACATTCCATTTCAGCCTGGAAAACCAAACATGGGGCTGGGCTAACAGGCAAGTGTTTTGCCCTAAACTGACACCAAATTACTGTCACAAGCTGTGGCCAGCAGCAATGACAAAACAAGAACAGTTAGCAATCAGCGAACTTTTATCTGACGTGTTTGTTGAACCTGCACAAAAGCTAGGTATTGCTCCTCTGGCTTGCACTTGCTTGCCTCTCCAGACAGGGAACTCACCACCTTGAGCAGCTGATTTGTATAAAACATTGCAGGTGGGACGCCTGCGTGGCTCAGCGGTTGAGTGTCTGCCTTCGGCTCAGGGTCCTGCGCCCCACATCGGGCTCCCCACCGGGAACCTGCTTCTCCCTCTGCCTGTGTCTCTGCCTCTCTCTTTGTGTCTCTCATGAATAAATAAATAAAATCTAAAAAAAAACAAAAACCCAAAACATTGCAGGTGTACATGTCCAGTGTCTTCCTAGGGGTGCTGGCCACTGTCACAGCTCTCTTGCTTTCAGAGAGCGAGCGCTCCTGGTGGCAACAGCCTAAACAGACTCTGGCATCTTCTACAGGAAAGGGTGGAACTGGAGCACCAGCCGAAGCTCCCAGAATCGACAGGGAAGCAGAGGATGGCAGAAGCTGAAGCCGGGGGTGGGGGGGGGGCGGCTGGGAGGCTGTGGCTACTGGCACCCTGGGCTGGAGCTGTAGCCCCCAGACACACATGCTCCTGGCTTAGAACCTTTGCTCCATTTCCCCCAGAACACAAAGCCAGGTGGCAGCCTCTGACTGGCTGTCCTGGGTGGTGGGGTGCAGGAGGCGGGAAGAGGAGGAGAGCAGGTGAAAGGGTCAGGGTTCACCTAGGACTCACAGGTTGGGCTCCCCCGGGGAAGGTGGGTGAGCTCGGGCTCCTAGGCAACCCACAACACCTATTTCCTCCCCGCTCACTAAGCTCAGGGGGGCCAGGGAGTCAAGGTGGCAAGGTTTGATGTGACCTCTCCCTTCTCCCTCCTGCAGAGCCTCCGCCCATCACCTCAGCTACTCAGAATCCCAGAAGAAAACTAGAAAACTCTCCCAGGAGGGAGCCAGGAAATCAGACGGAGGACCGTGTCTGCCTCTTAGGATAGGGGAGGGCCACTCACCTCAATTTCATCTTTAAAAATCCCACTATTCAGCTTGTGAGGCAGCGCGGTGGTAGCTGTAAACTTGCACCTTGCAGCCCGGAAGCTGCGTGACTGCACCTGAGCTGTGTGACTTTGGGCGAGGGACTTAACCTCTCTGAGCCTGAGTGTTGATGGATGATAAACGTCTCGCATCCCATCTCAGCTGTCACCTGCTTCCAGAGAAGCCAGCCTGCCGCGGGGCTGCCCACAGTGCCCTCTGGGGTGGCCTATTACTACGTTATTACTATCACTACGGTATCACGACTGTGACTAAGCCCGTCCCAACTCAGATGTCAGGGTAGATAGATTCAAAATTGGGTGGAAATGAAATACCGGGGCCCCAAACGGGGTGAGCTGTCCAAAGACCAGGTAAAACGTTCTGTTGGGGCCGGGGGTGCTCAGGGGCACCTGCCCTCAAAAAGGCGGGGGGACTCAGCCCGGGTGCCGTAAGGGCAGTTAGAAACACACAGAAACGGAGGTAAGGGAAAGAAGACCAGGGAGGGAAGTGGTTTAAATGGGAGGTGACGTCATTGGTCACATGGGTGGCTTCCGAGGGCTTTAAGCTGGGGCACCGGTGATGTTTGCGGAGCCAAGTTGTTCTGAGCTCAAATGCCAGCTTCGTTCCCGGTGCTCCTGCCGGCGTCACCCGCCCATCCACGTTCACGGGTGGCAGGGTGACAAGTCTCATACTCCCCAGCACCTACAACCGCATGAATCAGGCCTTGGAGTGGGAACTCGGACCAGAATATCTCTTGGTATTTAGTAATGGTGGGAAAGGACGCGGGCGGGAAGTCGAAACACTCTGCTGCAAAATGCCTGGTGAGAGCTATGCTCGGTGGCGTCGGTGCTTAAGTCAGTTCCACTATGTCCTCCCATTTACCCCGAAACTGGCCACGAAAGGTCCTGCTTGGTGATGATCATGGTGATGCCACCATGAACTGGACGGCAGGGGTGGCTCGGGATGGACTCGGGGGACAGTGAGCTGCAGACAGAGATGCAGTGATGCACAGCCACCGATGTGGGTTTAGGGGAACCGCCTTGGGGGGTGGAGGGGGTGGCTCCTGTGAGAACCTGGGAAATAGCTACTGATTATGGACAAATCAGTGGTGAGGCTCTTCTGTGTCTGTGTGTCTCTCTCTAGGAAAACGTGGGCCACGCGGAACCACAGGGCTGGCCTGGTGAAACGCTGTACGCGTGCGCAGGTGCACACTCCCCACCCCCCTGCGCCTCTCCTTCCAGGAAAAGGAGCTCCCTCCTTGGCAGGACTTGGGGTGGGGCCTCGGGGAGGGAAGCAAAGCGGGCAGCTGTGCCGTGCTGTCCTCCTGTCCCCCTCGGAGTGTGCAGCCACGGACACCCACCCACCCATCCTGCCTCCCTGTCCCATTCTGAATCGAAGCAGACCCTAGGCCTCCCCAGGGAGTTGAGGAGCACAGTCAGGAAGAAGCTCCTGGTCCTGGTGCCCAGGTCCCTCCACACCGCGCCGGCTTCCCTCTCCTGCTCCTCCACCCGGAGCAGATGGGCACACGGGTGGATTTTACAGGGTGGCCCCGGAGGTCCGGCAGGAGGTGAGCTCAGAGCTCCCCCACTCGGTCACTATGGACCCACCAGAGCCAGCCCGGATGAGGGGCTGCGGGTGCACGGGTGACGGCCCCTGCCCTCCAGTCCACGGGGACCACAGGACTCTGCTCCGGGGCATTGCAGGCGGGGCAGGTGAGGGTGGGGAGGGCTCTAGGCGGGAACAAGCAGCCAGGCTGGGAGACGAGGAGCCCAGGAGGACGAGGCGCACTCGGTGACACCAGGTCACAAAGCGCACCGTGAGGGGTCCTGCGTGTTCTCTGGGATCCCTCGCCCGGGGCAGGACTGCTGCGCGCCAGCAGGACATGGGAGAGGCGAGAGGGCAGCGGAGGCGCCTGCTGCCGAGGGCGAGGGCAGCGCCTGGGTGAGCCGGACAGAGCTCGTGGCCCCAAGCAAACCCTCCGGGACTGACCGCATCTGCCACGTTGAGGGGAAGGAAGTTCCAGGGACTGAGCAGAAGCCCGGAGCCAAGACGCTCCTGAATACCTGACCTGCAGAAACGGTGCCACGTTCGAGGTTTCTCCCTTCAGCCACTAAGTTCCAGGGCAGTTTGTTACACAGCAGCAGACACGCAACACGCAGTTCAGTTTCCCAGGGGTCCTCGTGAGAGGGGACGTGTAGCGGCTTGGCTTAAAAATAAAGCCTCAAAGTATTCTATTCAGATGACAGGTGCAGAGGGCCTGTTTTCTGGTAAGTTCATCCGCTCATTATCCCCACACCACAAAATAAGGGCAGGGGATGCAGAGGTCGGCGGTGGGTGGGCTGTGGAAGCTTCTGCCTGTTGTAACGTGCAAGAGAGGCAGGCGGTGCAGGGGAGGGCGGGTGGGGGCCCGGGCGTTTGCTGTGACTTGATGGCTTAATCAGCCGATCAATACTGTTCGCAGGGCACAGGGAGTGGGGAGCTGAGATGAAAAATGCATGAGGGGCCGGGGGGCGGGGGGCTGGGAGGAGCGCATGAGAAAGCAGCTTGCTCTATTTGCCCAACGCTCACTGAGAAATTAAATCGGCAAGGAGGAGATGGGCAGCCACAGGGCTGACTGCAGCTCAGAGCACTTGCGTGCAGCCACTTTCCCTTCATGAAGCAGAAACACGCTCATTAAATCGCTTTTCCTGACTAAAGATGGATTCAATAACCTTTAGCAGTGTTAAACACCAGCAGACACGGAAATCGTGCGGGTCTCAAAAGAGGCTGATGGATTCGGGGCGTTAATGATCTTGGGTATGGCAGCCAACGTGACACAGGAGGAGGAGAGCTCTCAGCACGGGCTGGGCCTTCTGTGCGCCTGCGACACACAGCACATACAAGAACAAACAACAGTTGATTAACTGGAACTCTCAATTAGCTCCTTGGGAAGGTGAGAAAGAGACACAGGAAAACAAGCTCATACAGAGGACTGCTTAAAAAAGCCAACTTCCATCAGATATCCTCGTATCAAATTAGGATCGAATTCAGCTGTGACACAAGAGCCAGACCAACGAGGTAGCCGGTCTTTCTCATCAAAGACGACAGGGGTGGATGTCAGAGTTGCCAGAGAGCCCGGCTCCTTCTGTCTTGCTGCTCTGCCATCCCCCAGCCTGTGGCTTCTACCTCATGGTCCATGACGGCTGCTTGAGTGCCAGCCATCACATCCACACTTCAGCCAGCAGGAAGGAGGAAGGGGCAGAAACGACCTCCTTCCTCTCACCACCTTCTCAAGAACACCTGTCAGTGGTTGCACGTAGCTAGAGTCACATCTCAATGGCCACCCCTGTTATAAAGGAGCTGGGACAGGCAGTCTTTGTCCTAGGCTCAAACTGGGGGCTCCATGAGAAGGAAGAATGGGAGTGCGGCTCTTGGGAAGGCAAATAGGGGACTCTAGCCTATCCTGAAGTCGGGATATATTCAGGGAGCGTTGAGCCACCCGGGAAGGGGCAAAACGTAACATGACAGTGTGTGAAGAGTACATGGAATTAGTCATGTAAATGGTGACATTAAGTCCTGATGCTATTCATGCTACGCAGTGTAAAACCGCTAACCTTTATCTAGACAGAAAACAGAAACTTACCCGACCGCATTCAAGTCATCAGCAACCCAGCTTGCCCTCAGCACCCCAATATTTGAGTCTTGCTGTCTCTGCAAGGTTCTGAGCTCCAGAGCAGGAGCGGGTGGCTGGGGGGTGGGGGCGGTGGGGGATTTTCCATTAATCATCTTAACTCTCAGTTGACCACGAAACAAGCCAAAGAAAAGCTTAGGTTCATAACATACACCTACTATGTACTTAAAACCTCCTGGGGTAACAGAGTCAGACTCTGATCAAAGACTCACTGGGATAAATATAACATGTGCGGTGTGGTAAGGGCCAGGAAAGCCAGGAACAGCGGTGTGTTCGTCAGGACGGGGTTGGGCCGGGAGGGCCAGAGACAAGGGAACAGCGGCCTAACCTACCCACTTCCTCCTCTCATTCATCTGTGCCTGGCGGTGGGCAGATGGGGCTGGCATGGAGCTCTGTGGAGCCGTCAGACACCAAGTATGTTCTATCTTGCTCTGCACATGTGGCCTCCATTCCCAAGACCACGTCATGGTCCAAGATGGCAGGTTCCATATCCCACAGTGTGAGGACAAAAGGAGAAAGGTGGCCCCTCTCCTGGTTTTCAAACAAGGTCATACATTCCTGACACCTCTCTTAATCAGAGTGGGGGGCTGGATCCCCTCCCTTGACTCTGGGCCATCAGTGACTGGCTAACAGTGATGCTATACAATGTCCAAAGCTACGGTGGGAAAGATAATATGGGGTCTACCTGTTTTTCTTAGGATGCTAATGCTCAGGACCCAGCTCCATGTTGTGAAGAAGTCTGAGCAGTCATGGAGAGGTCCAAGGGGAAGAGCCAAGGCCCAAAGCCCCCAGCCAGTGGCTGGTGTCTATTTGCAGCCATGGAGGTGAGCCATCTTGGAGAAAGCTCCTCCAAGCCCTGGAGGGGCAGCCCTAGCTGGTCCTTGTGGAGCTGAGGAGGGCTGAGTCTTCCCCGCCAAGTTCTGCCCACACTGGACATCAGTGAGCGAAGTACGTGGTGGTTGTGATTTTAAGCCGTAAGTTAACACACACACCTTTTGATTTATTTTCAAAACAATTTTATTATTTATTTAGAGAGCGAGCAAGGATGAGTTGGGGAGGGGCAGAGGGAGAGGGGGAAAGAATCTGAAACAGACTCTATGCTGAGCGTGGAGCCCGATGCAGGGCTTGATCTCACAACCTCCAGATCGTGACCTGATCTAAAACCAAGAGCCAAACGCCTAACAGAATGAGCCACCCAGGCGCCCCCAGACCTTTTTATTTGGAAATAGTTTTAGATCTACAGAAGAGTTGCAAAGACAGTAGACCCATTTACCCTTCACCCAGCTCCCTGATGTTAATATCTTGCAACGACCACATTTATCAAAAGTAAGAAATTAATGTTGACTTTTTAAAAAATTTTTATTTATTTATGATAGTCACAGAGAGAGAGAGAGAGGCAGAGACATAGGCAGAGGGAGAAGCAGGCTCCATGCAGGGAGCCCGACGTGGGATTCGATCCCGGGTCTCCAGGATCGCGCCCTGGGCCAAAGGCAGGCGCCAAACCGCTGCGCCACCCAGGGATCCCAATGTTGACTTTAATAGGATTTCTCCTCTTTTCCTGCCCATGTTGGTTTTCTGCTCTGGGACCCCATGCAGGACACGGCACTGCACTTGTGTCCCGTGTGGTGCTGGGAAGCCCGAGTGCCGGGCCGCTGGATAGCGCAGAAACCCGGATCTGCCCCGGGGACTCAGATATCCTCCTCAGGAGACTCGTAGGCACAGGGTGGAAGAAGCTGCTTCATTTTTCTGGCTGCTGACAGTTCAATACGAGAGGGAAGGTTGGGCTAAAAAGGAAAGTTTTCAAATTTTAAGTGAATTGAACGGAAATGTAAAAGAGCCACAACTTGCTGGGTTTGAAAATAAAACTGTTTCTCATTCCCAGCCTCTCCAGATGGCAAAAATAAAATAAAATAAAATAAAATAAAAATCTCAAATTAAAAAACGGCCTCCAGGCAAAGATCGAATCCAGGATAGGAATACAAGATCCTCCGTAAATACCTCAGAGACCCCTAACACAGCGCCTCCTCTTGCCAGTTACGAATTGACTGCCTTTCAGTTCCAAATTCATCCATCATTGCCTGATCCAGAAGATGGATCAGGGCCCTTTAAATATTTTTTTCTTTGCTCCTTGGCAGGATGTTAAGCGCTGACAACAGCCATTGCAAGAAAAGGCACCTTCCCCTTCTCCACCCTGGCTGGAGCTAGACAGGAGTGAGCTGGATTCCGGCAGAAGGAGGCTGCTCCAGCTCCTGGACCCAGCTCCATCTCAACTCCCTCTGCTCGAGCTCGGTGGAAATTTGCAGCAACTTTCCTCCTAGCACCCCAGTAAGGTGGAACTGTGTGTCTTCGGTTAGGTTAGATAGCATGCCATCCCTGAACCAGTCACCGCAAGGGTGTTTGTGGGGACGGGTGGGTCTGGGACTGAGACTAGCCAGGATTTCCTTGCCCTGGAGCAGGGGTGGAAAGAGGGTGGACTGATGGAGCTAATCTAATGGAAGCACACGGACTGATGGTAGGGGTGGGTGTGGGGAGGTAGGGTAGTTCCTCGAAGGCACAGTGAGGGTTTTGTTTTATCCCAAGAGGGGCGATCCCACCATAGTGTCTGGATTCTGTACTCATGTGCTCTCACGGGGGCAGGTGCCACTCACACTCATGGCTTGTGGTAGGATGGCATCGCCGGTGTGAGCCTGGCGGCCTTGGGGGACTGAGTCCTCATCAGGCCAAGGCTCGTGAGGACCCACAGCAAGGTGTGGGTCAAAGTATTCTGTGGCCTAGCTGGCAATGCCAGTGAACCGTCTTCACTCCGGACAAGTGAAAACTAGATAAACTGTATTCCACTTGCTTTGGGTCATCAGTATTTATATTCTGAGAAAGGAGGCAGTGGCAAGGCTGCTCTTGATCCCCGGTGCTGTCAGCCCTTCCCCGCTCCCCTAGACTGAACAAGGCGCCCTGGAGCCTGTGTGGACGGTCCAGCCGATGATCCCTTGACGAGATCCAAGGACAAGTCCCATGGTGTCGCCCACTCACCCACGTAAAGGCCATCCAGGCCTCCGTGTGTCAGATCCATGGCCAGGACCCGGCCATCGGTGAACTCGTTTTTCTCTTGCTAGCACAGTCTCACAGCCTTCTGTTGGCAGCGGCCTCTAAGTTTTGGAAAAGTTTAGAACTACCTGCCTGCCTCCTAATTAGATTCTTACTCTTTCATGCTCCTAAGTTTTCTTGAACTTTGCTGGTTTGCAAACTAATGGAAAGAAACAGGAAGGACAGCAAATTAAGTATGGCCTTTTGGCGATCATTAATTTGACCAACTACCCTTTGGAAATGAAAGGCCAGCGCCTATTAGCTTTAGGGGCAGTGAGTGCAAAGTCAAATATCAAAAGGCCACGGCAAAAAAGGGACCCGGTTCTAATCAAGGGAGGGAGATGCCGCATGATCGCAGAAATGCAGATAGGATTGGGAAGTGGGGTGGTGGCCTGTGATTCTGACATTCTCTTCAGAACACCTGCACTCTCGAAATGGTGTCTTAAATCTCTTGTGCTTCAGAGATGGTCTCTCTGCACAGCTGAGGCTGCTCTGCAGAGTCTGCAGGGGGCAGGCCATCCCATGGCACAGCTGTCAAACTTCTGGATTCTTCTTTGAGTCTTTTCTTTAGAAAAGGAGAGACGGGAGGGGGTCACAAAGGCATGACAGGAGAGGGAACAGCCCCCTGCAGATGACTACCTCCCCATAGCATTCGTGTTTATGCCTGTAAAGGACTCGCTGATAAGGCCGTCTGGCCCTCTCCTGTAACTGTATCCCTGGCATCCAGTAGGTGCACAATAAACATCTGGCGTGGTCATTCGTAGGACTTCTCCTATGCACAGCCAAATTCACTGGCCCAATTCCCAGACGAAGAATCCAGGCTCAGGGCGGTCAAATGACTGGCCCTGCGGTCACCTGTTTCAGAGCAGAGCAGAATCCTCTTGTCAGAGTCTGGCAGAGACTGCCGCGTGCCCATGCTGGGCAAGGGGACAGAGCAGTGCCCGAGATAGACCTAGGCCGGGCCCTGCCAACACACTCGTGTGGGGGTGCGGATGACAAGATATGCCGCTCACGTCCAGTGCCAGGGGTGCTCTGAGAACTGAGGGAGGGGGCAGGAGGGGATGGGCACATGCACACCTCCACAGCGAAGGGTCAGGGAATGCCTGCCCAAGAGGGTGACTCTTCCTGGAGGAGTGAGACAGCCAGGCTGAGGTGACATTTTATGTGGGCTTCTTCTAGTCCAAGTGAAAGATGATTTGCACTCAAGCTAATAAATACAGTAGCAGTAGAAATAGTAACCTCTGCCATTTATCTGATTTTTAAAATTTGTGGCCTGTTTCCAGTATATTTAGATGATGTTGGGGGTAAATAAAACTACCAGCTATTAAAAAAAAAATCCTAAATTTCAGTGTTTTAACAATGAAAGGTTTGGAAGTTTGCTTCTCTCCCACAGAAGCCCCTGCAGACGCTCCTGGCTGGGAGGTGCACCCGGGCAGCCCTTCTCCAGGCTGGGCCTCGGGGATTCAGGATCTTTCCATCGTGTCCTGCTGCTGTGTGCTGTTTCCAATATCACTTCAGAAAAGGAAGAGGGAGCACATGCGGGCCTTTTTCTGGCTCTGAAAGTGACCCACAACTGCTGCTCACATTCCACAGCCCCATGGAGATGGCAAGGGACCCAGGAAATGCAGTTATGTTGGGTGCTTTGTGGATGGGCACCTGTTTAGTAACTGGGAAGAGAGAGAGCCTGTGTGCAAGCTCCATGTGGCTTTCTAGAGGAAGAATGGGTTGAGAAGAACAAGCCAGAGGCTGCGGGGTGGGAACACGCTGGTGCTCTCGGAAGGGAAAGGATTCTGCCCTGGAGGCTTGTTCCTCTCGGGCCCAAGGCCCTGCCCCTTCCATGTTTTAGGATGGGGCCCTCACAAAGGAAGGTGGCAACAAGCCTGAGGCCCGGGTGATGGGTAAGGACGCCCATCTTGGGCGTGGGCACCCTTCCCTGGAGTCCTTGAGCAGGCCGAGTGCTGCCTGGAGGGCCAGGCGCTGAGGGCACGGGGGTCGGAGGCCGTCTGCCCGTGCAAACGGCTCCCACATCCAACACACTTCCGTGTCCCCCTTTCCCCTTCCCGAGGCACAGCCATCAGTGTGGGGTTTCTGGGTGGCTTGACATCCACAAGGCCGGGAGCTCTGTGTGGGGAGGGATCTCCTCCAGGAGGCCCCCCGCCCCCGTATTCCTCCAGAGACCCCACACCCACTTGCTTATGTGTCAGGACTTGGCATGCAGCCACTCATCCGACCCCTGGCAGATACCTGCCTTCCAGGACAGGGACGGAAGAGCTCCCCGGGCCTCCGACCATGCCTAGCAGAGGTGCCTCACCAGAGCTACCTGGGCCCCTGGCTGAGCTACAGAAACACGGCTACCACTGCCAATGCTGTCTTGTATAATCTGTGCTCTAGCAGGACCTATTTCATCATGACATGGTGGGTCAGGTGCTATCCCACGAAGTTTTGGAGGAGGGGAAAACACGCAGACGGAGGGGAGTCTGGCTCTGGTCCTCGCACTGTCGCTCACCTGCTGGGTGAGTGAGGGCAGGTCTCCAGGCCTTGGACACTCTGACCGTCCAACCAGTGCACAGGCTGAAACAGAAGGCAACTAAGGTTCCTGACGAGAGATGGAGGGCGGGGGCCGGGGGAGGGAGAGAGAGAAAGAGAGAGAAAGAGAGAGAGAGAGAGAAGAAGAAGAAGGAGGAGGAGGAGGAGGAGGAGGAGGAGGAGGCGGTGGGGACGGCAGTGGAGGCAACATTCCTAACAGCAGAACACTGGTCGCCTAAAACCCAACAGGTTAGATTCGACATGGAAGGCATGATCCATAAAGGATAAATCTGACAAACTGGACCTCATGAAAATGGAATATACTCTGTGAAAGACCCCATTAAGAGCATAAAAGGCAAGCTACAGCCCAGGAGACAATACGAGCACATCACATGACTAAGGATCTGCACCTAGAATATATGAACAGCTCTCCACATGCAGCATTAAAAGAATATCTAAATGGAAAATGGGCAAAAGAGCCGCACAAACCTTTGACCTGAGATCAGCTACACGTGGCAAATAAAGCAGCACGTGGTGAGATCATTAACGGCATTAACTGTCAGAGAAATGCAGATACGAGCCACCCTGAGATAGCGCCTCACACCTTTCAAATGGTTCAAGTAAGAAGTAGTGACAACACCAAATGCTGGTAAAGATGTGGAGAAACTGGATCCTGCGCAGACTGCTGGCCGGAAGGAAAGGGATACAGCCCCTCTGGAAAGTGGCTTGGCAGTTGCTTTAAAACTAAAAAGAGGACTTAAAACTAAAACTAAAACTTAAAACTTTTTAAAACTAAAAAGAGCAACTGTAGTCCTGGGCACCCACAGCAACGGAAGCCGATGGTCTTGCACAAACACACACATGGGTGCTCACCGCAGCTTCACTCCTCAGAGCTACAAGCTGGAAACTACCACAAGTCCTCCCGTGGATAAACAGCTCAAGGGTGGTGATACACGGCATGGGACACTACCCAGCAACTAAGAGGAATGGGTTGCTGATACATGTAAAGACTCGGGTGAACCTCAAGGAAATTCTACCGAGGGAGAAAAGCCAATCTCGAGAGGACACGCTGCGCGTGATTCGGGGCGTGGGGTGCTGGTGAAAAAGACAGTCGTGGGGATGGGGAGCAGATGGCTGGCTGCCAGGGGATGGGGATGGGGGAGAGGAGAGATAGGATGAGGGGGCCTTGTGGGGAGCTGTCTTAGCTGTGGCAGTGGTCCCACAAAGCTGTGTAAGTGGTAGTAGTGCACAAGGCTATGCACAGACACACAGAGCATGTGCAGAGCTGGTAAAGCCTAGATGAACCAGCTTCTTGGTTTGGCTGCTGTACTACGGTGGTAAAATATGAACACTGGAGGGCAGGGGGCGGCTGGCAAAGAGAACATGGGACCTCCCTACACAAGTCTTTGCAACCTCCTGGGAACGCAGAATTATTGCAATGTAAAGATCTTAAGAAGCCCAGAGAGGGATTCATTGTCTACACCACAGTGGCCACACAGCAGAGGGAGATCATAACACAAAACAAAGCAAAGCCCCGAGGGCAAGGTCACTGCTGCCCACTCTGGTGGTGGGTGGGGGCAGGTTTGGGCCAGCTTGCAGAGGCTGCTGGCGGTCCGTCGGAACAGGCTCTGTTCTCTTCTGCTGGACCCGCAGCTGTCCACACTTAGGGAATGCATTTCCCAGGGGCCCTGGCAGCCAGGTTGGCCACGCGGCTCAGTTCTAAAAAGTCAAGTGGCCCTAACATATGCCAGTGCTCGGTTTGGGTCGTAGAACACCAGGCACATGTTCCTGTGTGTCCTTGCCTTTTAGTGAACCTGAAAGGCGCCCGCGGCCCAGCTTCCACGACGCAGACCATGTCCTAGGTCAGGTGGTGGCAGGGGAGCAGGAACAGTATCCTTGAGACACTGCATGGAGCCGAGCAGCCCTCTGATCTGAACCAGCCCCTCCCGAGCTCTGCAGCGTAAGAGAAGTAAATGTCTGCCTTCTTTACATCACTGTGTTTTGGGGCATCTGTGCTATAGCAACTTAGCCTTTGCTAAATGGAAAAAAAAAAAAAAAAGCAGGTTTGAAAACAGTACAAAGTGTGCTCACAGTTTTGGCAAAAAAAAAAAAAAAAAAAAAGACACACACAAACATGTCCATAGGAGAGTCTGGGAAGAAAGGCGGCAAAGTGCTCTGGTAATGATCTTCTGCTAGTGGGAATTAGGGATATTTTTTTTCCTTTGCTCATCCACATTATCTAATTTTCTATAAAAGGAACGCATGTACTCCTATAGTAATTAAGAAAGCCAGCTGATGAGGGAGATGAGAGCTGGGAATCAGAGAAGTGGAGCAGCACAGTTAAGTAACAACCTGCCCCACAGCGCAGAGGCTGACAAGGCTCGCTGGCGTCCCAGGCTGGCTCCCCAGCTCACGGCTGGCCCCTCTCACTGTCCCCCCTCCTCCCTCATTCCTCCCTTCCCTCCCGAGAGACAAGTGACTGTTTGTCTCTGTGGGGCTTGGGCAAACACGGTGCCAACGATGCCCACTGCTGGCAGGACCGCCTGCTCAGCCAGCACCAAGCCAGAGCTCGTGTGGTCCCGGAGGACAGCCAATCTCCAGTGCAAATTTCAAACTCAATCAGCACAGAGACAGGATGGAGCTGTTCTTGAGTAACTTATCATCTTAAAGCTGCCGAGGTGGTGCTTTACCTGGATATGCTCGTGAACCTTGCGGTTTATCTCCTCAAGCACTAGGGAGATAATGACAGGGAGCAGCCAACCTGCAATTTAAAATTCAACTTGAAAGTGATTTTTTTGAGGTTCTTTCCCACTAACTGGAGGAGCTGGGGTGGGGATGAGAGCGGGTGAAGGATGGCGGAGATGGGGGAAGGAAGCCCGCCTGTCCTAGAAAGTGAAGCCTAATTATTCCCCCAGCAGACACAGATGGACTACAAGGACTTATCCTGGATGCACATTATTGCGCAGGCTTGAACAAGCTCCGAGCAGGTGCTGTGCAATTGGCCTACCCTTTCCTGTCAAACGCAGGACAATTAAAGTTCACCAAGATCACCCTCCACAGAGATCATGCCAGCGGAGATGCAGCAGCTGGGAGGCACCCTACTTTGTCCTCTCTCCCAGGGACTCGATGGCCTGACGATGCCTCCCGTCAAGCTCTCCAGGTTCCAGATCTTGTGAGAATCCTTCTCTTCCCACCTAGGGTGACCCGACGAGGCTCTCGATTTAGCATCAGGCCCACACTCTGACAGCCTGGACGCAACGGCAAGTCTGCACATTAACACCGAAAGTTCATCGTTTTGTGCCGGCAGCTCTCGTCAGGGGTGTGAAGTAGAAAAATATCACTCGATACCAAAAGGCCACTTCCCAATTTAGTTCAGGAAAAAAAATCTGGACAACCCTGAACAGACGTCCTCATCACACTCTGCCTCTTCCTAACGACAGCCGCACTCACCAGCCATGGCCTGGCCGGCAGGAAGTACAGGTAAGCATGGCGCTGCTGAAGCACCTGCCACACAGAGCTTTCCAGGCTTGGGCCAAGAGCACTTCTCAGGTGACACACCTCAGCAGGGCGGGGACGGGGCCGCTGCCTCTGCAGAGGAGGCTTCGCCCACAGGGCCCGATGACCTGGTCAGTCTGACATGCAGCCCCCTGGCGTACCGCTGTGTGAGATCCTGTCCTGATTCCTTGTCTAGATGCTGAGGGGAAGCGCCATGTACCCCCTTGGGATGCAGTGCCTGGCACAGAGCAGATGCTGAGCTGGCCAGCTAATGATTAAGTCACATACGATGCCTCGATCTGGCCTAGAGGTCACATCAGACAGCCAAATAGCATTTGGGTGCTGTACCCAGTGGTGGCCACGTTCCCCTCTGTGAGAGGCACCAAAGGACAATTCTGGGGCCCAATGCCTTGCTCCCAGGGGCAGCATGGCTCCGAGCTCCCCTCGTGATTTGCCACGCTGGAACTGGTCCCTACCCACCTCCAGTCTCTACTTTCGCCGACTTTGGATCAACATGTTCTCTGGATTTTACTGGTTGACACACAAAGCCAGTCTCCCTCAGGTCTATCTCTTAAATCACCAAGCATTCACCCTTCCAGCCCTGCTCACCTTTCTAGATCTTGGTACATTTCCTTTCAGCACTTAGGACTGAAGAGCATGAATGCCAGAGACGGAAAAGGCTCAAGGCTCGCTGGCCCAGCCCTTGTGTTTTTCCTTCCGCTTTTATTTAGGGAAAAAAACTTTAAAATGTATATAACATATTGAAAAATAATACATAAAACATAGGGAGCAGAATGGTATCTATGCATCACCCACAATGTGGTTGCGATGCCCAGCCACAGTGAATGATCCACTCATGGCCAATCTTTTTTCATCTATAATCACTCCCAGCTTCCCCTTCTCATGGTCACGACCAGCCTTCACCTTACGACAGGAACAGAGTTTTACCAAGGAACAGTGACACTGTGGGCAGGGGGCCAGAATTCAGGCCCTGGCTGTGCATACCCCCCAACATTCTGCTACAGCCACACTCCACCTGTGCTGGTATTTAATATTTTTCTTTAATGGTCCCACTTTTCTGCCTAAATACATTTGTTTAAAATGGAAACTTTATGCCTTCCTGTGAATGGGAAAAAAGCACCATTTGTCACGAATGGAAGGGATCACTAAACATGCCATGGAGAGAACAATGTCACTAAGCAGAGACTCCTGCCTGCCTGAGGCTCTGAACTCAAGGCCGGCTCGCTCTCTCTCCTGAATGCGGAGGTTGGCAACGGATTAGACCCTTGGTGCCAACAGGGACTTTCTTGCATCTGGGGCAATCAGGAGGATTCAAACAGTTAAAAATCCAAACAGCCTTCTCACAAGGTGATCTACTGTTACCATAATTTCATCATTCCCCCCACCTACCCATTTCCACATCTCTGATGGGTGCTGTCAGCCAGCTGGTATCATGACGTACTTGCCATTTCTACGTGCTCCAACCTGTTCATACTGTCATCACTGCACACGACAATGCACACTGTAGTCCCCTGGGGGCCGGTCCATGTGCCATTTAAATGTCTTAGAAAAGATGGGCAGCAATGACACGAGCTGTTGTTACAGATCCTACGTCCTCAATTCTGGATGTTCTCAAAAAGCAACAAACAAGTGTCTTATGAGACCAAAGGAGGGAAGAGACCTGTGAGTCAGTGAAGCAGTGTTCTGTTCTGTTACCAGGGATCGTCTGTCCCCCACTAAACAATGAAACTCCAGGCAGCAGAGATTGCCAGCCCCCTTAGAATAGATGAAAGATGTTTCAGAGCCATGAAAGGCTGGTGTGACCGACTCATGTGTCACACAGGATTCTCATTAAGGCCTGTGCCATGGTTTAATTGGCAGCATGCTTTTCTTTCTTAATGGTTCAGGAAATAATGGTGCTTCTCATGAGCGAGAACAGCTTGAATGTGACGACCACGGTATTTAGTCTGGAATCACTGGCTGTATGGACATGTTCATTTTCGCTGCCTCTCATCACACCTCCCCAGACTGGGCACTGAAAGTAGGCTCATTTCCTGGAACAGGGGTTCTCAGACTTGAGCTCATAGCAGAGTCCCCCACAGGCTTGTTAACAATCAGACTATTGGACCCCACCCCCAGAGCATCTTCTTCGGTTGGTCTGGGGCAGGGCCTGAGGCTCTGTGTTTTTAACCAGCCCCCATGGTGCTGGACCACACCTTGAATGGCATGGTCTTATCCTTTCTTTTCCCTTTCACTAAATCCTCTTTGTCCTCAGCTCCTTTAACCCTGGTGGGGGTAGGAGGGGAGGGCCTGAGTGGTACTAGAACCCAGGTGGGAACCACCCATTCTTTTGGACATCTCAAGAAGGCAGTGTCTCTCTGGCAGCTTCATTGCAAAGAGAACATCTGAAGCATAGGCTGGCCTGGGAAAGCTCTAGGAAACTTCCCCTTCCTTCAAGACTTTCACCAGGTCAATGCTTCTTCATATAAACAGGTTATGGCTTTCAGTGTTGGGGTCAAAGCTCTGTATGAACTTGGCAGACGGCGCTGGAATCTGCTCATATTTAGAACAAAATATGGTACAAGCAAGCCAGGCACCCCTCTCATGCCTGCTCACATGTGTTCTAGCTGGTAACATGGGCAGATTCCTTTCCTTTTGGTATGTACGTGTGTTACTGCTTTAGCAAAAAGAAACATCTGTGCGCTTTTTTCCTCAAAAAGAACAATCCATTTTTCAAACTGCAAAAAAGTCTTTGAAATGGAGTATTTGCCAACACTGCCCTCTCTCCTAAAAGCAAGATGCAAGGAAATGTGTCCTCAGAACAATGTTTTAAATGCAGACATTACTAAGTGGTTTTTTTTCTTCAAAAGGGCCAGATCTGCTCACATGTTCACCCAACTGAATGTAGAAGGTGCTTTAAGAAACAGGAGACAAAGCCTTGTCCGGGGTATAAAAGGTTTACTGCTTATTAAAAAAAAAAAAAAAAAAAGTTATAAAACAAAACACCCAGCCTGACAATATGTATGAACATGGGCTCTTTCAAATGATAACGGCTCGTGAAAATGACTTAGAACACAGACCTAGGAGGATCAACTGGCCAGCTGCTTACAAGGACGTGCTGCAAATTTTCCTGATTCTGAGTTCTATAAAGTTCCTCTCTGCCTTCCACATACCAGTTATAGTGTGCAATGTGTCCCATCAACACAAGATGGAATCTGCTCTGCAAGAGGATTGGCCTTAACATACGACTTGCTGCTAGGAAAACGGGGCAGAGTGGCGGTACTGGCATCTGGGCAGTGAGGACAGTCCGAGCCATTGGTCTGCTTGTCTGGGAAGTGCTGGGTGGGGCCTGCAGGCAGGACTGGGGCTGGGGCCGGTCACTGCCGGCAGGTGTCATGGAAGGCTTCGAGGGTTCGGAAATCCCTCCACGTCGGGGGAAGGCCATCTTGTAGAAACTTCCCGCAGCGTTGGCACGGGGCCTGGAACAGCTTTATGTAACTTCTTAACCAGGTCTAAAAAGAGAAGTGAAGAGAGAAATAAAAGAAATGGGATCTGGGTGCTTCCAATGTCATCCTTCCTGTCAAGCCTAATGATCTCGAGGCCGGAGAACTCAAGTTGGCTGGGACCCAAAAGATGGCCTGTGATTTCACAAAGCCCTGCATACAGAATCCACAAGGTCATAATGCTGCTGATTTTCAGTTCTGGCACTGCCCTCCCCCACCCCCACCCCCACCCCAACTGAGGGAGTTTTTAAAATACAAATTCCTCCTCTTAGGGGCAGGAAGTGCTCTTGGAAGAGCAGCTATGCCCTGGAGCATGGCCTGTGGCTCGGGGCTGCACATAACCACGTTTTACTTCTGTGCCCTGTGGCTCCTGAATATGTGCACTGATCCTTGCCTTGTCCCCGGCCGAGGGGCGGGCATGGACACGTGTGGAGGAAGACTTTGCATTGATGACAATGTTCAAACTCTCCACTGAGGTCAACATACCTTCTTTCTAATTTGATTTCAGAGGTCACTGCTCACTGTCACAACGTGGCCCAATGCACCTGGGGGAGGGCAGGGACAACCTGGTGCCACCAAATAACATTATAAGCGGCAAATACACACTTGAGTGGTTCAGAGTGCAGAGTTCTCTCAGGCATCATACATAAGGATGAGACTCACATAACTCAATTCTCAAACTCAAGGAGATTCAATACCAAAACAAAACAAAACAAAACACACTGCCCCCCACCACCAACAAAAAAAACCCCAACCCACAACAATAGGCAAGTTAAGCAAGTTCTCACTGTGACAGGGGCACATGAATCTCATCATTTAATGTCGTCCTGAATTACATCGATGAGAGAAAATTGTTCTTTGAAGAGGTAGGTCGAGTGTATTGATACAAATCCTTCTATCTTCATCACAGCTGCCTTCATGGTGGCAGGCTATGGCCCATTGATACTGTCCCCCTTCTAAAGGCCAGGTGTTTGAGGGTTTGGCAATAAATGTGAGAAGGTTGATGGATCACTCAGCTAAACTATTTATCCTTCAGTGCTGATCCAATTCAAATCCTCCCCTAACCCCAAAGTCAGTTACCAAAGGGAAATCGGGCATGACAACAAGTTAGGTTAAATAGCAAGACTAGCTGCCCAGAAATGACTGTCAGCTGAATTGTCCTCTCGACACATGAAGAGCTGCTCTGTGTGTGGCCCCAGCTGAGTGCCTGGGTTTGATCATTCACCCTCCCCAGCACCGTGAAGCAGATCAATAAGTCGGGTTTGTGTCTTCCAAGAAATGAACTGCAGGTATTCTAAGAAGCTCACTTGCTGAGGCAAACCATGATGGGATGAAGCGGGTAAGCACTATTCCACCTGGCTGTCAACACTCATTTGGACTTGCTAACAGGTGTCTTCTGAGTAGGTCTCTAACTGGCAGCCTTCCTAGTGTGAACTGAAAAGGGAGTTTTAGCCTCAGTGAAAGATGGAGCCTACTGAGGTGAGAGCATGAAGCCATGTCTGCATGATGTGAAACACACAGCTGCCAGTTCTGCCAGGATCTGATGGAGCTGGCTGATGGGCCAGCTTGGGCCAAATGTTGGTCATGTGACAGATTTGGGCCGAGGTGTGCAGATGAATCGGCTTGAGGGGTGGCGGGGAATCCTGACTTGTAGTGTTTGCTGATTTCGTGGTGTAAACATTCTGGTTCAATTTCCAGGTATCATGCTTAAATAACCAGGTTGCAAAATTCTCAGCACTTAATAGGATGGCAGGAGGTGACTCCCATACACCAGTGCAATGGCTGTTTGGAGGGTCGTTCCCCATCCCAAGTTTCAACTCTGAAAATGTACATGTCTTGGGGACACTGCAAGATTTGTCTTAGTCACCGCTACCCACTCAGCACCAAGCACAGGGCCTGGCATAGATGAGGAGCTCAATAAATATCTATTGACTAAATCAATGTGGGGAACTGTGTTAGGAGATCACTTCTGAAACCACCATTTGTTCAGCATGACAGAAGACACCAGTTAATTAAGTGGGAAACGGTTTCTCATAAATCCCTTCCCGGTTTAAAGAAATCAGTTCTATGCTGGCCCATCTCCCATTACGAGGCCCTGGTGATCTAGAGACGGAGCAGCCACCTTCTGATCTGCTGGCTCGTACCTGGAGGGAGTCAAGGTTTCCAAAGGAGATTCGGCTCTTAAGGCCACTTACCATGAAGGATCTGACCACGACGTCAGGCATCTGTGGCAGCTGATAGTGAAGCAGGGCAGTGGTGGCATGGTCTGTCACCTGGAACCAAGGATAGCAACTGGAGTCAGAGGCCACCCGAAACCAGCACAGAGAAAACAAAACCAATGCGTTCTCTTGATAGGATAAACCAATCTGCTTCTGAACGTCTCTTGGAGAAAAGGACATCTAAAATAAAATCTCAAGTACAAAAATTAGTTAGCAGAGTTGGGGGCAGGGACCAGGGAGGAGGAGTGTTGTAGGTAGAGAGGACGCAAAGTATCCAGGTCTGGAGGCAAGAGGCGTGAGTTCCAGCAACTACCAGGCCGGGGATAGCCCCTGAGGGAGGGGTGTGGCCAGAGGCCAGCAGAGAGGGGAAGACGGGGCAGATCACAGAAATGTTCCTAAGCCAAGTCACGGCAGGGAACACAGCATGGATGCAGAGAAGCTTTTCCACCTGTCCACATTCGACTTCATCTTTACACCAGACCGATGTCCCTGGCAGGGTAACTGGTCTTTCTGTCCCTGCAATTTTCATTCTGTCTCACAATTTGTAGTTGTAGAGATTTTATGATTCCGTCACCCAGCATCTGGTAATTTCTGATGATCTTTCCTTCGAGTCTCACGTTTCCATTACTCTTGTTGAGGAGCCTTGCCACTCAAAGTGTGGTCTTCTCTTCAAAAGCTATGGCCTATTTCAGCATCCTGGTGGGTCATACCCACTGTCCCCAAACTCCAAGTAGGGGCCGAGGGCACGACTGCATTAGACCCTACTAGAGGTCCCAGTGACCAGAAAGAATGCACACTGGGCTAAAGTCCCAGCGCTGTCCCGCGACCTCTATCCAACTACTTAATGTCTCTGGGTCTCAACATCCCTTCTGAAAAACAAAGGAGTAGTCTAAGATCCCCTGTAGTTCTGCAATTTGATACCACAAGCTGCTAATGCCTGCCATTGATCTGCAAATTAATAGATGATACCTAATTTGACAGTTGTGTTCAAAATCATAGTTTAGCTGACTGTCCCTCACTGGGGATTCTTGTCACTATGAATGTTGTGATTAAAAGCCAAAATGAGGGGATCCCTGGGTGGCTTGGTGGTTTCGTGCCTGCCTTTGGCCCAGGGTGCCATCCTAGAGTCCCGGGATGGAGTCCCGCCTCGAGTAGAGTCCCAGCATGGAGCCTGCTTCTCCCTCCTCCTGTGTCTCTGCCTCTCTCTCTCTATCATAAATACATAAAAATAAATCTTTAAAGACAAAATGAAACAACCACACACACACACAAAAAAAACCAAAAAACCCCAGAACCCTACCAAGTAAATGATCAGTTTTGTTGAGCAGGAGTAAACAAACATGGGTCTACCTGGTGTAGGCTCCTTGGTTTTCTACCTGTCACAAGACACCATGTGACGTGCCGATGGACCTAAGCAGCAGTGGGGGGAAGCAATCCAGTGGAAGGAACCTGGAAGGGCCGCTCCAGGTTCCACATGGTAAGTGGCAAACTCACCAGATTCCCAGATGTCAGTTCAGCCAAGGTCAGAGAGGCCACACCCCAAAGCGTGAGGGTACAGGCTCCCTAACTTACAGAACCTGAGCCTCACCTGCCCTAAATAAATGGCCACACATGTGGTGCACCTCCCTTCCAGCCAGGCTACAGCTTTGCCTCTCATCTCCCCTCTGCTCCTCCCGATGCCAGATGAGTACTCTTTCCCTGCTGGACTTCCATGGCCTGCCTGGTGGCTGGAGAATCCACAAGACGATAAGCTCTGTGGGGACAGGCATCATGCCCATCTCGTTGATGTTACATCCTCTCAAGGCCTAGAACATCACCTAGCATCTAGCAGGTGCTCAATACATATTTGTTGAATAAAGAAAAAAAACTTAAAAATGTCCACTCACGAAAGGCCACATACCAGGGACATTTGTACTCGCTTTCTTGAAAATATAGCTACAGGTCATGTATCCAACATTGCTGAGAAATTGTTACCCAAGTGACTTTCAAGATAAGTGGTACTTATCCTTTCAAGCGCAGACTGGTTTTATTTTAAGCATTTCTGACAGACAGCTTTCTAAAATGAGCAATGCTTTTTTTTTTTTTTTAAACAGTAGTAATGATAATTTGGCAAGATGGTGGGTGGTGATCAGTGGGGTGAAATTATGGCTACAAAACACAGCAAAGCAAACTGGGTCGGTCCCTGTGCGTGGAGGCTGCTTCCTACCCACCCAGACCCCTTGCTAAATAAAACCACCCAGGCAAGTGCCATTTCATGGGAAATTTATAAAAGAAAGAATTTCTGGAGAATTCTTTCTGCAGCCCCTACTATTTATTTTACAATGCTTCTAACAAGCCTTGCCCTACACATTAGTGCTGTCACAGCAGGGATGCCAGGCTTGCTGGTGTGCCGCCGTCCCCTAGTTCTGGGTGTGCTCCTTCCTCAACAGCTCATCACTAGCCCCAGGAGTCCCCTGGGACAAGCCCAGATTCAGCCACTTTAGTAGCCTGAGCACCTGTCCTGGGGCCAGGTTCCTCAGTCACACTGGCCACTCAGAGGTCATGCCCCCAGGCTGGGGGTATATTGGCCTTTTTTGGCTGCACATTTTTTTTGCTTTTCTTTGTAGAATTTTTAACACGGAATATTTTATATGACCAACATATAAAATTCAGCAGCATAACTGAAGTGGGTGTATTCTCCTTGTTTTCATTTTATAGAAGAGGAGATGGTGACTTCCAGAGGTTGAGAAGATGGCTAGGTCACACAGCTAGTGAGGTGCAGCGGGTGTTTTGAGTCCAGACTGCAAGGCCAAATCAAACCTGGGCCATTCCTCCCAATGGGAACCCCCAGCCAGCAATGCAGGTTCTGAAAAGGCGCATGCCGCAGGTGCCCAGGCATCGTCTGCCCACACGTCTCAGCCCAGTGAAGTTGTTGGGAAGCCACAGTACAGACCAGAAATGCAGGCTGGGGATTTGTAAATGTGGTTGCTGGATACCTGGCTACTTGAGAGCAGAACAACTGAATGAACCAGAAAATGTGCTCTAGATCCCGCTCCAGATATGCCACATTGCTGTTTTGGCATCTAGCTCCCAGATAGGGCACCTAATTAGCTTCTCTTAGTCGGTTGGCAACCTGGCCAAATTTAGCCACTTTCTCAAAAGGTCCAGTATAAATTACTCCCTTAAACTGCCAAACGGTGGCATTTTTTTTTCTCGTGCTGGTATGATCATTTAATTTCCCATCACTAATGACAGACATCTTAATAGAAGGAAACAAAGCTGACCAGATTTGTTATATTTTCTTTCCCTTCCTCACAAACTTCTCCATTACTGGTTTTGGGGCTCCTGTGACCAAACTCCAAAGCACCAGGCTAGGCATGGCTGTAGAATGCGGGGAAAATTCACCCTACGATGATTTTCCTTTCCGTAAAAGCATTCTACCTTCACTGTTTTCTTTTTTTTTTTTTTTTTTTTTAAATTTTTATTTATTTATGATAGTCACAGAGAGAGAGAGAGAGAGAGAGGCAGAGACACAGGCAGAGGGAGAAGCAGGCTCCATGCACCGAGAGCCCGATGTGGGATTCGATCCCGGGTCTCCAGGATCGCGCCCTGGGCCAAAGGCAGGCGCCAAACCGCTGCGCCACCCAGGGATCCCTACCTTCACTGTTTTCTTGTTTTACAGTTTTCAATAACAAAGTGGTTTTTTCTTTTTAATTAATTTTTTTTCTTCAGCATCCAAGATGTTGAAAATAAAACAACAACAGGGGGATCCCTGGGTGGCGCAGCGGTTTAGCGCCTGCCTTTGGCCCAGGGCGCGATCCTGGAGACCCGGGATCGAATCCCACATTGGGCTCCCGGTGCATGGAGCCTGCTTCTCCCTCTGCCTATGTCTTTGCCTCTGACTCTCTCTCTCTCTCTGTGACTATTATAAATAAATAAATAAATTAATTAATTAATTAAAAAAAAACAACAGGCCTGGGGCAACAAAATATTTTTGCTATTAACTAATTTAATTTAAATCTACTCTGTGCTAGCCCGGTGGAGGCTCGGGCCCCACTGTAATGTAAGTACGGCTCATAAGATTCCATTGGGAGATGAAAGCCACCCAGACCAGCAGGGGAGGCTGACGATGGGCACTAATGCCCCTCAGGAGGAAGGGAGGCCATTCATCCCTCCAGTGAGTGCTGGTTAGGAAAGCATCGGAGAACAGATGAAAGCAGCCCCCGAGCCCATGGTAAGGGAGGGAAGAGAAGACAAGAAACAATAGCCAAACTGTGGAAGGAGCCTCGATGCCCTTTCGAAAGATGAATAGATAAAGAAGATGTGGTCTATGTATACAATGGAATATTACTCAGCCATTAGAAACGACAAATACCCACCATTTGCTTCCATGTGGATGGAACTGGAGGGTATTATGCTGAGTGAAATAAGTCAATCGGAGAAGGACAAACTTTATATGGTCTCATTCATCTGGGGAATATAAAAAATAGTGAAAGGGAATAAAGGGGAAAGGAGAAAATATCAGTGGGAAATATCAGAAAGGGACACAGAACATGAGAGACTCCTAACTCTGGGAAACGAACAAGGGGTGGTGGAAAGGGAGGTGGGCGGGGGGTGGGGGTGACTGGTGACGGGCACTGAGGGGGGCACTTGACGGGATGAGCACTGGTTGTTATGCTATATGTTGACAAATTGAACTCCAATAAAAAAAATAGTGTAAAGATTAAAAAAAAATTAAAAAAAAAAAAAGAAAGTAACAATACACCAGTGAGGACAGGAGAAGTACAGGCATGGAGAGACAGGGCCACTCACAAAGCTGTGGGGAGGGGTGCCTGGCTGGTTCAGTCCACAGAGCATTGCAATTCTTGATCTTGGGGTCATGAGTTCGAGCCCCATGCTGGGGGTAGAGCTTACTTAAAAACCACCACCACCACCACCACCACCAACAACAACAAAACCAAAAAGCAGTGAATAGCAGCCACACAGGGGCTTTGCCAAGAGGTGTCCCTTTTCACCTCCAAGCAAGGAACACTGCAGATGCTCTGGCTCAGTGTGGGTGCGCTTCCCCCTCTGGCTCAAGGCTGTGTCACACTGGAGAGTTACTCTGAGTAGCATGACATTCCCATTGCCCATCACAAATCCTAGGGGCTTTATCAATCTCACTTTCAGCTTCCTCTTCCTCCTCTGCTAACTTGGGTGTACTGAGATTCTGTCCCCAGCTCAAACAGGCAGAGAAGGGCTTTGGGCACCCAAACTGGCAAGGAACTAAGCTCTGGGGGAGAAAGGAATCTTTCAAGAAACAGCTGCCAGTCAACACTCTGGTGAAGGAGATGCCAGTCAAAACAAGACTCCCGAAGCTCCCCCACCATATTGTGTGCAAGGCTGACGTCTTCACTCCAGGACCTGAGAAGAGGGTGCTTGGGAGATCACGAGTTGTGTTGGCCAAAGCCAAAGCAGAGCTGCCTGTTAAGAGCTGCGGCCCCGCATGAGGTGGTCTACACCACTCAGCTTGGGAGGCATCGGGGCTTGGGAGCCAGACCATGTGGGCCTGAGTGTTGTCTGTTACTTATGAGCCACATGACCTTGGACAAGGATTAAATGTGCCAATTTAGGGAAAGCACTGAACAGCAGCACCCACTCACAGTGAGTCTTTCCCTTTCTCTTGCCCAATCCTCACAACCACTGTGGGAGGGCGCTGTGAGGAGCCTGTCCATTTCCGAGAGGGAGTGGTCACAGCAAGGTTAAGTGACCTGCCTACTCAGGCAGCTCCAGAGCAGCACACCCAGGCCACCTCCTCCCTTTAAAGGAATGGCCCCCAGAACTCTCAGGGAGGGAGGACTTCATGCCCCAGCTCTTGGCACTCACACGACTCTCCCTCTGACTCTTGCCTGCTGCTACATCCCAAATGCCCATCCCAAAAGGGCTGGACACGAAGCTCTCCGCATCTCATGAGTCTCTGGCCATGCAGAATGAGGGGGGCAAGGGGGCAAACACAAGTCTAAGGCTGAAGAATAAAGGGGATGCAGAAGAGAGAGGGTATCAAGACCAAATTCCTCTTCCTACTGGTGGTCTCTGGTCAGCTGCTGGGGAGAGAGGACAGGGGTAGGGCCAGCAAGGCTGAAGGTCAGCCCCACAGAGCCCAGGGTTCCTGGCGGCCACAAAGACCTTGTTTTTTTTTTTTTTTTTTTTTTTATCTGTTGGGGAAGAACAAAGGACAGAGTGACGGCATGCAGAAAAGGGGCAGCAGGACACAGGGAGGGGGCAGAAGCTCTCAATGTGCTATCATTCCTTGGCAGTTTACTCTTCTAAAAAGATGGTCTGGGGATGCCTGGGTGGCTCGGCAGCTCAGGGTGTGATCCCAGAGTCCAGGATTGAGTCCCACATCGGGCTCCTTGCGAGGAGCCTGCTTCTCCCTTTGCCTGAGTCTCTGCCTCTCTGTGTCTCTCATGAATAAATAAAATCTTGATAGATAGATAGTCTGTTGTACCGATCTTCCCCGACTCACGACAGGGGGTTACATCCCGATAAACTCACTGTTAAGTTGAAAGTGCATTTAATGTACTTAACCTGGCCTACCTTATGCGTGCCCTGAACACTTAACTCGCCTACAGCTGGGCAGAATTGTCCTGCACAAAGCCGATTTTATAATAAAATGCAGAGTATCTTATGTAACGTACTGAATACTGTACTCAAAGTGATGCACAGAATGGTTGCCAGCCTGGGGGTTGGTCACCTCATGGAGGTGGGGCTGGCCGAGTGCTGCAGCTGCTGCCTGGCATCATGAGAGAGGATCATACCACTCCCTCATTGCTAGCTTGAGAAAAGATCCAAATTCAAAATTCGAACTATCGCTTCTACTGAATGTGTGTCGCTTTCGCACCTCATAAAGTAGAAAAATCCTAAGTTGAACTCCTGTAAGTCAGGGATTGTCGATACTGCATTACTTGGTGGCATACGGCCTGTCCTTGGGGATTCCCGGGCTCGCCAAAGGCGGAGTCTTCACCTTGCCTATGTACGGGCTTCCAGGCCAGAGTGGAAACTGTGTGGAGCAGCAGAGGTGAGGAGTGCAGAGGTGAGATGGTGCCAGGCACCATCCCTCAGCTTCTGAAAGGAAGTCTACACTGGGGGCCAGGATGGGTGTGGTGAAGAAGCTCCCCAAGGTGACTGTGACGTTAGCAGCATTAGGGACCACGGATGAACAGGCTGCTGTGGGCTACTGCCTGCTTCCCACCCATGGATGCTGAGCCAGGCCTGGGCTCGGGCATTTGGGTGCCACTCTTCTCACTACACAGCACTGATGGCATCAACTCAAATGCTTGCCACACAGCCCGTGAGGCCCAAGGCCACCCCCACTAAGCCAGCAGAGCTGAGGCTTCTGTTAAAAGTGTATCCCACAAGATTAATAAGGAAAGTTAAGTACCCAAGTGTTTAGGAGCTGCTTATTTAAAAGAGCAGTCTGGTAGAAACCCAGATCCTGGCTTCCCTTCAGCCAATACCTGCTTCTATATACTCTGAAGAGAACATTCTCTCTGGCCTACATTAACATAACCAAAGGCGGCGTGCTGGGAAAGGTGATGTGGAGCTGTCAGGAGACCGGGTTCAGTCGTGGATTCATCACTAATTATCGGGGTGACCTTGGCTGCATCACTCTCCCCGCTGGCCCTGGGAAAGGAGCACAAGGCTGGGATCACTGGCGCCCCAGTGGACGCTGCTGCAGGGCCTGGACACACGTCCTGAGGGTACACCTGTTCTGAGCTCCACCCTCAGGCCTGCCAGGGTGACATTAAAGCCCTTTGTTCTTTTAAAAAGGATGAGCTGATCTGTCCCACTCCAGGAACCTACCCCCCTGCCCTGATGTGACCCTCTACCTCCCCCTGTAGTCCTCAGTTTCTGGACCAGCCACAAAGGGCTTGGAGCACCCAGCTCAGAACCGGGGAGGCTGTCAGCACAGTATGACTCTTGTGCTAGAAGCCTCTTCCCACCTTGATGGGCTTCAAAGAGACTCTGGAGCACAAGCCAAACATGTGCCAGTTGGTTGTACACATGCTGCAAGTCAAAGAATAAACAGGAACTACTTTCATTCACTGGATATACTTTAATGCTACATAAGGAGATCAGTCCAAGAGTCTGGAGTCTCTACTCAGGGTTCTGCCAAGGACGGACCCACCCTTAAGGAGAGGGGCCCTGGGAACCTCTCGGAATGAGAACATTCTCTGTGGGTCCAGGAGTCAAAGATGTGAACCTCGTGTGTTAAATGTTTAAAGAGACAGTAATCCCTGCCAGCAACACTGCTCTGAGGAGGAGCACTGGCTTTATGAAGAATATTTAAAACAGTCCCAGAAGTACTCATTCCATGAAAAGAGAAGCCATCATTATTTCAAAATGGGAATGCTATGAAGTCGGTCCTGAAAGTGCTGGGGGGCTGTGGATGATGGGGGGCAGGGCAGGGACATGCTTCTAAAACCGGGATAAAAGTACAGTAGAGCAGAAGCAGGCAGTTTCGTTTTTATTATGCGGCCCGAGTCTCTAATCTGTACCCTGGATTTGTATGCTGTGGGTTCACCGGGCCTGGAGGCCTGAGGAAAAAGCATCGCAGTCCGGGGGGACTGGGGATTACTCAGACAAGATCAATACTTCCCTCTCTGCTTGATGAAGGGGCCATCTGCACGGGCTTTGATGGGCTTCTAGCTGCCCCCTGGGGCTTGGCGGTGCTGCTGGGGGTAAGACCAGAGGCAGGGCTGTCCATGTGGGACTGGACAGGTGAGGATGGACCCTACTGCTCCATCTTGCTGGAGAAGTGGCCATAGTCTTGAGATCAAGCTGCCTGAGAGGGGTGTGAGGCCTTGTCTATAGAGTATTGAATATAATATACTAGGGCCTCCATAAAGGAGTTTTTGTTTGGTTTTGAGGGTTTCACTCCTATTTCTTTCTTTATTTTAAAAAAGATTTTCTTCCTTTATTTGACAGAGAGACAGAGAGCACAAGTAGGGGGACTTGCAGAGGGGGAGGGAGAAGCAGGCTCTCTGCTGAGCAGGGAGCCCAATGCGGGGCTCGATCCCAGGTCCCCGGGGTAATGACCGGAGCTGAAGGCAGACGCTTCACCCACGGAGCCACCCAGGTGCCATCCCCCCAATCTCTTTAAAGTGGCAGCCAAGATGCCACGGATGCCCTGAAGGGAAGCCCCTCAACTCCCTGGGTCCAAGTGCAGACTGCCTGCAGATTTTCTCCAGAGGAAAAACAATCACAATAAACCACGCACATGCCCAGAATCTGCAGGGAACTTGGAAACACTGTGGAATGGCATGTGAGGCCCTCGATGACCTGGGTCCCAGCTTTGTCTCCCTCAGGTCCATGACATGCTCCCACATTGCCAGCTGCTCCAAGGATCCCTCCCCATAAGCCTGCTCCCCTGAAGCCCTCCGGCCCCCTCTGCCTGTGCCTCAAGCGGCACCTGTGGACACCCCAGCCCTGCGCTTGCCTGTGACCAGGAGCCCTGCCTCACCCCAGGCTGTGGTCTCCGTGAGGATGAGGCCACGCTGGGCCTACCTCAGGGCATGTATGCAGAGGACAGTGCTCAAAGAGGTGGCTCTGCTCTGGTGCCACTCACCTGACAGCACCCTGATATGTAGACAGGATTCTATTGATTTATTTTTGGCCAGTGGTGTTAGGGGAGCAGAGTGAAAGAGGGATTTGGGAGTGGGAAAGTCTGGGGTCATGGGCCACTGCAGGGAAGAGGGTCTGGGTGAACAGGGAAACGCCAGAGTGGCCACAAGGGAACTCTCCAGAATCCCAACCAGCCTGAAGCTTCTGCCAAAGCCCTTGTGCAGGGCTGAGAGGAGCTGCACACAAAAGGTCCTTGACATTTCCCAGGATTAAGGAATTAAAGCTCTTCATTTAGATGAACGAAAGAGAGTTCAACACTTTCCAGATGGTAAAATGCCAGATTCTGTTGCTGGCTGCCAGCAAAGTCCAAGCCCCAAAGATACCTGAACTGTTCTGTACCCACTTGGTGTGATGTTATTTTCTGCAGGAACAGTCTTGCAGTTAGAGAAACACATCCAAAGACATCTGGGCTCCCAAGAAAATCCAGACAATCCCACCTACTTCCCTACCAAAGCCGAGGCAACTGTAGGGGAAAGATGCCGGTGTGCAGAGCAGGGTGCGGGGAGCCCTGCCAATGAGTTGGCTCTGCCAACACTGTGCCGGCTGCCTTCTGCCCAGGCCTCGCTGGGCAGGGAAACAGGAGGTCACCAGGGGGGCCGCGAGCCCTCTCCAGACATGAGGGAATGTTCCAGGTCCTGGGGCTGTGACTGTGTTGGGATGTTGGGGCTGCCTGAAGGACACTGCTGGGTGGTTGTAATTCTAGGTGCCTTACTACCTGTGTGGCTCACTCTCTGACCAGGAGTGGAGATCATATGCCTGAAGAAAAGAGGGAGGGTGCTGTGGTGGGAGTGTGTGGGGTGTTCATGGCAGCCGGTCTTTGGTTCGCTTCACAAAGATCACCTAAGGTAAAGTGGGCCACACGCACACACCTGGCCATGGACTGTGAGTTCCGTGCCTCTTTCCCTGACCAGGAGAGGAGCGGCAGCTGTCACACACTGAGTGCTTCCTCTGGGCAATCATAGAGCTCAGAACTTCACGTGGAACCTTCAGAGTACACACCCCACGAGGCAGGTTCTATTACGTCCCCTTTTTGTGGCCAAGGGACCTGAAGCACGGAGAGGGGCTACATCGCCAGCTGGCCAGTCCACACAAGGCAGAGCTGGATGTACATCCAGGCCAGTCTGATGCCAGAACCTGAGTCTTCACATCTGTGTCCACGATGAAGAGACCACGGAGAGGCAATGGTGGAAACACGAGGAGGCATGAGGAGTGATCATCAAGGTGAGAGACTGGTGGGAGGAGGAGAGTTTCCTAAAGAGAAGAGGGTGGTCATTGCTGATAAGCACCTGAGAGCAGTGTCAGGTGAGCCCCAGACTAGAAGCTCACCTTACACTTCATGCCTGTGGACTCAACCTCACCCCGTTTCTGTGAGGCAGGTACTCGTATGATGTCCATTTTACACATGGGGAGACTGAGGTGAGTGAGACCACGTAGGAAGCGGTGGTTGGCTGGGGCCTGAACACACGGCAGAATGGATCTCAGCCAATGCCTCTCAGGAAAGGTCACCATGGGGAATGTGGACTGGGGCCCGAGAGATGGGGGCAGGCCCAGTGCTAGAAGCCACCCTGTAGTGCGACACAGCCTGCTGGGCTGTGGGAATGGGGACCGGGCAATGGTGGCTGGCCAGGCTGCCCAGAAATATTTGCTGGATTCTGACCTGGGCTGTACCGAGGCTTGTGTGAGCCCTCAGGAAGAACCAAGCTCTGGGAGCAAGACGGACTCCTCTAAGGCAGTGAACCAGAAACCAGTAGGGTGGGCGCAGCCTTCCCGCTCCACTTGAATTGTGAATCTGGCTATGTGTGGGGACCTGAACTAGGCTTTTGGTCATTACCACATTCAGCGGTGGTGGATGGAGCCTTGCAAGCGGAGGGTATTGGGGTATTGTAAGGGG
Source organism: Canis aureus (assembly GCF_053574225.1). Lineage (NCBI taxonomy): Eukaryota > Metazoa > Chordata > Mammalia > Carnivora > Canidae > Canis > Canis aureus. Next base: position 8,781,499 of record NC_135626.1, read on the forward strand.
AAAACCAACGATCCACTCTATTCTGGATTTAGAAGCTTGAGAATATTCAAAGCTGCCCCTGAAGAGAAAAGGTGGCCATAAAAGGAATTCCAGCAGGAGGGGGAATGGACAGATCCCTCCCTGCCATCCTCAGGGCCCAGGGCCCCTGGGGGCTCACACTCACATTTTCCTTCTGCTTATCCAAGTTGGTCAATACAGCCCAGCTGTCAGCTTAGGGAAGGCTGGTGTTTGGAATGATCCTGGGATTGTGGGCCACCTCCCAGTCCCCGAAGTGCACCGACAGCCTGACACTGGGCTCTGGCAGGCCTTCCTCCTGCACTGCCCTTTGTCTGGAGTCTGCCCACTTGGTCTCACACAAGACAGTGGTGCCCTGGGTTTTATCTGTCTGGGGGCAGCAATACACACTTAGGAGGTGGCAATGGGATGCACAAAAACATAGAGCCAGACGCCACCAAATCTGGTCTATAAAACTAAGTTCTCCTCCCTGAGGAAAGTTATTCAGCATCTGAGAGGAAAGGGCACTTGTCAGAGCAACGGTATCTGAAAAAAGGTATCTGTTATCCTTTCGACAACATAAGAGACCCCTTTCTGGGGCCTGCAGAATCCTCCTAGGCGTGGGGGCCTTGGCTGACCTAAGCAGGGCATCAGGTGAGGGAAAGGATGGGGATGTGGCACTAGGGCTTCAAACTCTGGCTACAGCCACAAGTGCTTCCAGGTCTTTGTGGCACTTCAGGAGGGCTTTCTGAAAGGAACGTAAATGAGCCACTGGGGAGAAATTTTAGATATTAGAGAGATGGAGATGGAAAGCAACTATTTATTGCGTCTCTTTGGCGATGTTGCGATGCTGCAGCAGATACACATACTCCAGAGACACATGCCACACAGCCTCATTCAAAAGAGGTAGTCTTGTCTTCTGGGAACCATCCTTCATTGGGATGGCTCCCTTTCCAGGGACCTGGGATTAGTGACAAGTGAGGTTTATCACATACTACTTGGACAGGCACTCAATTATGGTAGGTGTTCAATGCATCCAAAATTTCTGATCAGTGACTCTTCTACAGATGACTCCCTCTCTTATATGGAAAAGCCCTGGGTGGCCACTCAGTAGACAGACCCCAACAAAGTCTGCACGAGTCGGAGGCCAGTCTCCAAGTATGAATGAGGGAGGGAACGTATGAGTAAGCGAATACCGGAGCAAGGACACAGTGGCAGCCTGCCCAGAATGCCGTCTGCCACTGCTGTCCGGACAACCCGCCCGTCCACAGCGATGTTCTGTGATGGCACAGCCCCGAGAGAGCCACTCTTCCCACTGATGCCTCTGGAATGATGACTCTGAGCTGGATGTTCACCGGTGATGACTCACGTGCTTCCAAGTGAAAACACTACAAAGGACGTGCCAGCCCTCCTGGTACTGCCTCTCCCATCTCCACCTGCCTGTCTGTGGCTGCACATGCTCCCCACCTCTTTCCTCAGCGTCCCTGCCAAGACTTAACGCAGTAAGTAGCTGCAGATTTTCTCTCACTTTTCCTAAGTTCCTGGATGAAAATGCACAGTGTTTTGAAATGAGGAGGTTAAAGATCAAAACAGTGACTGCCCCTGCAGAGTTTAAATGTCAGAAAAATATGAACACGCCTGAAACCCTTCCTGGCTCTTTGTGTGTCTGCCCTTTCAGATGCCCCCCTATTTCTAAGTCCCATTCTCTGAGTCTGCTCTGCTGGAAACACGCTGGCTATAAAAAGCCTCTTCGCCCTAGGATGAAGTGCACAGAGCCTCTGGGGCACCGCAGTAAATGACGGGAGCCTGTCAGCAGCCACGGCCCCACAGCAAGCTGTCCCCAGCCCTCTGCCGCTTCCCTGCACCGGGGTAAGGGGTCTAATGAGGAAGAGGGACAGGGCTTGCTGACAGTCCCCACTGCAGACAAAAGGCAGGCCTCATTTAGTTTCACGTGGTGGGACTTGTGACAGGGCCTTATGTGCCTGTTTTAACCCAGGGAGTCCCGCAAATACGGCCTGAGGAGAATGTGACAGGTGTGTGTTTCCATTCTCTTAGCTCCTGGCATTCTCTTCCATGAATAAAAAGGCGAGCATAAGCTGGGGCTGACTCTGTGAGGCAGCCCTCCTCCCACCATCCTGCTTTGTCACACTGAGGGGAAAGACCTGGGAGGGGTCCCACCTTCCCAGCAAGCCTCTCTGTGGCCGCCACCATTGCTGCTTGTGAGCAGGAAAACACACGCAGTCCACAGTGATTGCGACCACATAATGAATACCAAAGAAAGGCAGTCCTGGGGTCCTACACCACAGCAATGCTGGGAGAGAGTTCCCCCAACTGTACTAGGAGGGTCGGTGCTGGTGGCCTGGACTCCTGTCTTGGGAGTTGGGGTGCAGGTCTGGCACCGGTTGCCAGGGTGAGGACGTTCGGGTACAGTGTTCTGCTGGAGAGATCCCTTCCCACTTGACAACAAGGACCCTCCTTGGCCATGTCACTTTAGTCTGAAAGAGCACCTCCCTCCTGTTCCAGGTTGAGCCTTTCTGGACAATGCAGACAACCAGGCCTCCTGGTCCACACACATGAGTGTAAGCAGACAGATGACAGGCGGGAGGGGATGTTTACCACACGCTTGCAGTGTCTTTGTGGGAAATGCTCCCAGGAACATCGATCAGGACACCAAAATTCCAGTGGGTGGACAAGAAGCAAATAGGATTTCTGAGAAAAAGCTAAGACTAAAAAGCAGAGTTAGAAATGTTGCCACCTAATCCTTCTCTTCTGGCATTTTGAGTTGGAAATGCTAACCACCAACCCATAAATCGCACCAGGCCTTTGGAGTCTGCCACAGATGAAGCGGTCCCAGCTTTGTTTTCATTGTGCAGTCTGTCCCCTGTCCACCAACGCGGCCTGAGGCTAACAGAAAAACAGGCACTGTACTGTCCTGCCCTTTCATGAGGCCACACTACCTGTCCTCCATCCTTCCCACCAGCATCTTTGGCAAGGCAACGACTTTCTTTTAAACAAAATCCCAAACCCCTCCTGTGTGATGATGATTAGTTGAAAGCTTTACCGATGAAGGATGAAGCTTAATTCTGTACTATGTTATTTTCCAGTATATTCCTTCCTTTGACAGCAAAAAGACGTTTTAGTAGGAAAGACAGAAGACTCCTTAATTCACTGACTCTTACCTGCCCCTAGAACAGGAAAAGGACTTCATTACCTGCAGTTAGTTGTAATCAGAGAGCACTATCTCCCATCCCCAAATTGTGGTTCTTTAATTGAGTACAGGTCAGTATCAGGTCAAGTCCATTTAGTTAAAAATAGGTGAAGGTAGGAATGCTGAAGGAATCTCAGAAAGGGCTCTGCCCACACACAGACAACATGCCATTCACCAGGGGGGTAAAATCCCATCCCAACAAACACATCCACTCTCACTGCTTCAAACACATCACACAGACTGCGAGGGAGAACCTGGCCGGTGCGCCCACGTCTCTCCGACTGAACTAATACGAGTTTTAAACCCTGCTTCAGTGTGTGCTTTAAACAAATACAGAGAGCGCTTGGCAGGTTATTTTTAGGGGAGGTAGAATAAAAATACAGTACTGTCTCTCCGCATCCATGCTTCACCAAATCTGTATTTCACACATTTTACAACTTCCTAATAAACTTTCTGCTTGCATTCAAAAATACTTAATTCTACACAGAACATTAAAAAAAGGTATCTCTGCAAAGGCAAGCATGTGCAAGCCCCTCCCTCACAAGGGGTATTTGAATGGAAATGAGGCCATTGTTAAAAGACCAGTTCCGGTTGGCAGTGCTCTTGGCTCCCTGAAGCCACTGGCTGCCTCTGTGGGGCCTGGAGGAGGTAAGTCACTGCAATACCTCAGAGGACACGGAGATAAACCCAGCTAAAAAAACAAAACTGCTTTAATGTTCCTCACTACTAAAGCAAAACACGATGTGGATAATGACCAGTGTTCTCTTTAGGATGCTTTTCCACCAGCTGCTGGGGAAAAAAAATGACAAAAGCAGTCAGCACAAAGTTATTAGTATTTAAGGCTGAGACTTTAGGTATGCCGAAGAAGTAAATGCCTCAGGTATATGGTCACTTAGATAAGAATGCCAAGATTCAAATGTAGCTGCCTGTCCTAGAGCCTACCTATGACCACATACACCTTCCGTTCAGGCTCCTGACTGAGGGTCGGAGGTGATTTTCTCCACTATGCATCTAGCTAGTTCAGCTGAGTAAAGGAGTGTTAGAAGAGTCAAGAGGATTTTGTTTTCAGGATAAACTTGATTTTGGACTGGAAAGGTTGCAAAGATGGTGCGCACAACTCCCATGTATCTCTAGCCCAGTTTCCCCCACTGTTGACACTTGTCATGACCTGGGACCTTTGGTACAGCTAAGAAACCAACATTGGTTACTTATTAGTGACTACGCTCATTTTCTCATTAACCTCTCTTTCTGCTTCACGATAGCATGTTGCATTCAACTGTCATCAGATCGTGAAGTTTTAATGCTTTCACAGGCTTCTAAATGTGTGGCGTTGGGCCTCATACTTCTCTCCTAGCTGTAGGCATCCGTCCTCGGCCTAGTCTTTCATGGTGAGGGGTCTAGGGAACAATGTGAAGTGACGTATTAAACACCATTAGAGAGCTGGTCCATTATGCTGCTTTGATACAGGAGCTCTACACTCACTGCTTAATGGGGACGGGGTTTCCTTTTGGGATGATGAAAAGGTTCTGGAACTAGATGGGGGGGCATGTCCCACAACATTACAGAAGTCACAGAATTGTGTTAATTTCATGTTATGAGCATTTCACCTCAATTAAAAACAGCCTGCTGCCTGGGAATCTCTCCTTGTGGCTTTTCAAATGACCAGTTCCTCCTCATGAGCAGCCAGTCTCGGTTTAGGTCCTGCCCACTACAGGCCTCCTGTGACCGCCCCAACATCAGGAACCCCTCCTGTTGTTCTTGACTGCAGTCCTCGAGGTAACTCTCTGGAGTTACCTTCCTTCCCTCCCTTCCTGTCTGTCCGCTTGTATTCCTGGCACCCAGCATCGTGCCTGGCCCTTGGCAAAGGAGTTCCGTAAGTGATTGTTGCTGGGCTGGTTGGGGCACTGAATGAAACCACAACCAATCCCATTGTGTGTGCTGCTGGAGGAAAGCAGGGACAGAGGGAGCCCTCATAAGCCCCAGGTGCTGAGCTGCTCTGGGTGCTCTGGGAAAGGGCCCCTCTTCTATGATCAGAAGCTGGGAAAGGATTTTCTCTAGTCACATTTCTTCTCACATTTCTGAAATAGCCTTACATGGGGAAGCCTTACATTGGAAAAAGATGTGGGCAGTGTAAAGTGGGGGTGGTGGTAGGATGAGGACAGGGCCAGCCTGCCTCCTTCAGCCCATACTAGCACCTACGGAGACCACAGGGCTCTAAGCAACTGAGCTTAAATACCAAGTAGGCTTGGAACAACTCAAAAGCCTCTGTGTTTTAATTTTTGGTAAAGTATGATGTCCATACTGCAAAATTCACCCTTTGTTGGTGTGAGGTAACAGAAAAAAATGCACACATATTTTTTTTTTTTGATCTGTCCATGGTTCCTGGCATAGAGCTCCTGAAACCCTAATAATTTCCTAAGTGGTAAGAACACTAGGGACACCCCTTGTTCTAATGAGGCGACTCTGGGTGGGCACCTGGGTGGGGGCTGGTCACCAGAAAGGCCATGCCATTATTACAGTAATTAGACACTTAGAATTTTCTCCCATCCCCCATCTTCCAGGAAGGGGAGTGGGGCTGGAAACCGAGTTAATGATCAATTATGTCTACATGAGGAAGCCTCCTTCAAATCCCAGCACTATGGGCTTTGGAGAGCTTCCAGACTGGCCAACACACCACTACAAGAGTGATGATGCACCCCAACTCCATGGGGACCAAAACTCCTGTGCTAGAGGCCCTCCCAGATCTTGCTCTATGTGTCGCTCCATCTGGCTGTTCATCTGTATCCTTTATCATGTCCTTTAATAAACTGGTAAGCCTAAGTAAGCATCTCCCTGGGTTTTGTGAGCTGCTCGGGAGGACCGACAGAACCCAAGGAAGAGGGGCATGGGAACCTCCGATCTACTGCCTGTAGGACAGGCAATAACCCAATTTGTGACTGGGGTCTGCGTCTCTGGGTAGATAGTGTCAGGCTGAGTGAAACTGTAGGACACCCAGCTTGTGTCCTGTTCCTGTGGGGCAAACCCCAACGTGTTCGGTGATCAAGAGTGAAGTATGGAAATTCACTGGAAACCTCCCCTCCACAGGAAGGAAAGTACAGTTTCCCTCTACAGTAGGTGTACAGCTCTGTGAGTGTGGGAACATGATCAGCACCACAATTAAGACACAGAATACTTCCATCACCCAACACATTTCCTCCCACCCCCCACTGGGGACAACCTCCTGCCCTCAGTCCCAGTGCCTGGACACCACTGATCTGATTTCTGTTCCTAAGGTTTCATCTTTTCCAGAATGTCATATAAATGGAGTCATACCATGCAGCCTTTTGTGTATGGCTTTTTTTCAGTTTTTAAAAAGCTTCTAACTTGGGGATCTCTGGGTGGCTCAGCGGTTTGGCGCCTGCCTTGGGCCCAGGGCGTGATCCTGGAGTCCTGGGGTCGAGTCCCACATCGGGCTCCCTGCATGGAGCCTGCTTCTCCCTCTGCCTGTGTCTCTCCCTCTCTCTCATGAATAAATAAATAAAATATTAAAAAAAAGCTTCTAACTTAAGACCAATGTTTTCACCTTTGAGCATCCATATTTCCATTACTGCCTCTTGAGTAAAAAATGAAAAGTAAAGCTTACCTTCTGGAATACTTGATAGTTGGATTTCGACCATATATCAAGCTGGAGGGAAGGAGAAAATATCATGAGCATCAATTTTAGAATTGTAGACTTGGAGAGATGACACTGGAACTACTGCGTTCAGCTTGAAATAATAAATGTGATTATGGAATAACAGAATCATGGCATCGCATGTGCATATTAAAGGTCTTGCCTGAATTTCTTCTCTCTTCACCAGAATTTCCACTCTACAAGGAAATCAACAGAAGGAATATAGGGAAGTCAGCATCAGGCACTTGTTCCACAGCCACATGAGCGGAGTCCCTGGCTCCCTTTTCTTACCTGGGCTCCTACCATGGTTTCCTTGCATGCCAATGTCAATCCTGTCTCAGGATCTTTGTACAGATTGCTTTTTCCCCACAAACCCTCACATGGCTCCTCCTAACATTCTTCAGTTCAAACGTCACATTAGAGAGTCATTTCCCAGTTACCTTGTCTAAAATATTATTTTCATACCTGTTGTCTTATCTTTTCAAAAATTTGAAATTTTTATTGCACTTAAAACCACCTGGAACTTTCTTTTGCTTGAGTTGTCCTGGTGTGGGCCCAAGCATATCATAAGCATCAGCAGGTCCCTGCTGAGTGGAGAAAAACTAGCAGCTCCCAGTTGCTGAGCACTTGCTCCACACCAGACACCCAACTACGCCCTCCACACACACTCAATTAATCCCTAGAACAAGCCAGTGGCTGGTCCCACTAGCAACCTTACTTTCCAGATGATGAGACAATGTTTCAGAGCCATTTAACTGTCCATGGCAATCTGGAGAGGCTTTTTATGGATGGTATGGCCTGGCAGTGCTTAAACTTGGCTGGCATCAGAAGCTGCTGGGGGAATTTTTGTTTTTTGTTTGATATATATTCCTTGGTTTCTCCCCTGGAGTGTCTGAATCAGTAAGTTTACAGTGGGCCTGAGAATTTGTTCATCTGTTTCAGCTTTGTTCCCTCATGGTGGTGTAACTGTGATGGCTAGTCAGGCCAGGGACCCTTGATCTAGGGCACCTCTAGTTCACAAGGGAGTAGGCTGGAGGTCGTGGTTAGGGCTCGGAGTCAACTCAGTCCAGTCTTCCTCTGGCCACACTTGGTCTTGTACAGAGCATGTCAGTGGCTTATTCTGACCAAAAGGACGTTTGCTTTAGTTTTGTATGGTAAGTCGTCAATGCATTCTCACTGTTTTGTGAATTTATGAGTTAAGTATAGCAAAAACAGAATTGTCCCCAATACAGTGTTAGAGGATAGCTCAAGGACAGTGCAGATCAGAAGAGTCAGTATATCCCATGGGTACTAACAAGTCAACTGCAATATATGAGTTCCAGAGCTGAACAAATTAAAACACTTGCTCAATGGGCCTCTTGGAACCAGCCTTTGGGGTTGGCCAGTGGTCAAGGTAGAAACCTGGGATACGACTGTATGGTCTATAGGTTGTGTTATCGATTCTGGAGCACCTGGGAACACGAGAAACAATCACACGGGAAGGTTCCTCTAATAGGACAGGAGTGAAGTGTTTGTTGCACTTGACAATGGTTAAGTTTAGAGTTCTGTTTTTGTTCTGAGGAAAACACCAAAACCTGGTTTGTTGCAAATGGTCCTTGGAATTGAAAGGTAGTCTGCACACAGGCATTCAGTTCTCTCTGGCTTCTTCCTGCTCAGAATTAGTTTCATGTGAACTGCGCTGTGTTTGAGAACTTTCAGGCCACGGAGGAGGTTTGGATGATTCTGAGAAGGTCCCTCTGGACTCCAGCAGGGCTGCTGTTGGAGAGTGCCAGGTTTAGCTGATCCAAGCCCAGGAGAAGTACTAGAACTCTGCCTGAAGGTTCATGCGAATGGGTCCACTTCTCCCTCTCCCCTCTGGTGTTATCATCTTGTTCCTGGATTTCCAGAGAAGCCTCTGCCTCTAATTGATCCCTCTCTCCTACTCTGGCTAACCTGCTCTCCAGAAAAGTGGCATCAACTTTTAGTCACTGGACCCCACCCTCGCTCCCTGCCTTAAGCCACTTGATCAAAAAAAAAAAAAAAAAAAAAAAAGGCTTTAAGTATTAGAATTTTAATTTGGTAGGTGAACAGTTTGTAGGGGGGAAAAGTGACGTTACCTCCAGATAACGCTGAAGGAAACCTCAAAAGAAACAGAAGGAATTTCCCACATTGTCAATTCCGCTGAAGAAAACTGCTGGCCGGCTGGTCATTCCAGGGAGAATGCGAATTCCTACTGTGTTCCCAGTGCCGCAGTGGAGCCTCGAGCTTAAAAATGCAGCACTTAAAGATTATTCAGAGAGTGCAGAATGAGTAAGAATGATATTTTGTATCCCTCAGTTCTGCCAAATCACCACCAAGATGACGGGGAGATGCCAAAGATTCGAAATCTAAATTTTAGGAAGAGTAATATCATTGTCTCAACTTGGAGCTAGCACAGCTCCCTTTCCATCTGAAGCCCACAGCTGTTTCTTCGGAGGTTCTCCACTGTTTATCCTTCCTGCCTGTTCCCACCATACGTAGGCAGACCAAGACATAAACATGGGGCCACGGAGAACGAGAAAAGGAAGAAGCTGCATATAAACTGAAAAGTTATAGTTTTTATTTAAAAGAGACAATTATTAAAAAAAAAACAAACCAATAACCAACCCCAACTCTTCAGTATCTGCGGAATGTTTTAATAGAGAAATCATCTAGGGAGAAACGTGGACAACTTTAATTAAGAGTGGACTCTCCAGCCTAATTGTTAGCTTCTCAAAACACACCAAGCTCATTCAAAGTGAGCATGCTGCTCTTTTCTGAAAGGCGGTTTAAATATATAATTCAGGGCCCTAGGGAATAGCTGCAGCCATCTGGGGCAGAAGGATGTTAGACGATATGCCCTACGTACCAGGTGTGCACGGGTAAGAATGGGAACTGGTAACAATGGGCTCCCCTATTGCCGCGAAGGCGCAGCAGGCGGTTTGTACTCGATTTTCTGCTAGATTTATGCCAAAGAAAGCCATGTAAGTGAGTGTTCTGGAGTCAGTGCTCTGCATTTCCTCAGGGCCAGGAAGATTTCAGAAATTCATTTCAGGGAGCCGGGACTGATCCAAGTGAATATTTATTAGCTTCAGCTTATTTGCTGCAAAGGCAGGCATGGCTACCAATTTATTTTTCCTGGCTGTGATATTCAAAAAGGATCATTCTGGAAGCTGTAAACTTTCAGCCTGATGAACAGGAAATTATTCTGAACTACAATGTCAGGGAAAGAAAGTAAAGCACCTCTCAGTATTCTGGGCAAACATTAGATCTTAAAATGGAAAAGCCAACCTTATGGTAATTGGTGGCTGAATCTGCAGTCTTAGGAGCAGCCTCTGGGACTCTGGGGATTGGAATGAGTATTTTGGGGGTAGGAATGTGTTCTATTCTTGGGTAAAATGGAAACAAACCCCACAGATAACCAATTGCTCTAGCACAGACATATTTGCTCTCAGGTTAAACATCAAGATGTCAAAGGGCCTCTTGACTAATAAGAATGGTAACAATCAAATTGACTTACTGGAAAGAAAAATTAGAATGGCCCACTATCAGAAGGCAAGGGCATGCCAGCTATGACAATGACCACTGCCATCAGCATCGCCAGCACACCCATGAGGGCAGACACCATTCACTGAGGACAGTGCATTTGGCCTGCACTATACCTGTGTTAACTTTTTTTAAAAAAAATATTTTATTTATTTATTTTGAGATAGAGAATGAGTGAGGAGGGGAGGAGCAGAGGGAGAGGGATAAGCAGATTCCCCGTTGCGTGCAGAGCCTGAGGACACAGGGCTGTTGCATTCTCCCAGACATCTGGATGAGGATGATGAAACCATCCCCAACTCCCAGATGAGGACACAGAGGCTCAGAGAAGTTAAGTAAAATGTCTAACATCACACAACGAGGATGTGGTAGAAAATTCAAAACCAGCTCTGCTGCCACAAGGCCCAGACCTCAACCTGGGAGGAAGATGGCCTTTCAGCTAGAATTCAGGAGGGCTGACTTCGAGCCCCCCTGCCCGACAAGCAGTGGCAGTTGTTGTGGTTGGGGGGTGGGGTGGGTGGTACTCTTGAGGAAATTCAACATGATAAATCTGCTCCGAGGCCTGCTCATGTGACAATCATCACCCCTGAAATTCACTCAGCAGCCAGTAAAAATTCTGGCAGCTTCTCAGAAAGTTACCGATTCTTCATTTCAAAAAATAGTGTAAGATACCATCAATAGTCTAAAATTGACAATTCCAAATAAAACTCATAAGCTTCACACAGGCCTTCAATGTTTAAAACTTCTATTTATTAGCATCTTCACCTTGTAAGGTGATGCGTCCATAGGGGCAGAGGGCCATAAACCAGCAATGGTGGCATGTTTCTCCATGATAACCCAAGTTTTCAAAACCATAAGCTTCTGGGCAGCCCGGGTGGCTCAGCGGTTTAGCGCCGACTTCAGCAGAGGGCCTGATCCTGGAGATCCAGGATCGAGTCCCACGTCGGGCTCCCTGCACAGAGACTGCTTCTCCCTCTGCCTATGTCTCTGCCTCTCTCTCTCTGTGTCTGTCATGAATAAATAAATAAAATCTTTAAAAAAAAAAAAAAAAACATAAACTTCTACCTGGTCACCTTCTTAATGTACACACTCCTCCCCGGAGAATAGAAAAGTGAGTAAGTCTCCCCAAAGAACTAGTGTTACAGGTCTGTTGTTCTTCAACTTTTCACTTTCGATCAGGACAGACATTTATTACTAGAAACTGCTGAAAGCACAACTCAGGGCACTGTCGGTGTGCAAATTAGACCGGAGTCCCCTTCCCCAGCTTTTCCCCCTTCCCCCAGAAGGAACAAGAGGCCGCTTTTCTGAAGGTCGTCTGAACAATTTCAAAGGCTATAACAAATCAAAATGTTCCCTGCATCTAATATCAAACGGGGCTGATGCCAACACTTATTAGAGAAATCAGATTCCAGCTTCCCCAACCCCCTCGACCCCCCCCCCCCCCCCCAGACACACACACATCCAACTTTGAAGTGGGAAGAATGCAGGGATCAGAAATTACCCTGGAGACAGCTCTGGCTGTCTTTGAAGGTTCCCTTTGATACCACTATTTCTTTTCCTCTCTTTCGCTAGGAGGCTAAAAGCTGCCTTTTTTTTTATTGATATGGGGTAATTAATGAAGCTATAGCATTAACATAACCTAAATCCTCTAATAAGATAAATTCAACGGAGACACTTCTATTTTTTCAGTTAAGTCTGGTGGGTATAAAATCAGGACAATGGCCAGGTATTCAACTTAAATCTGCCTTTTAACATGCTGAGTCATGGCTCTCTGCTCCTCCCTGGTTACAGTGAATAGCGAGTTGGTAAGTTTTAAAGCATTTTTATATTTTATTAGAGAAATTAGTCTACTGGAACTTGGTCTCAAAAACATGCATCCCAGGTAAAGAGGCAGACGATCAGGGTAGTGGTAGTGGTAGTTACTGCAAAGTGCAAAGCGATAGCCTTGCTGGGATTCTGATGGGAAAAAACCTGCTGGCTTCTGGAAATGGGGGGTATGTGTGTGTGGTGAGGGTGGCGCTGGGTTGCTGTTGTAGCAAGAGGGATAATTAAACCTTTTAGGATGTGCTAGTTGCTTTGGGTTTGGGGGACACAGACTTCTGCAGTTGCAGTTCAGACCCCAGCTAGTCCATGGCTTTCCAAGCCACGCCCACGTATCAGTGGCTGTGCTTTAGACTGCAGCAAATCACCCCCAGGCAAGTACTCAGGCACCAGCTCAGCAAATGCAGAGCTGCATGTTTGGAACAGTAGAACTGCAAGCAGCAATTTGTTCTTGAGGACCACACCTCAAGCTCCAATAGCTCCTTCCAAAGGTTACATTTTGTTTGGGATGTGCTAGACATTTCAACACATTAATTACACTTACACATATATAACTATATATAAAATCCACATAAACCAGCATCAGTACTCAAAAATAGAACACTAATAATGCCTGCATGGTTTTGCAAAGTGCTCTGAAAAAAACAAGGGGCTAATCAAATTGGCTAGGACTTGATTCTGGGCAGAGCGGTCGTTCCGAGAGCTTCTCTGCCAAATGTGGTTAATGCGTCTTTAAAACAACAAAAGCTTTGGTCCTCTTGATCTTGCTATTCCCAGTTTTAGGGTCCCTGCTGACCACGTAGGCCAATGTGCACAGCTGTAAAACGCAGCAAGAGGCCTCCTGTATCACATTTGTGTTATGAATCATAACAGAATTCAGGTTCCCAGGCACACTCATTTTCTTTCTGATGAACAGAGAACCCACACTAATCTCTCATTAGGAAGACACATGCCTGTGTGCCCTTGCATGTGTGTATGTCTCCTTCATTGTCTGATGCACTTATGACTCTAATCCCTGCTGCTCTGCTGCTTCTTTTGGTCCTCATCCCTGAGGACCTCCACTTTTCCATTCCAGGTAAGCACTTGCACATCCCAAGTAGGCTTCTCTATTGTCCCCTTCCATATATTCCTGGGCTTCTTCAGCACTCTAGGCACTGTGGCATCTCCTTGGGACGGCATCATGTGAGTGACAGGGTCTGGGTCCCTGAGGTGCTCTTGGCAGATTGAGGTCTGAGGCCTGGTGGGGTGTGACTGCAGGCAAATTGCTGTACATTCTAGGTCTCAGTTGCCTTATCTGGAGAACGAGTCTAATTTAAACAGAACCTAGGACTCGATGACCACTGCAGGAAAAGTTTGCTTAGCACAACACCTACAAGGCCAACATGTGGAGTACTCTTAGTGTGCTTATTAATTGCAAGATAGACATGTAAACAAATAACCATGATGTACTAATTCTAGTCCTAGAAAAAGACTTCAAAATGCCAAGGATGTGTTCATGAGGAGGCTAACTTGTGCTTTAAGCAGACACAAGCCTGGGCTTGCCAGCTCCAGAGCCTGTGCCAATGTAAGAAGCCCCTAGGAAAATAGGGACAGGATGAGAAAGAGGATGGCAGTAAGCCAGTGTGAAGGGAAGAGTGTGTCTGGTGGACGAGGAGGACAAAGCATCTCAGGCTAATGGCACAGGGGTTGTAGATGAGTGAAAGCAATGTGGGAGCCCCAAGTAGCATAAAAGACTGGAGAGGAAGGCAAAATGTACATACAGAATGATGGCAGACAAGGTCAGAAAGGAAAGGAGGGCCAGATGACCTGGCATTTCTATGTGTTGCTAAGGAGTTTGGATTTATTCTAGAAGCCAGGGTTTTCAGAAGTGAAGTTTTGGGTGGGCTAAACATGAGGTACACCTGGGGAGGAGAGGTCCCACCTAGACACAGGTCAGGAGTGATCTCCATGGGCTGACACATGAAACCACGGTACGTATGTATGGGGGGTGGGGGGAGACAATGGTCGGAAGCATATGAGCGGGAGTAACCTCAGAGAAATCCTAGAAGCACATGTATGTGACAACTTTCTAAGTTCCTTGTTTTAAGTGCAGAATAAAAATGATATTAGCTCCTTACTGAGTGGTGACTAGGCGGCAAAGTGCTAAGTGCTTTACATGGCTTGGTTAGGACGCTTCCAGAATGGGGCCATCAAATACAGTGTTAAAGAGATCATACAAAGTAGGTAAACCCTCACTCCTCAGAATCTATCAGAAATGCTTCCTCCCTCTCCCAAATTTGTGACTTTATCACACACTCGCTACTGTTGATTAGCTTTCTATGTTTCTAGCCTTCTCTCCCCAGGGCACTAGTAAATTCCTGGAGGACAAGGGCTATGATTCATATCAGGTGTGACTAACAAGTCGTGAACCTTGAACAAAGGCAACAAGAACCACATCTCTATAACGGTCTCTATACGGTCTCATCTCTATACAGTCAGGACCAGTGACTCAGGGTCACTTCTCCTGCTGCTAACTAGTCTGGAATTGCTCGTCAGAGCTGCTGCCAGGGTTTACGAATCATGTACACACAGACTATGTTGCCCCAATGACATGCTTTATTCTCCACACCTGCTCTAAAGACACTGGTTTTTCCAAAAAAGAAAATCTCCCCTTGAGGAACGCTTTGGCTTTCAATGGGAGATATATGAGAACTTGGCAAAGTCCTTGAAGTAAGAGTAGCTTTCCTTGTTGACAACACTTGTGTGGGATGTGGAGATGCTGGGTTACTAGTTCAAAACACAAATCTCATCACATTATGGGTCATAGCTCTTATGTAACACACTGTTATGTGCTAAGCTACATTTGTCACTTTTTTGAAGAACGTCCTATCCTCATTATAATGTGGCCATTGGGTGGTGAGTGCTAGTACTATAGCATACTTTAAAAATTTTAATGGGATTCATGAAGAGAAAGGAAAGCTCAGGAGAGAGGGGCAGACAGAGGCTTAGTGCAAGGAAGTGGCCAGGGTGCATCCGGGTGGGTATCTCAGGCGGAGCACTCATTACACTCTGGAAGCCAACACAAATGAAGGCTGTCAGCTCCCATTAGCATCCTCTGATGCTCTCTGTAGAGCCATATGGACAGTGTGCAGTCCGGAGAAATTAGGGGTTCACGCCAGTGAACTTTCTATGAAACAAATCACCCATGGAAAGAACCTATTTTTCCAATGGCAGTGTTCAGTATGCACTGCTGCAGATAAGCACTGTCCTTAGGGCTGCTTGTTAATAATTTCATGGGAAAAGATCCTGAGCAGGTTGTGTGTCAAAGTACCTTGAATTTTCCTCATGGTTCTAGGAAAAGCAAAATGCCAACAATGCCAAACCCTGGGCTATTGATGTACTGTACTACTGGGTGGGGGGGGGGAGGAAAGAAAGGAAAGAAAGGAAAGAAAGGAAAGAAAAGGAAAGGAAAGGAAGGAAGGAAGAGAAAGAAAGAAGAAAGAAAGAAAGAAAGAAAGAAAGAAAAGAAAGAAAGAAAGAAAGAAAGAAAGAAAGAAAGAAAGAAAGAAAGAGAGAGAGAAATCCATTTCCTCAGAAGACACATTTAATGAGGCAACTGGGGTCTAAGGTGATAAATTAGAAATTCAACTAAGGGCATCAAGCTTAAAGGAAAAAGCAGAAGCTTGATGAAAAATGCAAGGGGAGAGAGAGAAATGTTTTTCTGTAAAACGTTCATCTTCATACTGATAAACCATGTTTGTTGATCATTTCAGCTATGACTGCTAGTGTTTAATATCATTCATTTGGGACTCTACTACGTTTGTTCTGGGACAGAGAAAATAAAGGAAAATGAAACAGAAGACTCCAGAATGCTTACCTTGCCATCTTCTGTGTAGACATTTTCACTATATCCCCTTACTATTGTTCGATCAATGAACAGGCTCCGCATGACAACAATCACTTTCAACACCTTTCCCAAGGTCACCTGTCAAAACACATGCATGCAAACATGAAAGCTTACACTCGAACATGCAGAATGCATGAGGCTGGGTAAGATTATGTGAAGAGAAAAGGATCACCTCTCCCTCTTGTTGCTGAGGGGCACATGGGAGAACCCTTGGAGGGAAGGCATCCGAAAGTGATCAGGAACAGGCTTTGAGCAACAAGGCCTTTCTGCAGTGTAACTACACTGAATTTTTTTTTTTTTTTTTTTTTAACTACACTGAATTTATTTGTATTTTTGGCTTATAAATCTCAGGATAAGTTCCATAGATTTAATATATGCTGGATAGAGTAAAATTTCCTTTAATTTTTTCTGTCTTAAGAAAGATGATCTTTTTCAAAGGCTATCCTAAGATTCTGGCATCCTAGGACTTGGTAAACGCATTTATTTTCCTATTCTCTCATGGCCCTATGCACACCCATGGAATATGTAGGAGAATACAACAGAGAGATTAAAGGCAGGCACCAAAGGCTCGGGCCTGGCTGAACTATCTGTTTATAATAGTTGGTAGTAAGTGGAGAAGCAATACCACGTAAGTTCTGAAGGTAAATGGAAAGTAGCTGAATTTTATCTCCAAAAAGGAACATGATCCTGGATATACATTAAGTGCTTTTGCTCTCTTAGAACCTAAGCACGTATTATGGATAAAAAAAAAACAAAACAAAAAACAAAATGAAAAACCCCCACAGGGATCCCTGGGTGGCGCAGCAGTTTGGCGCCTGCCTTTGGCCCAGGGCGCAATCCCAGAGACCCGGAATTGAGTCCCACATCGGGCTCCCGGTGCATGGAGCCTGCTTCTCCCTCTGCCTGTGTCTCTGCCCCCCTCTCTCTGTGTGACTATCATAAATAAATTAAAAAAATAAAAAAAAAAAAAAAAAAGAAAAACCCCCACAAAAATCAACAACAACAAACCCACACACCTAAAAAAAAGTGCAATTTCATATAATGCCAGAGAAAAAGCAACCTGTTGTATTTGCTGGAATGGACTCAGCATTAAGAAGAGAAATAGCACCTTCCTCTCTTTTAGGGGTTCATGTAACTCTTCGGTTACTTTGCTATGCCTCTATTGTTCATTCCCCAGGTGAGCCCCTGGAGGTGGACTCAGAACAGGACCCGTGGTCTGGCTTGTTCGATGAGGCTCCAATATCACAGAATGGGCTGACAAGAGCCCTTGCCCCAATCCTAATTGTGTGACCCAACATAAACTCCGTCGCTGCTGATGCCACCTTTAGGCACCCTCTCCCTTCTCTGCTGTTGGGCTGTCCTCTTCTCTTGGTTAGTCCTGCATATCAGTGAACATTCTGAGCATCTGGTTCCTTCAATAACTTCTAAGTGCTGAGAGGATCTCTCTATTTTTGTATTCCTAAAATGGTCCAGAATTACAAACAGGGTAAGAAACAGACAGGATACCCTTATTTACATTTAAGAGAAGGTTAATAAAAACATCTCATTCCTGTACAGTACTTTCAACTATTGCTACACCATGTAACATTGAATGGGTCACTTCTTGGGTAACTGGGTATCACTTACTTAAGGATGTCAACAAACTACCAAGGTAGGAGCAGTAACTCTTTCTAGTTTGCATGCAATCTACAGGGAGAAAGGGAGAGAGGGAGGAAAAGAATCAAGTTCACAGTTTTGTAATTATAAGCACTGAAATTAACAGCCTCTGGCTGGGCTGCAGTGGAGGTCCAATACACCGTCTCCAACAGGGCCACCATTTTCAACTGTCTGTTTTAACTCTCTGCTAATAAGCAGAGATAACTTAAGACATTATTTCCTTAAAAAAACAAAGTTTGGCTGATTTTAACCAATAAACTGCTTCTGTCATTTGTCAAGGTTTTAAAGATGGAATTCAGAAACAAAACCACACTAAATACACTAGAAATTTTATATATATTTTTTTGTTATTTTTGCAAGTGAATTTTGGTATTTTAAAGCTAATGAATACTAAAAATTTAACTAATAAATAGTTTTGTTATTGAAAAGCCTAAAATTAGAGTGAAAAAGAAGGAAATAGTCATTCAGTCTGCTCTTTTAAATCACTAACATTTGGGGAGATTTCCTTTCAATCCTTTTACTATCAAAGATTAATAGATTTCATAGAAAAAGAGGTCAGACTTATGGTTATCAGAGGTAGAGGGTAGTGCAGGGCTAAGTGAAAGCAGGAGGTCAAACAGTCCAAAAGTCCAGTTAAAAGATAAATATGGGGGATCCCTGGGTGGCGCAGCGGTTTGGCGCCTGCCTTTGGCCCAGGGCGCGATCCTGGAGACCCGGGATTGAATCCCATGTCGGGCTCCCTGCATGGAGCCTGCTTCTCCCTCTGCCTGTGTCTCTGCCTCTCTCTCCCTCTCTCTGTGACTATCATAAATAAATAAAAATTAAAAAAAAAAAAGATAAATATGTCCCAGGGATGCAATGCGCATATGATGACCACAGCTCGTGGTGCTGCCGGATGTGAAGAAAACTGTTTACAGAGTAAATCCTACAAATTTGTTACAAGAAGACATTTTTTTCCTTTTCTATTTTCTTCTTTCTATGGTATCTATACAAGAAGATGGATGTTAGCTGAACCTACTATGGTCATCATTTCACATAAACCACTGTGCTGGGATGCCTGGGTGGCTCGGCGGTTGAGCGTCTGCCTTTGGCTCAGGGCCTGATCTCAGGATCCGTGATCGAGTCCCATGTCAGGCTTTCTGCAAGGAGCCTGCTTCTCCCTCTGCCTGTGTCTCTGCCTCTCTCTCGGTTTCTCATGAATAAATAAATAAATCTTAAAAAAAAAAAAAAAACACCACTGTGCTGTACCCTTGAAACTTATACAGTGATGTAAATCAATTACTTTGTAATAAAACTAGGGGAAAAAGATCTACTGTTTCTGAATTTTTAAACATGGTTATAACATACTATATACATAATTTCAAATCAAATTTTTATTTAAGTTATGACATAAGCATTATTCTTACTGCTGAGAAGTCTTCAAAAATGGCAGTATGTGCTTCATGGCACTCTACTGGGTGGATAGATTTATAATTTCTTTAACCATTCTCCTATCACTGGACATGAGTTGCTTCCATGTTTTCCCTGATATAAATTTGCCTACAAATGCATACTTTTGTTCACCAAGCTTTTGCTGTATTTGGGATTATTTCCTAAAGACAGATTTGTAGAATTGCAATTACCGGGGCCAACAGTACAAATATTTTAAGGTTTCTGGTGCAATCTGCCAACTGCGAGCCACAAGGGTTATGCCAGCTACAAAGGTATAAATGTACCTACTTCACTCCTCTCGTCAGTAACAGGTGCCATTAAATCAAAAGAAAACAAAGTAAAATCCATCCCCTCCTGAAAGCAGCAACTTAATTTCTTTAACCCATTTATTAAAAAAAATTTTAGAAGACTTATTTATGTATTCATTCATTCATTCAATCTAGACAGAGAGCATGTGTGCACAAGTGAGGGGGAGAGGGGCAGAGGGGCAGAGGGAGAGACTCCTTAAGCAGACTCCCTGTTGAGCACAGAGCCTTGACATAGGGCTTGATCTTAACACCATGAGATCATGACTTGAGTGGAAACCAAGAGTCAGATGCTTAACCAACCGAGCCACTGAGGCACCCCTAACCCACTTATTATGACATATTTAAACATATACAAAAGTGAGTGAAACAGAATAAAGAACCTCCACAACCTGCCCCCTCCCTCCACAGTTTCAACAACTACAGCTTTTGGCAAATCCTGTTTCATCTCCACCTCAACCTACTTTTCCCTTCCTATGTTATGCTGAAGCAGTAACAACCACAGTACCATTTCATCTGTAAACATATCCTCTGTGTCTCTAAAAGGACTCTCAAAAAAATTCAGGACTACAATGCCATTCCACACCTTAATCAATAAGAACTCTCCAATATTATCAAAGCTGAAGTAGTCAGGGTTCAAATTTCCAACAGTTTTGTAAATGCCACTTTTTAAATAAGTTTGCTTGTGTCAGGAGCTGAATGTGGTCCACACAATGTGATTGGCTGACATGGCTCATGAAGCTCTCCTAGACTGAAGGTCCCCTGTCTCTACCCCTGCCCCCACATTTTGTTTGCTGAAGAAACTGGATCATTTTTTTCTACAGAGTTTTCTGTAGTCTGAATTTTGCTGATGGCATCCTCATGGTGTTCTTTACATGTTCCTCCTTTCCCTGTACTTCCTGTAAATTGGGATGAGGTGAGATTCAGGCTTGATTTCTTTTGGCACAATGAGTTCACGGTCGGTTATGGTCTACCAACAGGAGGCGAGCTAGCTTGGGTGTCTCAGCAGGTGATGTGGGCAGCTGCTGACCCATTAATTCACCAGGGGTTTCAGCTGGCCATATACCAATGGGATCATTCCATCCTCGTTTATTAGCTGGAACACTTTTATAAAGAAAAACTCTCCCCATCTACTATTTGGCTATTAAGTGGTTGAGTTTACTACACAGGAAAGGAAGGATAAACACTCCATTCTTTCCCTTTATTTACCAGTCTTGAAAACAATGCTTCAGTTCACCAGTTTCCTTCCGATGCAGATGGCTTAGTTTCCACCCAACATTATTATAAACTCATGAATTTAAACATATTTGATGTCTTTGTACCTGATATAATTATTAGTCTGATATTCTTACTGATGCTCACATTGTCCTGTGGCCCATGGGCATCTCCCTGGCTGAGTCCTTTTGACACACTCTAGTCTCTGTGACAGCTCCTGGCTATCTGGAACAGGACAGTCCAGGCTTATCTGGTACAATTCGTGTCCGAGGTCACAAGTCAGCCATTTCCTCCACAGCCCTGGCTCTTTTCTGTGAGAAATGGCATTTCAGAACCATGGCCAGGGCAAGAGGGGCAAATAATTTTGACAGGTTAAAATTTTTGTTTTTCATTTTATGAGTATGAATTAGGTCTGTATTCTCCTTTCTATCTCCCCCCTTAGCTTTTATTCATTTTACGGTGATCATCCCCATGGCTTGTGCCTGTACTGGCAGCAGATTGTGGACAACTCCATTACCTTTCAAATCAGTAAAGCACTATGAAATTTGTCCATTCTTATTTTTTAGAAACCCAGGAAGGACCCTTGTACTCAGCTAGGTGGAATATACATAGGCTTATGGCTTTAGGAATTTTTAACATGGTCATAACAAAATTACGTATACAAACGTATACAACTTTGAAGCCTGACACTGTGAGGCTCTGGAATCAGCTGCACTTGGGAGTCACATCTCAGCCCTACTGCTGGAAAGCCTGGCCGGTCATCTACCTTCTCTGAACATCAGCTTCCTCTCACCCAGTGAGGATCACGATAGCTCCACCTCAGAGTGACCATGAGGGGTCAGTGAGACAATGCACTGAGCAAGGATACAGAACAGGCCCGGTACAGGATACATTCCCAGTGGCAACTGATGCTCCTTGGCCCAAGCCCTTGTTGGGATTTGGTGGAGGCAAAGTCATTTGAAGCCAGTTAACATCAAAGCTGGTACTAGAACAGTTGATACCTCCATTTCAGTGAACTTGCCACTGAGATTAATTTACCCTTCTGCTGTGGCACCTGGGGCTAAAAGGGAGCTGTAGACAGTGGGTGACAGTGGTGCTGGACCCTCAGGTATGAACAGAAACGCGCCCCTGATGGACGACCGCTGAGTGGAAAGTCAGCAAGCCTGAGAATCAGTTTAGACATGAACGAAGCTGTCATGTGGGCTGATGAAGACACACATTGCAGACACCCCCAAAAGGCCATTTAGTGTGCAGGTCAAGTGCATTAGGCTTTAGTACCACATGTGCCACTGGGCAGTGTGACTAGGTATAAGTCTAACCACCGCTCATGCCTGTTTATTTAGCTGTGAAATATGGAGGGGCCCGTGGGAAATCAATCGAACTGATCCATGTGAAACACAGCTATGGGTGTGGTGCACAACACCATGCAAGAGCTGCTAGCCTTTGTTTCTCTTGAGCATGGTATGGTGGAAAGGACCACAGGAGCCTTTCAAGCTCCATCGAGGTGGAGCTTAATGCACACTCTAACGTTTTTTTCCAGCCCTCACATCCCTCTACAAGGATTTGGATTCTCTTATATCTAGACTGTGCTAGTTTCAAAAGTAACTGGATGCACCAGGTTTTAACGACCTTGGAGTTCTGGTAGAGGCAATGCATCATATACTGGCTAATATACATTATCCCACAAAGCAGCCAATGTCAGCCAGTCACAGGTGAAACGCCCAATGACAGGGGCTATAGGCTGGTTCTTGGCAACTGGTTGGGATACCACAAATAAAGCTAATGCCATCTGGTAATGAAGCGGGCTTGCTGTTACCAAGGAAACACTTCTATTACTGAGCAGCACATTTCCAAAGAGCTCCCTGACTACTTCTCCTGTGTCTGTCCCCATGAGTGTTCAAATGGCAAGTTGTGAAGAGTCATCAGAAGCCAGTGGGTCTCCTAGCCCATCATTGCCTTTCCAGGGAGGTGTCTTTAGCCATGCTGTCACTGCCTCGGTGTTTGTCAGGTTAATTGTGCTCTGGGCAGGTGGGCTTGCATTGGTAGTCTTCTCTATTGGATCTCATAGCAGTTACCTGCCAGGCTGTATCCCGTAAGAGAATTTCCAGTTTATGATGACAAGGCAAGTCACAAGAAAAGAAGGGAAAGTGGGAAGAAAGTTGAAAATAATAGCAAAAATATTTAGTTTTGCTCTGCCACCAACTGTTGTCTAACACGAACTTAACAAATCTGGTAGATGAGATGTTATCTATACTGGCAGACCAGTGAGCTTACAAGGTGAGAGAAACTGATCACTTAAAAGCTTATTCCCTCAGTGCTGATGCAGGGAGAAAGGCACTTGGAAACTGAGCAGTATCTGTATCCAGGAGACCGGCATGTCCCAGAGGAAGGTGGGTGTGTCCAGGAGAGAGGAGAAGTGAGTGGACCAAAAAGCTCCTTTCCGTGTGGAACCCAGCACAAGATACCACACCCCTGACCAGGCATAAAGCATCTGTGTGGGAGGCGAAGAGGGTAGCATGGTATTTGTCATTCTGACAAAGGCTGCATGGCTGAGCTCTGCTTCAGAGGAGGGGATATATTAATAAAAGGAGGGGGGAATAAGTCAACCATTTGGTCATCCATGAAAGTTATTTTCCAAGTATAATCAAAGTAAAAGTCTAACATGTAGGTATCCTTAAGGGATTTGCTGTACTTTAAGTGGTTCATCAAACAGCGTACTTAGAAGGGTGGAAGTAGGGAGAGGCAGAGGGGCACCTCTACAGAGACTCAGAAACAATTTTTCTTCAGTACAGTATATTAAGGCCTTCCTCTTCATACTAATTCCAAATAAAGAGAAGGATAAAGTGAATGGTTTCAATAAGCATTTATTGAATACCTATGTCTGTATCATGTAAAGCCCTGGGCAAGGACATGGATTTAGAGAATCACACACCTTAGAGCTGGAAAGGATTTTAAAAAATCATTTTTCCTAACTTTCCCATTTTTAAAGGGGCAAACTGAAAGCCTAAGGAGGTTAAGAAGTGTCAAATATGGCTCCAGCCTTGAAGGAGGTGATAAAACTGCCACATGCCTGGATTAATTGCAGGGCACATAAGTCCTATACCAATGTGGGGCTCACGGTGTATGAAGAATTTCGGGGAGGATGGTGTGCTCCATCACTGAGCTGTCTGGCACAATCAGAACATGCCTGGTTTGGCACCTGCCCAATTTAGCACATGTTCTGAAAGGTAGAGTTGATTGTACAGAGGAGCACTCATGGATGGTATTGCATGGAACATTCCTCCAAGAGATGTTCTTAGATGTGGCCTAGAAAAAAAAGTTCAGTGCTACGCAGGCTTTTCCTTAACTCTTGGGGGGTCTTCCACTGCATACTACAGCCTCACCTCTTGACTCTAGGATAAGGACAGACTCTAGGATAAGGACCGGGCATGTGGCCCTATGGCCGCAGCGCCCCTCCTCGAAGAACCCTTGGATGTAGCCCAGCCAGGTGTCTTACTGTCATTCTTTTTTTTTTTTTTTTGTCTTACTGTCATTCTTAATAGAAGACAGCTGCAGTTTCAAAAAATTTGAGTCCAATTTCACTGCTGTTCTGTGCAGAGCCAGAAGCATGCCTCATACTGTTCCCCTTCCCTTGAGGAGCCCATGACCCCATACCAGCATCCAAATCACAAGAAATGGTGACCATAGAGTCTTGCTTCATCTAATCCTTCAGCCACCCTGCTATCTTCTCTGGGACTCTGATACGTAGCTCAAAACCTTGCTTCATGAGACCCCTGGTTTCCTTCACAAATGGCTTTAAAGTCCCATTCTGGATCCCATCAATAAAACCCTATTAAAGCACTTGTTCCATCGAATTTTAGCATGGTTTTTTTTCTGATTTGTTTTTTAAACAAAGCTTAGTGCTTTGATTTCTGCATAGATGCTAGGTATGTGTAGTCCTGACACTCATGCTAGGTGAGCTGTAGGCTCAGAAGCCACAGCAGTGAGGGGAACTGGAAACTAAGGTACGGAGGGAGACGGACTGTTGCTTCCTTCTAGGAAAACACTAAAACTGGATATAGCTGTGAGGAAATGGAGACAGACCCACCTCGAGAGGCTGAAAATCTGGCAAGGCTGAGGTGCAAAAGATACACTAACTGTCAGTGGCCTGCAAGAGGAGGTCACTAGCACTGCAAAGTGCTGGCCAGTAACCCAATCATGAAAGAGAAATGGGTGAAGTGACTTGGAAACCAAGGGGTCAAAGCAAGGGGCTGCCAGAGATAAGACAGATGTTCTCCCACGCTGAAGGTCACTCATTTTGCTCAACAGGATGGATCAGTTGTACTTCCGATGATAAATACAATGCAACAAAATGCAATATAAGGAAAAAATGAAACCAGAAACCCACGTATGGACTAGACTTGTGGTATAGAGTGCTCACAGCCCCAAGATGGGAATTCTATCTTTCCTTTTGACAAAGGCCCAGGAAAAATAAGGCAGATAAGCCAACTTTAGATTCTGTCTACCAAAAAGTCAGAAATTCAACTTAGCAGCAAGGCAAGAAGGCATGAGAATCACGTTTATGAACACTAGGAGAGAAAGAGACCAGCTTAGATCTTTGCTCTGCCCCTTCCCAGCGATGTGACCCGGGACAAGTTACCTGGCCTGTTAAGCCCCTGTTTTCTTTCCTATCAACCCCGGATAAGGCTGTTGTGAGAGGGAGTGACACCAGACATGTGTGGCCTCAGTACCATGATTAAAACAGACCAAGTGCTCCAGCAGTGGTCAAGCTGGTTACTCCCAGTGATCTCCTTGTCATGGGGGAAAAGCAGCATGGTGCAGGGGCAAGAGCCAGGGCTGTGGAGACCAGAGATTCAAGTTCAAATTCTGCCCCTGCCACATACAGAGAGCAGTGTGGCCCTGGGAAAAGCAACCCAGGGGAGTTCTGGCTTTCTCATTATTGAAATGGAACCGTTATGTGAATTGAACAGCTAGTGCTATTAAGTGCCTGAAGAGGGGGGCGGTCACTATTGGCCTTTGCTACATGGTAGCAATGTTTTTAATTATTAAGCACCTTGCCCAATAGGATGAGGTTTATTTTGCATTTGTTGGCTTATTCTGTTGATGAATGAATTTGACTCACTTGCTAAAAAGCACCCATGTTAACAATTTGGGTACCTGATCCTCCTGAACCCATCCCTCTCTTCTGAAGTCAAACCCTCCCTGGCTGCAGGGGAACAGCATCAGAGAGGACTGACTCATTTGTCAAGTCTCATCGTTTCATGAGAAGGATGGCCTGAAAATTAACTTCCTATTTCACATGCTAACCATAAATTTTCTCCATATCTTCCTACCTCAGCTCCCTTCATGTCTCCCTCAAAAACAGTAATAAAAATTCACATGAGGTCAAAAAAACACAGTGAACCGAGGAAGACGGTCTGCCCTGATCTGGGTCTCCAGCTACCTTTGGGCTTCCCCTGCAGTGTTAGGGAAAATCCCCAAATTTGTCAAAATGAAACTTAGCTTACTTTCATTTATAAAACAGATCTTCAACCATGTCATAACAGCTCTTCTGGGAAAAGAGAAGGGTGCAGAACCAACGCACAGCCTGCATGAAAACAGGGTGTCTCAGTTCCAGAAAGATTTATGTGAACGCAGTGGGGTTCAGGTTAGCTGATGAAAGGAGCAGCTGACTCCTGTATTCTTGAACATACTGAAAATGGTGACTTTCTCCTACCAGATCTGAAGAAGGATCCTCAACAACAGGTACACTTTACTCATCTCCTGTACGGAACATGACAGGAAGGAAGCCACCGCATGCGATGTTCCAGCCTCACGGGATCTACCTGCACCAAGGAAGCAGGTGCTTCCTGCACTGGAGGAGGCCCGGGGGCAGGTACCTGTCCGAGAGCGACTCTATCTGACCCTATGTGGTGGCTTGGAACAGAAGGTTCTGCCCATACTGGATAGGCCAATTAAACTGCCTCCTTCCAGAATCTGGTCTGCAGAGCATGGAAAAAAGTGGGAACAAGCAGAGCACCTCTGCCAGGAGGCTGTGGAGGAAGAGGAGGAGGGAATGAATGAGTGGAGAAGAAGCACAAATGGACAATCGCACCATGCAACCTAGAACTGCCCTGGACTATGGATGATGGCTTGCTTGCCCTCCCTCTTTCTACCCAACAATATTGCTCAATATGTGTTATGTATGGGCTAGGCATCAGGCACATGGAGAGAAACACAGTCACAGGGCTAACAGGCAACAAATTAGTATATAAAGAAAGAAACACAATTTGCAAGAAGTTCTGAAGGAAATGAAGTAAAAACTAGGTGTGAAAAAAGTGACATTTAGATCATTGAGTTCACTCAAATATTTATTCAACAGACACTCACCTACTATGTGCCACCCATTGTTCTAAGGATTAGAGAGGGAGTGAATGATACAACATCTCATAAGTGGACATTCTTCGGGGGGCAGATCTGGGTGGACCGCAAACAAACCTGAGACCATTTCAACTGCATGGGGCTGTGGTTTGAGCTGGGCTGAAACCCAGCTGGTCCGTGTCCAGTGCTGTGCATAGAAGCCCGTGCTAGGGGAAGCCTGTGTGAAGGCTGAGTGGGAGAAGAGCCGGTGTCTCAGGAGCAGAAGGACAGTGCGGCGGGTGAGAAGGTGGCCTGTGCTGGCTGGTGGCAGGCCAGGTTGGCCATCAAGAGCCTCTGAGGCTGATGAGGAGTTTACTTTGGGAGAAATGGGAAGCTATTGTAGGGTTTTTAGCAGAGAAATGACATGTTTGCTGTGAGCTTTTACAAAACATGCCCCTCGCTGGCTCACAGAAGATCAAGAGAAGGCACTGGGCGGACCTGGCAGGGGTGATACCAATAGAGATGGTGAGAAGCAGACGGACTTAGGATACAACTGACACAAACTGCTAGGGACTAGATGTGAGCTGAGACAGAGGGAGCTAGACGCTAAGGAAGCTTCTGGCTGGAGCACCAGGCTGACAGTTTTGCTATTTACCGAGACGAGATGAGGAAGAAGAGAAAACCAAGGAGTGGGGAACACTACTTCCTTTCTGTCAAGTTTAAGGTGCTCTTGAACTATCCAGATGGAGGTATGAGATGGGCAGACTGGAGATGAGGATCCACAGTTCAAGTTCATGAGTAAGCACTACAGTCACTGGATTTCAAGGTGGCTCGTGGAAGTGCACAGCAGCTGAAAGCGCATCTTCACCTGCACACCTGTATGGCATGATCTGGGCTCTGAAGTGCTCAGGGACGCTCTTTCCCAGCAGAGGCAAGTCCAGGTGAAGGTGATCCCAGAGTAGATCTGCCGCTTGCCACGTGCATGCCAACAGGACCCATGGTGCTCTCTGAGACACATGCGTGCGGCCCTGCTACATCTCCACTTCTGTCGATACCCTGTTAGGTAGCACTTGGTTTTTTAAGATTTCGACTGCAGGATGTGTGCCAACTTGACCTTGATGTAGAAAATTTTAATTCAAATCAATACAGGGACAAGGTCACTTTAAAATCCAATTAATATGAATGGGAAAAATATGCCCCACAGTTCTGAGAGCTGAAAATGGAACAGGTGCACGTTAACGACAATAAAAGAGACATCCACACGAGCCCGGCTGGTCCTTCTGTGTTTGATAACACAGCTAGCTGTGTCCTTAAATACATACAGGAATTAGAAGACCGGCAAACTTTTTTTTTGGGGGGTGGGGGGAAGAAGGGGTCTCTATTTAGGGTAGCTTAAAATTAAACTGTAGTTTGTGTGAAGAAAATCATAAAAGGTACTGAAAACTGTGAATTCCTATAACCCAATTTTAAATAAATTAAGCCCTGGACTTTTCCTTACCCAAGAATCCCTGGAAAAATTTAAGGTGTTAATAGTCTGACTAGCAGCAATTTGCATTTATATAGAACACATTCACAAAACTGTTTGCAATGATAACCGTAACATAAGGGGAAACCGAGGCACTGGTATTTAGAAGTCTTTTATTCTCCTGCTAGCATTAGGCGACCAGGATCCTATGCCACACTTCTTCCTCAGATTTACCGCTTCTATGTCTATAATTTGTTTCTTAGGAAAGAGAAACATTTATTTTATGCCCTGAATCAGTCTCGCAAAAAAGACAAAACATTATTGTCATTATTAGATTCCTCCTGCTGCACTGCTATCCCGTCTGGAATCTCAGGTTTTCCACCCTTAAGCCAGGCTGGGAGAGAATATAAATGTTCACCCATCCGCTTACCACAGGGAAGACTGCTCTGTAACTTCAAGGAACAACTGCAAATTACCTAAAACTGGAATGAGATACCTGGGTGCCAGTGAAGGAGAAACCAATTTCTTAACTGATCCTATGTTTGGACATTAAAAAAAAAAAAAAAAAAAAAAAGGCTCCCGAAGGGACTGGCACTGAGCTCCATGCGGATTGTCACACGCTTGGGACAGCTTTTTCGGCATCCTAGGAAGCCCTCGTGGAAGTGAGGTGTAGGTGTCCTGCATAGCAGGGCAGAAGAGGAAGCTTCCACCTGAGCCAACAGACAACAGCCGAGGTCACAAGACGACTGTGTGAGTGTGTGCTCGCTTGTACAGATGATACTGCAGCAACAAATCAAAAGCAGCCCAATTCTCTGTAGCCAAAGGACAAGCTGCTGCCTTGCACAACGTCTGCTCTGTCCTCCCCATATAGACTGCTTCAGAGGGTCACTCTCCTTCATTCGAAAGAATGCAAACTGTCCCTCTCGCTCCTCACCAATCTCCAGTTACCTCGTCTGCTGCTAGTATTAATGCTCTTCACATGCTCATTATTCTTTAATGATGCCTGTTTGTAAATAGCAAGATGGGATGCAATTAAACCATGAGAGGCTAAATAAACACACATACTAATTAGGATCTTTACAAGAGATTTCTTTTTTCATGTATAGACTGGAATTTACCTTTCATTAATCTAACTTAATTGCAATAGTGCACCAATAAAGAGTCAACACAAATTAAGTGCTCTAAATGATTTCCCCATATTAAGGGTGAGCAAGCAATCCTTCCTTTGGGTAACAAGGCCTATTCGGCAGCAGGTGGAGATCGAACGGGAAAACGTCACAGCTGAGCATCAGGAGAAGGCTCTGGGCAGTTAAGACAGGTACTGCACCACAATCATAATGTTGGTGCTTCAGATGCCTGACGTTAATGAGGTCAAGGCCATGGGTTCAGACTGCAGCTTCACCCCTCCTGTGAGTCAACTGGCTTTGCTCGGTTCCATGGTACCAGGCGACATCTCTCACATTTGTAAGCTTTCTGTTACCAGTTCTGAGAGATGGAAGTAAAGGTTTTGTTTCAATCGGTTAAAATCCATTCCCACAACTAGAATAATAATGCCCAGGAACATTTGCTCTGAGGCAAGGCAGTACACATAGATCTTTCTGTATGAAAAGGACATCTGTTATTTGTGGAAATAGAAGTTATTATGTTTTAACCTCTGATTTCATGAGGTGTGAAAGATTATATACATTTGGCAATTAACCTGAAATGGAGTATGATGGTATATCAACATTAGGTCTTTTCTGCAAAGGCCTTGGGGCACCTAACAATTTATTCATACAACACGCATTGACTTGAGCCCCTCTAAGTAACTGGTGCTGGATCAGGGTCAGGAAACTACTTCAGGAAAAATGTCACTTGCTCTAGAACTCTTTTTATCTTTTACCTAGTTCACTTGTCCTTTCCTAATCACTGATGTTAACCATCTACCACCTTCTCTTTGTCAAATGTGGAAATGCATTGGTACACAGAAGACCCAACTTCCCTCCTCATCCCCAAATGAGCCAGTGGCACCACTGGCTTGGGACCCACAACTCTGAAAAAAAGCCAGGCCCTGAAAGGTCCAGGGTGGCAACATGACTGTGGCAACCTCCCTGAGGAGATGTGTACATTACACTGTATGACTCAGCATCAATGGAATTCTTCAGTTCCTAAATTAAAAATA
The DNA here is from genome assembly GCF_053574225.1 of Canis aureus. NCBI lineage: Eukaryota > Metazoa > Chordata > Mammalia > Carnivora > Canidae > Canis > Canis aureus. The sequence goes on from NC_135626.1 coordinate 8,812,172, forward strand.
AGTAGGGAAGTTCACCAAGACAACATTTCCCAACGTGCATTCCATGAAAAAAGGTCCATGGCTAATCATGTTGGGAAAACTGTGTATACCCTGTCCTCCTCTTGAACATTCATGGCACACACAGAACATTAAATGTTCTGAAAAGGACTGCAAAAAGTGTGAAATGAGTCAAGGGAAATCCCACTAAAGTAGAGGCGGGAGACCAGAAGGGGGAGCCACACCATTCAGCAGTAGTTGCAGAAGAATTATCACTTAGAGACCCCAGCAGGCACACCTGCAACAGGAGGCAATCATGACTATGACCCAACAGAATGGAAGCTACATCTCCTATGAGGAATCCACTACCCCAGTGACTTAGCTAGTGAGGTACCGCCCTCACCTTGAGCTCCTGCTTTTCTCCAGTAGCCTTTGGTCCAAGACAGCCCCTCCCAATGTCCTCTTCCCTCATCACAAAATAGTGTTCCTCTCCTTTCTTTGGTGGACTTGTCTGTGGTTTTGCCGTAGTTTGCATGTCCCAAACCACAATTCTCTGCTATTCAACTTGTTTGTTTTGTTAAAATAACTTTTATTTTTAACAGAAGGAACCTTATTTCTATGTTTATTTAACCAGTTAGTACTTCCTGAACCTATGGCACATATCAATTTCCTTAAGAGTTAGTGTTCCAAGAAGTCCACTTCAGGCAACACTGTTAGATTACTAGCCTAATTCGACCAGCTAACAGCAATCTGGATCCTGTTCTTCCAGTGAGACATACATCTTTGCTCATTTGCTCCCTGTGGGCAGACACAAGACAGCAGTTCTGCTCCTCTCTTCCTTACCCCAGAGTCTGGAACCCACTGGAATCAGGCTTCCCCACATGAGACCCACAGAGGCTTCAAGGACCAAAAACAGCTCCTGGATACACTGTGGATAACGATCTATCAACTCTAACATATTTAATTACTCCCAGTTCAAGAACTTTCAAAGATTCACTCTTAAATTTATTTTTATGGCTACACTCTAAGTCTCTGAAAATCCTAGTCTTGAAACAGCTTCACCAACAGCCCTCACTTAATCGCTCTGGTAGATCATATATAAAAACAAAATAGAGCTAAAAAAAATCATTCCGTGTTAGTGAGCAGATGTCTAGCCCATTTGCAATTAATACGACCCACTTCCATACAATCAGACTACTTAAAATTCCTGGAACAAGATGTAAAAGTTAAGATGCAAATGTTCTGATTTTAATGAGAATGAATGGAAACTATAAAATCCTCTCTCCCTTTGAGGGTAGGTACAATCTACATATAAGTCCCAACTGCACACTAAATTTATCAACAAAACAATCATTTGATAGAGCCTGTGTGAAAGAAGAAAATAGAATCGGAAAGTCAGGAGTCTATTCAGAAAGCATTTCTTACCAAAATTAAATGTTATCAAAACCATCATTCTTTTAAGAAGCTTTAAAAAAAAAACTGGATGCATTTCAATGCATTTCTTCCAGTTACCTGCATGTACTGGGAGCTTCTTGTATTTCTTTGAATCCCTGGGACCTCCTCATGGATAGAAAGACCAGGACTTTGGCACTTCTTGGATCTCCGTTCAAATTCCAGCTCCACCATTTAATCTACGTTGAACACACTGTCTAACCTGCTGGTCTCAGTGTTCTTGTCTATAAAATGGCAGTAACATCTTGCATGGAGGGGCTGGTTGGGAAAATCCAATCAGTAAGTGTTCAGAGATGCAGGGCCAAATAGAGGAACACATCGCAGGCACATCACGGTAGCAGTGATTAGAATTACATTCATGGTGGTGGTGGGGACATGCTGTTCTAGGGTCACAAGACAAGTCTCACATTTGATTTTTAGCTCTCCCTTCAGGGAAAGCCTTTCTGTCCGCTCACAGAAATCTCACCCCTTCCTTGGTGATCCAGTTGTTGTGTCGTCTCTCCCGCAGCCTGTATTTCCACTGGGCAGTGGGTTTCTCACAGCATAAGTCCCACCTGATTCTTCAGAGTCAGATGCCCAACTATGCTTCACCCCATGAGCGCTGGGGTGAAATTGACCTTTCCAACAAGCACAGGGAACTCTAGCAACTCTCTGTACACTGGTAAGGTGCCTAATATGGACAGTACTCAAGTCAGTTTTTGCTGAATTAAAACAAACAGGGATACCTGGGTGGCTCAATCAGTTGAGTGTCTGCCTTTGGCTCGGGTCATGATCCTGGGATCCTGGGATGGAGGCACTGCATTGGGCTCTCTGCTCAGTGGGGAGTCTGGTTCTCCCTCTCCCGCTTGTGCTCTGTCTCACACTCACTCTCTCGCATATAAGTAAAATCTTTAACAAACAAACAAGCAAACAAACAAACAAAGAACTTGAACTCTCCTAGCACTTATTTGTGCTCCTGGTTTTTGTTCATTAGTTCAAGAACTATGAACAGGTGCCTCCTTTGTGCAGGCACAGCTCTGAGCCTGGGAAATGAGTGAGAACAA